>NW_028317820.1:366875-733750 GCF_062004578.1 Staurois parvus | reverse complement strand
GTATTTAATCACTGCTGGGGTTTTTATTTTTTGCTAACTTAACAGAAAAACCGTACATTTTTTTCTTTGTTTCTGTTATAAAAGTTTGCAAATAAATAATTATTCTTCAGAAATTTAGGCCAAGATGTATTCTGCTACATGTCTTTGGTGAAAATAACCCAAATCAGTATTTATTATTTAGTCTGTAGGAAAGTTATAGAGTTCACAAACTATGGTATAGATCTGAATATTGATCAATCCTGAAGTACTGACAGCAAATCTAATTTATTGAGGCCCAAAAATGTCAGAACAGTACAGATATCCCCCAAATGACCCCTTCTTGCAAAGTAGACAGACCGATGTATTTCCTAAGAGGTATGGCAAGTTTTTTTGAAGTTGTAATTTTTTTGTCATAATTTTTCAGAAAATTAAGAAATTAAAATAATTTTTTTCACAATTTTTAGTTAGCTATGGGGAGCTAGTTGAGTGGCAGCCTGGGTGATAGTCAGATGGGCCAAATTTGGGTCAGGGCTGAGAGGCTCTGCAGATCAACTCCTTGATACATCCCCGTAATTTAGAGACTTGGAGAAGTCTATAGAAATCAGTAGGCGGGGATGAGGAAGGGCTGGTCTGTGAGGACGTCTTTGTGATGAAACGCGTAGGGCGGAGCCTGGATAGGTGTGACATCAGGACGCTCCCTGGTATTGTCGGCGGTGTCCGTGGCAAGCGGGACTCGTCTATCCTTTGTGGTCTATTGCGGATCGTTAATGCTGATCATGCTGGTGTCGGCGTGACACCTTGTTTTTGAGTATTTATAAAGCTGTTTGAATAAATGTCAATAATTTTAAAACACGCTGCACCATCATACCTTTTCTTTATCCCTGAGTGTGGTTCTACGATTATGATGGAGAAGATGATCAGATAAAAGGTTTCCTTACCCACTGGCTTGGTGTTGCTGCAGAGTATTACTCCCAGAGTTTGGATATCCCAATTTGCTACAGAGTTTTGCTCCTAAAGTCTGGATATACCTTATTACCATCGCTCCCAGAGCAACAGCGCTAATGCTGGTTTATAATTTAATCAGCATTTAGCTCTGGTGAGTTTATTTATTTCTTCTGGTGGTGGATTATGATCACGGTGATATATATATATATATATTTCTTCACAATAAGTTACAGAGTGACTTATTTTGGACTTGACACATGGACTTTTTTGTTTAACTTGCACTATTAAGTGTTTTTTTCTTTGATTGAGTTAATATATAGCGTATTCCTATATTTATTTATATGAATATTTAAGACCTTTCCCAGTCTAATCAGGCAGACTTGCATTTTACAATGCTGGTTGATTTGCAAATAACCTGCTCTGAAACTCCCCCTGATTTCCCACATATTTACCCCCAAAAACAGGTTAACCCAACATAACAAAGGAAAGGTGATTACCTCATGCATAAATGAACATAGTAAGGAGTCCTTGGCTATCCTTTCAGTGTGTAAAATGCGAACCACCGAGGAGCTGCTGCATATACCATCTAATGTGACTGTACCTGCATCTCTTCCATTTGGCTTACCTTACTGTCACCTTAATGCCTCTACCCTGGGACGTCCGGCTGGCTGAAATCCAGAGACAGTTGAGAAAGGGTGGAAAAGGGCAGGAAGTAGCCAGCAATTGTCCATGTGTTGCATGGACCAGGCCACATTTGTGAGAAAGAACTGTGTGCTGTTTGGCTGAGATGCTGCTGGGCTTCTGTGACCCTTTCTGGACCCCTGAAGCAGGTGGGAACTTTAAACCCTGTTGTGGGACAGGTTTATGCTGGCGGTGGGCCAAATCTTTGGGGGGTTTTTTGTGCTAAAAGCTTATGGACTAATTTGTTTATTTTATGCTGAAGAAAAGCTGTTTTCATTTGTCTTTTGGAAAATAAAGACTGTTTGCTTTTACAATTTGTGAATGCAATCTCAATGTATAGTCACTTAATGGTTTAATGTTGACAGTCTTATTATGGAAAAGTGTACCTATTCTTATTGGACCCGTTCTTTTCTCTACTGGACGCTCCAGGCTGGGATGTTCCACTGTACAGATGAACTCTGCCTCCTGGTCTCTGCTGAGTGATGGGGTGAATGTCAGAGATGATTGACAGGAGAAGGTATTATCTTTCTGCTTTTTCTTATCAGAGCATTTGTAAGCATCTTTAGGTAGCTCTGTTATAATGGGACGGGAGTCTGTTCCGGGTTCCTTCATAAACCAGCTCACTTTCAGATGATCTGGGAAATATCCGGAGATATCACAGGTCAGACAGGCGTTTGTATCTGCTACCAGGTTGGGAATTATGATCTCTCCAACTTGTGGACGCCAGGGCAGATCTGCAACACAAAGTAATTTACAAGAGATGTACAATTAGTTCATATTTCACAATGAGTTGGATTCTGTAAAAAAATGAGTAAAGTATTCCATGCAAAAGAAAAAATGTATAGGAGGGATCATTCAGTCCCATAGGAACTTTTCTTTTGAATGCCACTGTGAAGCCCGAGAAAACAGGTTGCGCAGCTTACAATCTTGCTACTTTTTCCCCCCACTTAATTCTTTTTATTGTGGTTTCTCTAACCATTTGAAAGATTTTTTTCCTTCACTTTCTGTGTGGGCACTGACATACAAACCATCTCCAAAGGGATCACCAATAGTAGTACAACATTTTAACAGTAGAGTGGGGAAGGGTAAGCACCTCACTCAAGTTTTTATTGCTGACAATTTCTGTTAGGTCACCAAGACAAGAAATAAGGAGACATTTCTTCACCAGGGACACAGATAGGGAAAAGTAGATGGCAGAGGACAGGGCAGTCTTTTCCTATGGACACCCCTGGGCACTGCCCAGGGGTCTCAAGTACATTGTGGCCCCTGAAGTCCCCCCCCACAGGAGGAATCACATTTGAACAGGAGGGGTGATCAGTGTGGTGGGTGGGGAAAATAATTGCAACTCATCTTCTGTATGGCTCTCACTGCAGCAGCTGAAAGCCGGGAGAGCCACAAAAGATTGGTTCCAGTAATTTCCCCCACCTGCCACACTGATCACCCCCTCCTGTCCACATTCTATTCCCCCCCTGCCTGGGCCCCCTGTCTGCCCACCCCCATAGCGCTACCAGCTTCCCTTCACTACTTTCCTGTTGGCTGTTATCACGTACCTGGTGATGGAGGCCAATGGAGAGAGGGCTTCCCTTGTGGCTAAGTTCCGGACTCCCCTGAGAGTGGGACAGCGGGAGTCAGGCCCAAACTTGCACAGGTCGCCTGTAGGAGTACTGGTTGGTGGTCCACTCAGGAGCACAGCTGGTGCACGGGGATAGGTCTGCAGACTGGAGGCGCCTGTGCGTGGTATGCAAGCCTTCCGGGATTTGGAGGTTTGCTGGTTAGTCAGTTCGAGCCAAGGTCAGGTACCAGGTGGGAAACAGAACAGACGTGGTCAGGTGGGATAGCCGAGGTCATACACGGAGGAGCGAGAGAGAGAGAGTATCCTTTAGCCAAGCCGAGGTCAGATCAGGGGTTCAGTAGAGCAGACAGGTCCAAGTACAAGCCGGGTCGGAATCAGGAAGTCACAAGCCACAGGAAACAGGAACAAACCACGGGGAGCTAGAGATCATCCAGCAACCACAGGAAGTGATGAGCCTCCTTATAAAGGCCGTCTGGCACCAGACTGAGGCTGATGTGTACTTCTGTGGCCGTGTAAAGTATTGGCAGAAACGCCAGAACTTCTGCTGTGAACAGGACCCTGACACTGCTGTGGGGGGATCTTTAGGATGAAGAGCGGGCAAAGGGGCCAGTAAATATGTCTTTTAAATGTCCCTTCCTTTTCTAAATTAACACAGTGAGTGATTGGTGCTAATCACTCACTGTGTTCATTCATAACTGAAGCATAGTAAACTGTGTTCAATTTATAAATGAACAGCAGCCTCTGTCCCCTGTTCATTCAACTGCAGTGCAGCTGAAGATGCAAAGAAAGGAATTGGGGAATATGTTTCCTTAGTCCATTTCTCTGTCTCAAAGTGAGAGTCCATTTCTCTGTCTCAAAGTGAGACTTTGGGGTTCTGTTTAGACTCCTGATATCTCACGAAAGACCAGCACTGTGAAAAAAATAAATAAATAAATAATTTTATAAAAATTGTAAAAAAAATAATAAAATTTAAAAATTGTAAAAAAATCAGACTAGAATTTCTAATCAGACTTAAAAGCGACGCCCAATATGTAGCATTAATTTGCCATGCCCACTGTTTGCAGCAGCCTGCTATGCATGTCACAGATCCCCGTTTTTCTTGGAATGGGCCCCACTGCATTTCTAAGCCCGGGGCCCATGATGCTATTAAGATGGCACTGACAAAGGATAAAAAAATATGTATTAGCTGCAGGGGAGTTTCCTGAATTTGGGCAAGAACATGTTGGGCCTCAGTGTGGACCTGCAACAAGAAGTCATACCACACCGCAGCCACCTACACATGTACATCATTTAATACCGCCCCATACCAGCAAACAACCTCCAGTAATAAAGATGCACACGCTGCACAGAATCCTGGGTGTGGCCAGATTCTGCTAACAGTGGGAGGGTCTTAACGGGGCATGGTTACATAAAACCTGAGTCTAACGGACATTTACAAAACTGAGCACAATCATTTAAAGGATAAGTTCCCCGTACTATCTGTCAGATTTGAAAACAGTACAGCCATGCGGGGCTCCACCCACACTTGCAAAAAAATGTGCATTTATTATTTTTGTCCAAAAGATGAACTTATCCTTTAAAAGAAATTAAACTTTTCCATTAAATGTTTTTCAGGCAGCAAGGCAATGATAACTTAGCAACCTTTACACCCCCATTCACATCTTATATTAGAGGTTCCGTTTACATTAAAGTCTTCTTTTACATCAGAGTCCTCCTTAATATTACAGTCTCCTTTTATAAGTCCCTACTTACATCAGACACCCCCTTACATCAGAGTCCCTCTACATAAGAGTTCCCCATTAAGTAAGTGTCCCCCCTTTGATCAGGAGCCCCCTTTTAAATCAGACCCCTCCCTTCTTCCCCTTTAGATCAGAGTCCTCCTTTAGATCAGAGATCACCCTTTCATCAGAATTTACTTTTAGATCAGAAGTTTCCCTATAGATTGTATTCTGTCCCTTCAATCAGGAGTCTCCCCTTAGATCAGAGTCCCCCTTAGATCAGAGTTTTCCTCAAGATCAGAAGTCCCCCTTTAGATCAGAAACCATATTTATATCAGAGTTCCTCTTTAGATCGGAATCTTCCTTCAGATCAGATTCCCCACTTGGATCTGCAGTCCTCCTTTAGATCAGAATCTTCTCTTATATAAGATTCCCCCTTTAGATCAGCGTCCACCCTTAAATCAGAGGTTCCCCTTTAAATCAGTTCACTTGAAATCAGCATTCCTGCTTAGATTACAGACCCCCATAGAACAGGGTCCCTTTACCCTACAGCAGGGGTGGGCAACTGTGGCCCTCCAGCTGTTGGTGAACTACAAGTCCCATCATGCCTCTGCCTTTGGAAGTCATGCTTGTAACTGTTAGTTTTGCAATGCCTCATGGGACTTGTGGTACTACAACAGCTGGAGGGCCACAGTTGCCCACCCCTGCCCTACAGGATGGGAGGTAGAAGCCAAAGTCAAGGGATGGGGCTGGAAGGTAGAGCAGCTCTGTATAGAGGACGTTTCATCGCATTGTGCATGCTAGGGAAGCGTGTCTTCAGTTACTGGGACACCAATGGTCCTAGCAGCTAATGATGGCAAAGATGATGGCAGGGGGGAGTTTGGGGGAGAACAGAGAACATGGACAGTCCTTGCTGACAGGAATCCTCATTGTGTGCAGTCAGGGGTGGTGCTAGACTATTTTGCGCTCTAGGCAAGACCAGCTACCTGCGCCCCCCCAAAAAAATAATTTTTTTTAAAACCAGTAGAAAATATTAAATCAACAAAACACAAAACTGCTAAATTTCTTTCAATTTGCAAAAATAAGTGCCATAAGATTCCACCAGCACCAATATTAAAGTCATAATTAGTTTCACCGATGGACTGAGCGACTTACAGTGAAGATCCACAATTTCCACAAAGTCGGATAATAAGCCGATTTCAGGTGTGATTTGCAAGATATCTGACACAGATGTCTATGCTAATCGCTCCAAAAGTAGTTCATGTACCACTTTGGAAATCGGTGAGGCTCTGACCAAGTCGGAACCGCACCGACATGACCGCTGTAATTGCGGACAATAGGGTGCGACTTGCCATGAGATTTGCAAGTCGTATGACATGCAATCGCATGCCAAGTCACACCCAGTGTGACCATGGACTTAGTCTGGGTTCACACTGATGTGGTGTGAATCTGATACGATTTCACAGTGTGATTTCTGTTGTGACAGGTGCAAATTTATTTTAATTTAAGAAAGGAGAAGCGAGAAGAGTCTGTGGGGGACCCGAGAAGAGGGGGATCCGGGCTGCTCTGTGTAAAACCACCGCACACAGCGGGTAAGTACAGACATGTTTGTTATTTTTTTATTAAAAAATAAGCCTCCAGAAACACTTTAGATTACAATATGGCTCGTATAGCAATCGGTTGTATTGTTGGATTTATGTTCTTTGATACAATATTTATTTCCTTTCTTACCTCTTACAGTCAGTGTTCTGGTCTCCGGTTCATCCATAGATTCGTGTTTCCACGTTACAGAGAATTTGGTCTGAGGATCATCAAACGCCTTTATAGAAATGTTGCCAACACTGGTGACATCATATGTGAGATCTTCGTATTTACTAACATTGTTTTTCCATGACATTTCCAATATTTTATCGTCATATTCATATCTCCATTTTATTCCAATCTTTTCCGGGTAAAACTTCAGTAGATTGAGGGTGAAGAGAACACGAGAGGAATCCCCCATAGAGATCGCTATAGGCTCCACCATCTGGGGTTTAGCTGGAATACACAAAGAACATCTAAACCCAAGAACAAAAAGTGTGATATATTGCAGCTTACCAGCCCTTAGATGTGGTGGCTGCATTTGTTTTTCAGTTTCTTTCAGGCTTTTATTTTCTTTCATGTTCACCTGGTGATCCTGCCACTGACACACTTCCTGTTGTAAGGTGACAACACTTCCTCTTTGTTGAAAAACTCTCAATCTTCTGAGCTCACTGCCTGACTATAGCCTATCTGAGGTAACCAGCACTCAGCACTTTATTAGCAGGTTGCTTTTGTTTAGTATTTGTACTTTACAAGTGAAAAATTGGTCACTTTCTGATTCTTATGCTGATTGGCACATGATTTTGGAAAGATGAGGACATTTTAAACACCACACTAAATCATAGAGTGATTGCAATGGTTTGGCACAGAGAGCCCTGGCACTCCTGGCTCCTCTTCTGTGGCACTCAGGCAGGCTTGCTCCCGAGCCGGCCTTTATGCGTCTATTCAGACACACAGCATGGCTTGGCCCTGCCCCCTGCTCACAGGTTTTGACTGACAGCTGCAGGAGCCAATGGCTCTCACTGCTCTCAGCCAAGCCTGGGAGAGCGGCGAGAGGGCAGAAGAGCTGCTGCAGCACTGGATCAAGATCGGGCTTAGGTAAGTGTTTAGGGACTGGGGGGGCTACCACAGGGAATGCATCAAGCTAAATAAAACTTTTACCTTTACAAGCACTATAAATATTATACGCTCCCTCTCTGTGTTGTATCTATGGAGGAGAGTTGTCACCTTAGGACATGACGTGTGTGAGGACCACTTCTGTAGCTCAGGTGGGAAGCCTGGGCAGAGCTGACACCAATGCTAGAGATAAGACTGCAGAGTGTGCAGGACAACTCTGAATTTCTGGCAGGATCAACAGCTATTTTGTTTGCATTTTTTTAAACAGATATAACAAAATGGTTTAATTATTAACCACTTGCCCTCCAGAGGATTTACCCCCCTTCCTGACCAGGCCATTTTTGGCGATACAGCGCTGCGTTACTTTAACTGACAATTGCGCGGTCATGCGATACTGCACCCAAATAAAATTTACAGACCCTTTTCCCCACAAATTGAGCTTTCTTTTGGTGGTATTTGATCACCTGTGCGGTTTTTAGTTTTTGCGCTATAAACAAAAAAAGACCGACAATTTTGAGAAAAAACAATATTTTTGACTTTTTGCTATTAACCTCCTTGGCGGTATTCCCGAATGTAGCTCGGGGTAACATTTCAGTACCACAAACGGTAACCCCGAGCTACACTCGGGAATACCATGCGGCACTGCTCCGTCATTTGTTCTTCACTTACCTTACCCTGCGCTCACGCGATGTGTCCCCTGCAGCGTCCCCGGCCATCTCCTCCGGCTGATGCCAGCATCCGGCTTCTGTGTCCTGTCCCTGTGACGTCGGGACGTACTGGCGCCGCTGGCGGCGGGAAATTTAAAAATTTTTAAAAATGTCTTTTTTTTTTTTTACATTTTACATAGTAAAACATTGCTGTCTCAACCAATTTCACATACATCTTGTCCCTAATGCTTTGTCCGGCGCCCTGTCTGTTCTTTCTGCCTGGAAACTGAGAAATGTCCATGGCATCCAAAAAGTGTCCCTTTAGGTCAAAAGCGGTTTAGATCAGCTAGGAGAACAGCGATAGTAAATCAGAACCACTTGCAGAATTGAGTGATAATGATTTGTGGGGGAAATTCGTCATCAGACACTGAAAACGATTCTGCGACTTTGCTCAGCAATGTGCTAACTTGGCGCTATATTTCACATTTCAGTGTTTTTGGTTTGATTATATTATTGAATTAAATGTATTATTATTATATTATTATTTTTTATGATTATTTATTAAATTATAATTTATGATTTCGTGTTTCAAATTTTATCCTACCCGGGATGTTTACTAGACTCTTGTTCGGACAGATTTCAGTGAGTTATTCCTAAGAATTACAGGCCTACAATAAAAAAACTACATATTTCCATGCAAAAAAATGTACCGCTTTCAGCACCAAAAATCGGAAAGAATCATACCGCCAAGGAGGTTAAACATGTACAGTAAAAAACATTAAAAATATCAAATTCCATCATAAATTTATGCCAAAATGTGTTCTGCTCCGTGTCTTTGCTAGAAAAAAATCCCAATACGTGTAAATTATTTGGTTTACGTGAAGGTTAAAGTGTCTACAAATGGTGGTATATACAGTATACTGGAATTTTTAATTTTTTTAATACTGGTAATGGCGGCGATCAGCGACTTATAGCGGGACTGCGGCAGGCATTGTGACACTTGGGGGGAATTGACTAACTGTCACTGACATCCCCAGTGACACTGATACAGTGATCAGTGCTAATAAAAAGCTGTGACACTGTACTAATGACACTGGGCAGGAAGGGGTTAACATCTGGGGTGATCAAAGGGTTAACTGTGTGTGTGTTTTACTGTGTAAGCACATTGCTTTGTAATGCTCTTCTATACAGATCAAAACAAGCAGAGTGCTGGAGCTGACAGGGGAGAGATCTGTATTGTTTACGTACAGACCTCTCCCCCGTCAGTGATACTCGGCGATCGCCGGGTGCCGATGGGAAATCACTGGCCGGGACCCGGTGATCAACAGCTGAAGCCACCAATGGCGGCACGGGTAGGGTGCGCTCGCCCCTTAACCGGAAATGCAAAATATATATGTACGTGATTTTGTGCAGCCCTGCCGCCCTGTAGCGGTATTTCTGCTATAGGGCGGTGGGCAAGCGATACAGACCAAAAGGGAGCAAATCAGAAAAGTGCATTGTTAGGGTTTACATACACTTTAATAGTACGTGATTTGACTCTCATGTTAAACAATATATATAATATTTTAACTTCTGGACTGTGGACAATAGGTAAATACAGATAAATATAAGATAAGACACATTGACTGGTCAGTTGCACATCTTACTGATGAATGTCAATAACAGATTCCTTTGTGGAATAATGGGATCCAGACTGCTTACTTCCCTGCCTGTGCTCTTCCATTTTTGCTGTCCTTGCAGTTTGTTGATTTTCTGAGTAAAATGTTGTACTTTGTTATCACAGTTCTGGGTCCATATACCTAAAACTAAACGGATAATAAACTAGATTGGTGGTTCTCCCAGCTGTTCTTAGGAGTACTGATGAAGAGGCCATATACTGTCTCTGCGAGCTCCTCCACTTCCAGCCTTGGTGTACCTTGTGCAGCTATGACGTCTACTTATGTTGGTGTAATACTAAGGCCAGGTAGCTGACGAGGGTAAGAGGGGCAAAAGGTAAAAACCCAGTGGCACTGTGCACCCTTGAAGAAGAGGAGAAGAGTGCACGAGCAGCACAATAACCCCTCCCACCTTGGGACCTCTTTTTTTTTTTGCTAGTGTCCTCAGGTGATGGATGCATCTCTGTAGAAGAGAGAATAGGTTTAGAATTCTCTTCTATCAAGACTAATTTACAAACTACACCAAGCCTCTGTGGAGGAGAGTATCACTTCTCCAGATCAGTGCCTCTCAGTTTAATGCTGCGGTGACTTTGCTTGGACTACCCACATCAAGATAGGAACAGGACTGACCTGTAATCTCTGATTGTATAGGACCTGGTATAGATGATGCATGTAAGTACTTTGTACATGTGTGTTGCCACTGTGTTCTCTGCAGGTCCAAGCAGTGGTCAGCCTGTGGGGGAGTCCAGTCCTTGAAGATCCCCTCTCACTGGGGATGGGGGGTTTGGAGGAATAAGCCTAACCAGAGTGGGAGAAGGTACTCTGAGGGTCCTGTGGGCCATAATCCCAGTGTACCAACTGTTTGAACATGCACAGTGGATGGTTAGGTTTTATCATCCTGACTTGCTGACTATGAAACCTGACCCATATTGCTGATCAGGCCTTGTTGCAGTTTCCCTACAGCGCTCAGCCACCATTTTTGGCACACTGCATAGGCGTCATGATACAGGTTCTGAGGAACAGAGATAACAGGGGTTCCACTTGAACCTGTGTATGGTTGCCAAACCAATTAGGAAGGTTAAGCCCATTCTGGATCTCAAACTGTTGAACCCTTTTCTGAAAATCACAAAGCTCCAAATGGAGTCTGTGATACAGGGGAATTTTTGGTTTCAGTCGATATAAAAGATGTGTATTTACACTTCCTCATCTTTCCTCCACACCAGCGTTCCCTTTGCTCTGCAATGGACAACCACTTTTAGATTGTTTCTCTCCCCTTCAGTCAAGCCACAGCTACCTGAATCTTTATGAAGGTCTTGAAACTGGTGCTGGTTCTGTTATGATCCCAGTGGATTTATGTCCACTTCTTTCCATAAGGAAGAAGCTCCATCAGATGATTCAGGTCCTACCAAGTTTCGGTTCGTTCTGCAATCTACAGAAATTGACTCTGGAACTATCCTAGCATCTGGAATACCTTAGATTGGTGCTGGATACGATTTTGAATAGGTTGTTCCTTTCTCAGGTAAAACTTGTCTCCCTACAGGTCCTTCAGTCCACTGTAAATTTCTTTGTGAGAGCTTCCATGTGGGTTCTGGGTATTATGCTGCCCTTGTTTGAGTCCAGTCCATATGCTCAGTGGCATTCAAGACCCCTGAAGTACAACACTATGTTGGCCTGGAACATTTCAACCCTGTCCCCAGGCCACCCCATGCGCCGGTCATTCAAAGACAGGAATTCTCTGATGGGATGGATGCCAAGTCTCTTGATAGAACTAGGCCGATCCCTCCTTCTGCTGAACTGGATAGTTCTCACCACACCTGCTAGCCTGACAGGCTGGGGGGGGGGGGGTGCTGGGGGCAGTTACAGAAAAGGAAATTTGGACTCCAAAAGAGACTCAAGTTACAGTCAATATCCTGGAGCTGAGACCACTTTATCTTTCCCTTCTACAGTGAAAGTATTTTTCAAGCGTCTTCCAGTCAGAATGCAGTCTGGCAATGCCTCATCAATTGCTAATGTAAACCACCAAGGAGGCACATGAAGTCATGCAACTCAGTAGGAGACATCTTATATTGGGCTGAGACACATTTTCTGGCCAGATCTGCCGTGCACATTCTGGGAGTGGAAAATTGGCAGACTGAACTAACGTCGGGGGAATGGTCGTTACACATGGAGGTGTTTTTGGAGACCTGTCATTGATTGGGAACTCTAGATATGGACCTCCTAGATTCCAGGTTCAGCAAGAAGCGTTGTGTCCAGAACAAAAGATCCTCTAGTGGTGGCAGTAGATGCTCTGGGGATTGTGTGGGATCAGTTCCATCTGATCTATGTGTTCCCCATGCACCAGTTGTTACCACCCTCATCATTATTTTATGGGTCACTTGCTTAGCTTTCTCCAGTCAGGGCTGGATCAAAAAGTGGTTTGAGAATCCTGAAAGGTTAGGTATTGGTATTTGCCATTAGGTTCCAGAGATCCCTAGCCTTTCATTCATTGGTGAAGGGTTTTGTTCAAGGGGTTTCTCATTGTCATGCCTCATCAAACACCAGTGACAATGTGGGACCTTTCCTTGGTACTTTCTGTTCTACAAATGTCTCCCTTTGAACCGATCCAGAATATTCCTTTGGTGGATCTTACTCGCAAGGTGGTTTTTGCAATGTGGATTTGCCAGACCATATTTGAGCCTATTCTCTCAAAGGTGTAGAGGCTTCCTTCCTGCTTAAGGCTCATTCTATTAGATCTGTTGGCACATCTTGGGTGTTTCAACATTAGGCTTCTATTGCACAGCTTTGTTGGGCAGCTGCCTGGTCTTCTGTATATACTGTACATAAGTTTTACCAAGTGGATTTTCAGGTTTGGCTGGTTCTACAAAACTGTGGATCACGTGTTATATAAGGGAGTCCTGTACTGTACCCGTGTCCTGTACTGTACTCCATGAAAAGGAGATGACAGGTCTGTAAAAAATCCCATTTTGTTTTCAACTTGTAATGAATCAGATTGGGGTGTGGTTGCTGTGTTCAAACCAAACAATAATGTCAAAGTAAAATATAAATTCCAAAATATGCACGGCAGCAAATTATAATGAATGGGCTCTCATGTCTGCACAAATCGTAGCCCTCATGGCCATACAGGCGTGAACCGGCACTACATACAGCTTAAAGGCATCTGTAATTGAAGTGATTGGTGTTTTTCACACATTGCCTCGAAGCTGCATTAGAGAATTTGGTGCCTCTCCTCGATGTACAATTTCTGTTTTTTAATTGAGACATATCCCCTGTACCAGTGCCCCATGCCCTTTCTTGGACAATTCCTTGCTTGTTATCATTAACAATAGCCACAATTGATTCTCCCCTAGACTTCATTGGGCTTTATATTTAAGTTTACAATTTTCAGACTTTATGTTGGGATGAACTCCAAGGAGGAGAAGATGGATCTACAAAAGGAGAGGGCTATGGTGTCCAAGGAGGAGGGGGCTGGGCTAGGGAACTGGCACATTGCAAGTCAATAAGAAATCGTTTATGGAAAGGAAATCCCAGCCAGGAAGAATGTTAAATACCTGATTTTTCTGTGCTTTCACCACAACTATTTATGTTGGTGACAGGACCTCTTTAGGGAACAACTGTGATGCCTGATCTTTACAAATAATACAAACACTCACCTCTTACAATAAGTTTTTCAGTTTTTTTCTCAATGGGTGTCTCCAGAGAGGGGTGTCCCACCCGACAGATGTATTGTGCCCCCTGGTGGATGCTCAGTGTGGGGATGATTATCAGACTGGCTGTACAGCTGTATGTGTTACCATCTCCTTTCCTGGGTGTTATTGTACTAGAAACATTTGTATCATTCTCCTCACACAACTCCTCATTTTCGCTTTTTCTCAACCAGGTCACAGTGATGGCGTCGGGGAAGTACTCGGAGATATGACACTGAAGAGTGACTGGGGTGTCATGGAGTATGTTGGGTGTCTGGATCTCTTCCACCACTGGGGTCCATGGGTATTCTACAAAAAAAAAAAAGTGTACCATATTTTGGGATCTTATTTCATCCACCACATGTTCAAGAATCAGTGTATACAAACCTTGACTTCATAGGGAAGGTGACTGGAAGCAACTATCTGGTTTCATTGGACCTCCTAACCCTGACCTAGACAAACTCTTTACACGTGGTCTGCTTTGCTTTGTGCTTCTGAAATCTGCTTTCAGCTTTTGTCTGTATAAAGACACGTGTGAACACATAGATGTAAGTGCCCATAAATGCAACTATGATTCCAATGAATGTTAAAGCAGCTGTGAACCCTAACTTGGTGACATTTGGTTTTCCTGAGGCACTGGGCATCATAAACAACTACCAGCATGGCTGGCGAAAGCCCCTCATAATGAGCACAGCAGGTGTGCAGACTCGGGAGCTCAGCATAGGGATGGTGGAAACCCCTCATAATGGGCACAGTGGGTGTACAGACCCGGGAACTCGGCACAGGGATGGTGGGAACCCCTCATAATGGGCACAGTGGGTGTACAGACCCGGGAACTCAGCACAGGGATGGTGGGAACCCCTCATAATGGGCACAGCAGGTGTGTAAACCCAGAGACTAATTGCAGGAATTGTGGAAGCCCCTCATAAGGGGCACAGCAGGTGTGCAAATAAGGGAATTGCAGGAATTGTAGTAGTCCTCATAGCTGGCCCAGGAGGTGTGTAGATTCAGCGGCTTGGTACAGGGATGGTGGGAACCCCTCATAATAAGTACAGCAGGTGTGCAGTTTTGGGAACCCAGCTCTGAAATGGTGGGAAGCCCACACACCAAGCTTTGCATGCCCAAAAAATCAGCACAGAGATCTGAACAATAGCATACCAATACCATTTACAGAAATCTTAGTATAGATGGTAGCTGTTCAACTGCAGATCTACATTCCCTGGGATAAATAATCAAACACAATTCTTTCTGAAAATATGAAAGTTCAGATATCCTTCATTAACCTTTGTATCCATTGCGTCATCTCCCTCCATTATAATCATCCAGAAATAGATCCATGTGATTTCCTATGACTAACAGTTTTTTAAAGTGTTACTAAACCCCGTACCCTGCATTTACTATATCTGGTCTCCTCGGACCTGCATTTACTATATCTGATCTCCCCGGACCCTGCATTCACTATATCTGGTCTCCCCGGACCCTGCATTCACTATATCCGGTATCCCCGGACCCTGCATTCACTATATCTGGTCTCCCCGGACCCCGCATTCACTATATCCGGTCTCCCCGGACCCCGCATTCACTATATCCGGTCTCCCCGGACCCTGCATTCACTATATCCGGTCTCCCCGGACCCTGCATTCACTATATCTGGTCTCCCCGGACCCTGCATTCACTAAATCTGGTCTCCCCGGACCCTGCATTCACTATATCCGGTCTCCCCGGACCCTGCATTCACTATATCTGGTCTCCCCGGACCCTGCATTCACTAAATCTGGTCTCCCTGGACCATGCATTCACTATATCTGGTCTCCCCAGACCTTGCATTCACTATATCCGGTCTCCCCGGACCCTGCATTCACTATATCTGATCTCCCCGGACCCTACATTCAATATATCTGATCTCCCCGGACCCTGCATTCACTATATCTGGTCTCCCCGGACCCTGCATTCACTATATCCGATCTCCCTGGACCCTGCATTCACTATTCTGGTCTCCCCGGACCCAGCATTCACCATATCTGGTCTCCCCAGACCCTGCATTCACTATTCTGGTCTCCCCGGACTCAGCATTCACTATATCTGGTCTCCCCAGACCGTGCATTCACTATATCCGCTCTCCCCGGACCCTGCATTCACTATATCCGGTCTCCCCGGACTCTGCTTTCACTATATCTGATCTCCCTGGACCCTGCATTCACCATATCTGGTCTACCCGGACCCTGCATTCACTATATCTGGTCTCCCCGGACCCTGCATTCAATAAATCCGATCTCCCTGGACCCCGCATTCACTAAATCTGGTCTCCCCAGACCCTGCATTCACCATATCTGGTCTACCCGAACCCTGCATTCACTATATCTGGTCTCCCCAGACCCAGCATTCACTATATCCGATCTCCCTGGACCCTGCATTCACTATATCTGGTCTCCCCAGACCCTGTATTCACCATATCTGGTCTACCCGAACCCTGCATTCACTATATCTGGTCTCCCCGGACCATGCATTCACTATATCCGATCTCCCTGGACCCTGCATTCACTATATCTGCTCTCCCCGGACCCTGCATTCAATATATCTGCTCTCCCCGGACCCTACATTCACTATATCTGCTGTCCCCGGACCCTACATTCAATATATCTGATCTCCCCGGACCCTGCATTCACTATAACCGCTCTCCCCGGACCCTGCATTCACTATTCTGGTCTCCCCGGACCCAGCATTCACTATATCCGGTCTCCCCAGACCATGCATTCACTATTTCCGCTCTCCCCAGACCCTGCATTCACTATATCCGGTCTCCCAGGACCCTGCATTCACTATATCCGGTCTCCCCGGACCATGCATTCACTATTTCCGCTCTCCCCAGACCCTGCATTCACTATATCCGGTCTCCCAGGACCCTGCATTCACTATATCCAATCTCCCTGGACCCTGCATTCACTATATCCAGTCTCCCCGGACCCTGCATTCACTATATCTGGTCTCCCCGGACCCAGCATTTACTATATATGGTCTCCCCAGACCCTGCATTCACTATTCTGGTCTCCCTGGACACAGCATTCACTATATCTGGTCTCCCCAGACCCTGCATTCACTATATCTGGTTTCCCCTGACCCTGGATTCATTATATCTGCTCTCCCCGGACCCTGCATTCACTATATCTGGTCTCCCTGGACCCTGCATTCACTATATCCGCTCTCCCTGGACCCTGCGTTCACTATATCTGGCCTCGTTCAGTGTGTATTAGTGTGTATTGCTAGAGAGTTGTTGTTTTTTTTTTGGGGGGGGTGCATGTTATCAGCACAGGGCCAATCAGCACTGTCCAGACAGAGGGTCAGGGGTTATGCAGCCTCATAGTCATAGAAAATGAAAATTCCTCCTACAAGCTTTAACCAGTATTCTGCTGGACACTGATAGAAGTCCCAAGACTGCTATATACTGCTGATGAGAAAATGTATTTAGCAGTTTATATTTACTACAATATTTGTATCTCCATGTTCTGTGTACTGTGGGAGACCAGATATAGTGAATGCAGGGTTCAGGGAGACCAGATATAGTGAATGCAGGGTCTGGGGAGAGCGGATATAGTGAATGCAGGGTCCGGGGAGAGCGGATATAGTGAATGCAGGGTCCTGGGAGAGCGGATATAGTGAATGCAGGGTCCGGGGAGACCAGATATAGTGAATGCAGGGTCCAGGGAGAGCGGATATAGTGAATGCAGGGTCCGGGGAGAGCGGATATAGTGAATGCAGGGTCCAGGGAGACCGGATATAGTGAATGCGGGGTCCAGGGAGAGCGGATATAGTGAATGCGGGGTCCGGGGAGAGCGGATATAGTGAATGCAGGGTCCAGGGAGACCAGATATAGTGAAAGCAGGGTCCAGGGAGACCAGATATAGTGAATGCAGGGTCCAGGGAGACCAGATATGGTGAATGCAGGGTCCGGGGTTTAGTAATACGTTAAGGGTGTGGATATATATGTCAGCCATGTGTTTTTTTTTTTATCTGCAAAATACTTTTTTTAGAAAGTTGTAATAAACTTACTGCATGGGTTTTATATAATTTGGTGACATAATTTTGATTTTGGGTTAGTGTGCCCTATGTGCCTTAATGTTCCCATAACGCATATGTTTTGGATCTTTCTATGTAAGGATGACTCAGATTTGATCTGAATTGGTGGTTCCTCATTTCATAGTAGATTGCTTGCTGTTCAGTATTACTGTCTATTGACTATAAGAGGTCTATGAGTCACAAAGATGGGAAAGTGGTGTCAGCAGAGGGGCCCGAATGTGAAGGAGAAGTTAGCACACTCACAAACAGAGCACTAGAGACAGACCACAGCTGTTTAAAAGGCTTTAGGCACCATCCTGAGGAAATGGCCAGTGTAGTGCCACGAAACGCATTGCCGGTGTTTTATACTATTCTGCGAGCAATAAATATAGAATCAATGAAGAATCCATTTCTCAGATTCTCCTTCACATTCGGGAGCCTCTGCTGACACCACTTTCCCATCTTTTGGGGCTCATAAACCTCTTAATATGAACATACTGGAAATTTTGAGACCGCGGAGCATAGAATCATCCGGATCACCGAACATCAAGAGTGACCTTACTCTGCACAGGGACAATCATATTCCCTGCAGGCTCTAACTCCAAATTGTCTGATCCCCTATAACGGAGCTCCGCAACTTCACAGATGTGAGTACACCATTGCAATTTATCTTCTCATCGTATATTTCATCCAATATTTGTCAAACCATAAGGAACTCATTTTACAGGAGCTGTGCTTTTCATATGGATTCTGGCTGACCGGTCTATATATTTGTTGGTGACACCTTCATGTAACTCACCTGAGTCTCTCATAGATAGATCCTTATACCCCGGTGTGTCCAGAGATTCATGTTCCCAGATCACTCGTACTCTGAATTCTGGATCCTTCAGGAACTTCTCAGGAATTGTGACCTCACTGTAGACACTATAGTTCCCATCAGGATTATCTGTGAATGTCTCTGTGTATGGTAAGGCTTCTTGTGGCTCCCCCACTCCATGTGTCCATCTAAGTGTGATATCTTTGGGGAAAAATTTCTCCAGAGTGACCAAATATTTCAACACTCCTGAAAAAATTAGACTTCTTGATACCGGCTGTATCAGCTGAGGCTTAGCTGAAATGATACGACATAAACATTATGAGTAAAATATTTTTGACATGAAGACTGTAAGATACCTATATTCCATAAAGCGAAGTCTTAATGTTCTTCATAGCCTTTGGAATATCACTACACTGTATATTGTGACAGTGTGGCGATCTGTCACCCTGGATTCTCAACAAGGCAGGTTGAGAGGCTCCAGGGTAAGTGTTTGATACGGAGGAAAGTGGCTTTTCACTTTCCTACTTTGTTTGTAAGGTCTGTTTTGGGATCTGGAGCCTGGAGATTTCAAAGAGATCTGGGAGGGATGAAATCTCCAATCCTGGGACCAGGTTTTGGGAATGGCCAGGAGACTGATTGCACAGGTATGTGCAGACCTTTAGAGAGAGTCAGGACCAGGGTTCTGGGCTCCACCCCGGCAGATAGGAGTCAGCAGGGCTCCACCCCGGCAGCTAGGAGTCAGGTGGGCTTCGCCTAGGAGAGGTGGAAGCCAAAAGCAGCAAGGGGCTGCTAGAGACTAGCTGTGTGCTAGTGGCCATAATTCTTGAAGAAGCCTGCAGGAGGCAGACATCAAGCTAAGTGTAAGCCAGGAGGCTGAATCATTGTTTTGTTTGATGGTGGATACCCCTGCGTGGGAAGCTTTATGTTCTGGGACATTTTCTGTAAATAAAAGTGGGCTAAAAAGGCCCTTAAAGAAAGCGAGTTGCTGTGTGCGTTAACAGAGCTCTACCACTTTGAAGCGAGTTCCCACAATATGTATATGAGAAATTCTGTGAAATTCCTGGCCAACACCCCAAATCAATTCTTCAACAGGAATGGGAAGGCTACGTCCCGTAGATCAGCAGTTTTTTTAAATACTCAGACCAGCCCATCTGGCACCAACAACCATGCCACGTTTAAAGTCACTTAAATCCCCTTTCTTCCCCATTCTGATGCTCGGGTTGAACTTCAGCAAGTTGTCTTCACTACGTCTAGATGTTTTAATGCATTGAGTTGCTGCCGTGTGATTGGCTGATTAGCAATTTGTGTTAGCAAGAAATTGAACAGGTGTAACTAATAAAGTGGTCGGTGAGTGTATTCGCTGGGTTGGATTCTCTGATATGATTGCTAGATGATTACTTGAACTAAAGCCATAGTTCTATGACTGGAAACTGCAGATATCAGCTCAACTACTTTTAAACATGATCACACCATTAATACACTACACTCTACAAAAGCCATGGATGTAATAATAGACACTTCTCACCATAAATAGCTCTGACGTGAAATGTTTTCTCTTTCTTCTCTTTCCCACAGCTATATCTACAGATGAAGGTCACATCTTTGTGTTTGGCCACACTGGGTCTGAACTTCAGTGAAGATGTGTAGTTTGGTCCTTCTATGCATGATATGACCCCATACTGTGTGTCCAGCAGTCTCTCCTCTTCCTCCGTATCTCCTCCATGTGACTCTGGGATCTCATAGACTTGTTCTCCATTCTTCTCTAGCCAAGTCACACTCGTGTTCTTTGGGCAGTTGATGGCTTTACAGTATAGAGATGTTTCTTCTCCAGCAATCAGCTTGGCAGGACCTTCAATGTCCATTATTGTGAAAACTCTCACATCTACAAATGTATTGATTAAGAATATGCTCAATTATTTGCTCCATTACATGAAAATTCCAGCTGTTATGTTTTCAAACTATACACACCAAATTTACACATTATAACTTAGGCCCCTTTCACTCTGGGAGACCAATCGGGTTCACCTGCCTATTTTTCAGGCATCAGACCATCCATAGCTCTCTATGGAGCAGTGGATGTCAGTGGACATGTGGGCCAACTTATATTGGCCCAAGCTAAACAGATGTGACTTTACAATAAATGCCTCCATACCTGGCATTCAGATGTTATCCACAGGCAAATTATAGTATGTCTTTGGTAACATAAACATTCAATAAGGACACAGAGGGCTGGTGCTACCGCTAGGTGAACTAGGCAGCCGCCTAGGACACACTGCCACCTACGGTGCAGCCACAGCTGCTGGTTTCCCTACTCTCCACCATGGCCAGATCTAGGGGAGGTGCTGGGGTGAGCTATGACCCCTCAGATTTCAGTTTTGCCCCCCCCCAGTAAGGTGGGGGATTTTATGCTGGGAAGGGTAACTTTGTGTTAGGAGAGGGAACTGTGGGGTTAATGCTGGGAGGGGGGATTTGGGGGAGAGGATTTGTGCTAGGGTGGAAAATTTTAGGGGAAAGAGGATGTGTGCTACTAGGGGTGAAGTAGAACTACAGGTGAAGTTATTTGGGTTTTTTTTTTGGGGGGGGGCTGCAAGTAGCTGGTCTTGCCTAGGGTGCAAAATAGTCTAGCACCATCCCTGAGGACATAGTATATATTGATATAATTTTCATACCTGAAAGTACAACAATTTGCAAGTTTTCATGTGTATTACCTTTTTTTCTGTATTTTCGCCTCCACAAAAATATTCCAATCACAACTGCAATTATCGTAATCAGAACCAGAATAATACAAACTACAATCACCACAGTGGATGGTGTCTCTGGTATGTTATGGTATGGTATATCTGTAAAATAAAATGATTAAAGAAAAGAAGGTGTTTTCTTAACATATTTATATATGGATTCACATGCGTGGGCAGGGTTCAGCATCAGAGAGTACACCAGCAAGTGTTAGCTTTGAAATATTTTGTCCATAGCTTTAAATAAAGATAAGTTACAAATATAGGTTTGAAATTGATCAAAGGTGAATGTTAAAGATTTCCATACCCATAAAATCCCATGATACTGAAATATATTATGTAACCAATGCTATCAACAAGTCACCAACACCTTTTACTCCTACGTTATTTAGAACCTTGTTCTGAGGCTGGGAGAGGAGGTAGTGACAAATTACCCTGCCTGAGCTGTACTCTAACGGTCCTGAACTGTTTACGTTCAATATTCCAACCTCATTGTTAATTGCTATGCAGTTAAGGACAAGCTTAATTTAAAAAATATTTTACATGAGAAGCGGATGATGATTCATACCTTCATAGACAAGCAGGAAGTCCCTCTGCAGAGGTTCTTGTAGAGAGTCATGTCGGACTCTACAGGAGAAGATCTCGTTCTGGTCATCATTGGTCGGTGTGATTGTCACGTTGCTGTCCACGTAGTATGTTCCATCTTTATAGATTTGTGGCTTTCCCATGAACTGATTTCTCAGGACCTCTTGATTTCTGTACCACGTTATCCTGATATCTGGAGGGAAGAATCCAGTGGCATTACAGGTCAAGGTGTTCTCTGTATTTCTCTGGACCTTCGCGCTGAGTATGGAGAGTAGCGGTTTGGCTGCAGGAACACGGGTACAGGTTCAATTGTGTTATGTTGCAGCCTGATACTATAGTTGATTACATTCATTTTTTTTTCTCATTAATCTACATTCAGTACTCCATGACTATTGCACCAGAGATAGGCTCGTCCACTTCCCCATTACCACCATTACCGTTCCGCACCAACCCCCTTCCCCTTAACCAATTATACTAACAAAAGACATAACACCAATTTTGGAGTAAATGGCCAACATGGCCTTTTATTAACAACTCAAGTTACAATACACCAACCATTCCTTATAACAGAAACCCACATAATTGTTGTTGGTCTTCGAAGGCACCCCAAAACGATCCGAAATGCACCTGCGGACAACCATATACACTAGGCCTCCAGCCGCAACCAACCAGCTCGGAGACAACCATACCGTCCGCAGTGCAGCACCACCACCTTCCAGTTAAACCTTGGTTAACTGGGAATGTCCCCGGGCATCCCATACCACGGATGGGTCCCACACCATTGTTGTTTACCTTCCAAATAAGAACCGCCTCCAAAGACCAACAACCGCCACAGCACGCTGGGTAAGCCCTTACCCATGCGTGCCACGCCACAAACGAACAGCCCGCTGCATGCCATCCTGCAGATCCAGGGACCATAAATCCGTCCCAACCGCATTCAAATGTACCCCATCGCACCTGAGATACCGCCAAGTATCCACCTCCAACTCCAAGCGCCAGACCACCAACCCCCCATGGTGACTAAAGAAACGCCCCACCTCTCTGTTAACCTTAATCCGAGCCTTATTGAGCCTCACTACCGACCGCGCCCAACGCCAAGAGGCACGGGCGACAATGTCGGACCACACCACCACCATCCCCGGATAAGCCCGCCGCAACTGAAGAAAGTCCAGCTTGACATCTCGCACCAGCTCCCGCTCAGCGTGCCTGAAAAAAAACACCCATGCCCCACTGGACGACGGGACAAAAATTCCCGAACCGCCCGCACTGGGCACACCAGCGAAGCCGGAAGAACGAAAAAACGCACCCGACCACCACGTCCCAATTGGTCCGTCTTAGACCGACGTACCAGCACCTCCACCCATTCACCGAAGCACCTGACTTCATCCACCAATAACCCCCCAAGAACCGATTTGGACGGGCTAACGAGCTCCCCAATACGCAACGCCCCAAAAAAGGCTACCGCAAAAGCCGCCCGAAATAAGCACACCTCAAAGTCCGAAGAACACACAGACCACCAATGCACAAACAAAGACCCCAACAACTCAAAAGACACCGGACGACGAGAATCCTTACATCGATGAGCGCTCCGGTAACCCCGGAGAGCCTGCCGAACCCAAAAATCTTCAGTGAAATCCTGACACCCTTGCAACTTAAAGAAGAATGCCAAACCCGCCAGTCGGCGATCCACCGCAGCAGCCGACACCCCCCGCTCAAAAGTCCGCGCCACAAAGTACAATACCGCCAAAAACACCTCCGGCCCCCAGGGATCAATCTCAACCCGCTGTAGCAGATCCAGCCACTCCCACCAGACCCTAGAGTATGCAGACCAAGGCGCCTCACTCACCGAACGCCGGATCCAGCCCGCAAGGACTCCAAGGCAATCTCCCACAGCCCGTCGGGACAAGGAACCCCGTGTTGCTCCGCCGCCGGCGCCACCTCTCGGAATTTGTCCCACTAAAAGCGAGACAAAGCGTCAGCCACAGTGTTATCAACCCCAGGGAGACGCACCGCATGGAGAAAAACATTCAGACGCAGACAACGCAACACTAAATGGCGAAGCAAGGCCACCACCGGTCGTGAAGAAGCTGAGACCCGATTGATGACCTGAACCACCCCCAAATTGTCACAGTGACAATGCACGTTTAGATTTCGAAAATCCCAAACCTCAACCGCCAACACCGGAAAAAGTTCCAACAACACCAAGTTGCGAAGAAAACCCGCCTCCCGCCAGGAAGCTGGCCACGAGGCCGTACTCCATCAACCCTGGAAAAAGCCCCATAGCCCGCCGACGCCGCCGCGTCCCTGAACCATTCCAAGTCAAAATTGCTAACAGGGCCAGACATCCAGAGAGCCCGCCCATTAAACGAATCCAAAAAGGTGTGCCACAAATGCAAGTCCTCCCGATGATCCCGAGTCAACCGAATAAAATGTAAAGGCGAGGTAATCCCTGCCGTCGCCGCCGCCAACCAGCGGCAGAACACCCGACCCATGGGCAGAATCCGACAAGCGAAGTTAAGTTTTGCCCAACAACGACTGTAAGGCCCGCAGCTGAATTTTTTGCTAGCCCCAGCACCCCACGTAGTTCCCCTTGTAGAGCCACCAGCTTAACCTCAGGCAAGCGGCACTCCATCATGCCGGAATCCAAAACAATGCCCAAGAAAGTCATCTCCATAGCCGGGCCCACAGTCTTATCCACCGCCAGAGGAACCCCGAAACGTTCAGCAAAGTGTTGCAAAGTGGCCAGCAAAACTGCACATACTCCGGAATCTGGCGGACCCACGCAAAGAAAATCATCCAAATATTGGATGACCGAATTCACCCCTGAGACATCCCGCACCACCCACTCCACGAATGAACTGAACCTCTCGAACAAAGCGCAAGATATAGAACACCCCATAGGAAGGCACTTATCAACGTAAAAATAGCCCTGCCAATGACAACCCAAAAAACGAAAACTGTCCGGATGGACTGGCAACAGCCGAAAAGCCGACTCAACGTCCGATTTCGCCATGAGCGCACCGCGCCCATACCGACGGACCCAGAAAACAGCCACATCAAAAGACGTGTAAGACACCGAACATGACTCCGAATCAATAGCATCATTCACCGACCCCCCCTTAGGGAAGGACAGGTGGTGAATTAACCTAAACGCATTCAGCTCCTTCTTGGGCACAACCCCCAAGGGAGAAACAACCAAATCCGAAAACGGAGCGCAAGCAAACGGACCCCCCATGCGTCCCAACCCCACTTCCTTACGCAACTTAGCCGAAACCCCCTCCTCATGCCGCAAGGCCGACCGCAAATTCCGAGCTAAGGGAGGAATCAAAGTCAAAGTACACGGGATGCGAAAACCCTCCGAAAAACCCGCCGTCAGCAGCACTGCAGCTGCGCGATCAGGATACCTCTTTAAGAAAAGCCCCATCCTTTCCACTCGCACCGGAGTCGTCCCTCTTACCAGCATGCTCTCCGGAAAGGCCTCGACCCCGCTGGAAACAGCGCGACAAGGGATGGGAGCCCCCGCACCCGGAACATTTGTGCCTAAAACGGCAAGACCCACCAAATCAACACGTCCCCTCTTGGAACTGCCAGAAGAACCCCTGACGCCTGGAGGCCGATTGTCCCGGGGAGAACGAACCGCCGGCCCCGCTCTGAAAAAACAAACCAGGGGCCCTCGCCGGTGTCATGAGTCGCATCCAGAGGCCAACGTCCTTATGATCCCAACGCAACGACTGGCGAACCGCCCTCCGCTGCCGAAACAGCTCAGCGTACCGAAGCCACGCAGTACCCCCAGAAACCCTGTGAGCCTCACCAATGGCATCAAGGTAACAGAACAGTGCCGAGCAATGTTCAGGAGCCTCCTCCCTAATCACACTAGCCATGATCGCGAACGCCTGCAACCAATTTGCAAAGGTACGCGGGATAAAACGAAAACGCCGCTGCTCCGCTTCCACCTGCCTACTCTCGTCAACCCGGGACCCTTCAAAAGGAAAACGCTCCAAAGGCAAGAGCGAGAATATATCAACGTACTCCCCACTCCAAAGCTACTCCCGTACCTCCGACTGTAAATGCGCACCCAAAGGGCCCTCAAAACACACGTACACTTCGCCCCTGGCCGAGTCCGCCAAGCCGACAGGCCCGGACACCCTCGAATCCGCACCCAACACCGCGGAGGGGGCCGCAGAACCCCGATCACCTGTCGTGGCCGGAACAACCCCTAGCCCAGACCCCGGAGGAGAAGAGACCCCCGGACGCCGCACGTCCCCGCTGTCCTGTACAAGAACCCCGAAACCTTCCCCACCATCCGGCGGGAGCCACGCAGAAGCAGGCCCAGGCGCCCCACTCAAGACGCCGCAACAGGTCCCGCAAACCGGAACTCACATCACCGAGACCCCCACCCATACCCGACGGGGGAACGCCGACAGTGCACGCCGCAGAGGCCGCGCCCACCGTAGCGGCCCTACCACCCCCCAGCAGGTCCCGTAACGCAGAAGAAAAAGAGATAGACCCCAGAACAGGTAACTCACCAGGCTGCCCAGGAGATGCCCCTTCAGCCGCGTGCTCACGATCCACCGTTGTAGAGCGGCCAGCCGTCGCCCCCGCATCGGGTTCCGACAGCTCGCCCTCCGACCTCTCGTCCTCTGCACGCTGTTCAGATGGCCTCCCGGTCCCAGGAGCCACGGGTCCTGCTGGTCTGTGCCGCTCACGACTCCGCCTCCCGGCACCAGACTAGCTCACCGCCGTCCCTGGGCTCCGACCTGCAGCACTGCCAGCTGCCCTCCGCTCATCTCCAGTCTTCCGCTGATGCTGCTGTGGAGCAAGAGCACCAGACCGTCCAGGGGGCCCGCCGGCCGCAGCAGTAGACAGCCCAGCAGCCGCAGAACTCCCTGCTGCACTCCGTCCAGTGCCGATCCCACGCTGCTGCCTCACTGGAGCCGGAGCCCCAGACTTCTCAGGGGGCCCGCCGGCCACAGCAGGAGACAGCCCGGCAGCCGCAGCTGTGCGCCTCCCACGCAGGGCTCCCTCCCTGACCGGCACCTTGTCAGTGGAGGAGCCGCAGATTCTGCTTCTGCCTCCATGCCGTGTGGGCGGGGGGGAGGGGCTTCCCCCGCATGAGGCCCCGCCCACTGAGCTCCGCCGATGGCGGGGATTCCTCCCGGCTTCCCCGCTAGCAGAGGCAAGGGAGCGCCCTGCAAGCGGAGCCGGAGGGGCCCGAGCGGGGCTCCCATGGTGGTGCTGAGCTCTGGGAGGGGGGGGAGCCCGGGCTAAAGCGTTCCGGAGGCCTAGACCTCCGAGCACGTGGGCCCTCCCGCCCCCCTGCTGCAGGTGATGAGCCCGGATCCTGCAAGAGATCCGAGACACGGCTCTGCAGCCAGTCCATCCCCCTGTCCTCTGCTGCCTCCTGCAGCTGAGCCAAAAGGCTGTCCATGGCAGGGCTAAAGGTGGCCTGAAGCAAGGTGTGCTAAACAGACACCAAGCTCACACTCTTGCCGTCCAGCTAACTGACTCCCCCTCACAGAACCTCCCATCCTAAGGTGCAGCAAAACCCCACCTACACCAACCTCTACCAATCAGCTACCCCCCACTAACAATAACAAAATCCTCCTGGAGCTACCTTAACCCTTTCTGCTCTTCCTTCCCCCACTCTGGGCCTAGTCATGTATGCCCTGCGCTATTTCTTCTTTCTTTCGCTACGGGCATTTCTTGATGACAAAGTGAAAACAGAATTTTAGAAAAGGTCTGTGAATTTACTGAAACTAAAATACTGAAACATCACATTGACATAAGTATTCAGACCCTTTGCAACAGCACTTGAAACTTAGCTCAGGTACCTCCCATTTCTCTTGATTGTTGCTCAGATTTTTCTACACCTTGATTGGAGTCCACGTGTGGTATATTTAAATTTATTGGACATGATTTGGAAAGACACATACCTCTCTATAAAAGGCCTCACAGCTGACAATGAATACTGTATCAGAATTAAAAGCCAGGAGGTTAAAGTAACTGCCTGCAGAGCTCAGAGACAGGATTATTACAAGGCGTAGATTTAGGGAAGGCTACAAAAAAAAAATCTGCTGCACTGAAGGTTTCTAAGAGCACCCTATTTTCCTCATTAGTATAGTGGAAGAAAAATAGAGATATATGGTGCCTTATCGTTTATATAAAAGTATATTTTATTGCTCTCTTGATGCACTCACATGTATGAAGTTAAAAAAGTGCTTTGTACTAAGTAAAATTGCTCTGTAAGGATGTGACAGGCTTCTTCCATGTGTTAGCATGCACTGTCTATACTCGCCGTAACTGAAGTCGGGTTGCTGTGGTGACATCTATGCCCCTCCCCAACACGTTGCGCCACAGAGTCACGTGGCTTCTTCCGGGGGATGTAACAAGGGAAATAGGGAGATGGAAGTATATCCAGCAGCTTAAGGAAGCAGAGATCATCAGCTACTATTAGAAGAAATCCATCCAGAAAAACCCAGGGGAGTTCCAAGGGATCCCATCCACTCTAATTATTCAAAAGCTACAGTATGTTAGCCTAGCAATAGGCTAACAAGGAAAATCAAAATGTATTTATTTTTATCTTATTCATATTGTATTTTCACACAAAATTTATTATGATTTAGAAAATATTTCTTTTCACGTACATATTGGAAAATTATTTTCATTTAATTTAAATGTGTATTATCCTTGATCTATTTATGTAGTGTTTATGATCATTACTATTTAGTATATTTTAGTCATTTTTTAAGGGCACGGCACTACTTACCAATTTATAGTCAGGTTTCCCACCAGAATGCACTCTCCCCTTATCTGGCCCAGGGGTGCAGGATTACTCACTCATTCCTCTCCTGTGAGCTCGTGGGTTGGTAGCTGTTTTTAGGCCTTCTGCTAGGCTGGCTCCTTCCCTGGTTCCACAGGTGGTCCTCACTCTGGGGGCCAATGAGGCTAAGTGATCTTCCTTCCAAGGTCCCAGCCTGTAGGTAGGCCGCTTCCCACTAGGCCCCCTCCCAGGCTCCTACATCTCCGCCTGCTCTCACATCTTCCACCCAAACTCTCCTCCTGCTGAGGTGGCTCAGTCACAGTTAAAGACTGCCCTGGCCCCATGCCAAGCCTCCTGCTTGGGGTTTGACCAAGATCCATTAAGTGTGCAGGCCAGCCCCTCCTCAGTTTCTTGAGCAGGGGTAGGTATCAGGGAACTGGTCTTCAGAGCATATCACCCCTGACCTGAAATGACCCTCTGACTCCAGGCCCAGGCTACTACTCAGCATTTCTAGCTGAAAAACAACTAGCTAGTTCCCCCTACCTGACAAGAGGGGTGCTACAGTTTCATGCACTGTGTCCTCTATTTTTCATGAAAGCAATATTTAAACATTGTTAAATTGAATCTCTGAATGCTCTGAAACTAAGAACTTGGTCCCTGTGAAGAAGCGACCGTAGTGTAAAATCTGTTATATTTCTGCCGGAGGGTGACAGCTAGTGATACAGACAGCTCAGAAATGCAAAAGTGGATGCGGTTTTCATTAAAATAAATAGGGACGTGTGTGTAAAGGGTTAACCGCTCAGTTATCCCACCTCAGTGACAACCACTCTTTGTGTGCTTGTGCTTAGATTGTTGTCACATGGGCTAGAAAGTTTCTGTGAAGGGTGCATCACAACATAATACGGACTACAAACAGCCGTGATGAAACACAATGAGCAGATATGATCCACCAGCGTCACTATCAGGAAGCTGGTCCAGAACAAGGATGTAAAGACAATGCTGAACAAAGATTAGAGATCAGCAGCACTAAGATGCAAAAAAGCATAAATGCAGTATTTTATGAAAAAAAACAAAACAATTGTCTATGAGACAAAGTGTTCTGGCAAACTAAAAGCCATGGAGTTAGAAACTAGATGTACATTCACTTGTATGATATTATATTGTTTTACCAAAAGCTTAAAGGGTAACTCCACTGTAGTGGGAAAATAAATTAGCAAATTAAAAAAATTATATAGTATTTAAAATTGCGACATAAGTCATAATGTACAGATCGTATACAGAACACACCCTGAGAATGTCATTTCCTGCTTGTGTGATTGGCTTACTGATTTTCCCAGAAGTCTGCACTAAGATACAAGTCAGATTTTCGGCATCCCCTGCAACAAAAATGTCATTTTTGGTGAGACACTCCCTAATGGTAATCACATGTAAAGGGATGCAGACCCTGCCACTTTCCTTATTAGAGCCCTGCAGGTGCAGGAGCTGATTGCTAATTAGAAAACCACTCCCATACAGATTCACTCTGCACATGGGCTGTTGTGGGCTTTTGAATTATGTCTCAAAAACATGATTTATCAAGACATAATCCTATATAACATCAAGTCAGCATAGCCGGATGTTAAGGGGTTAATTTGTCTTGGTTGGAAAGTCGAATGACCATCTAGCTAGAGAAATGTAATGGGTGAAGGGATTTTTTTTCTTTCCTCCTAGAGACAATACTATTTTGAAGTTCTACAGGTGATCAAACACCATTATTCAGACTTCAATAAGCAGGTAAACATATACAAGGTCTGGACATGACAATAGAGGAACCAAACTGATTGTCTGAGAGCTTACCCAAACCTTGTAGAGTGTGATAAACCAACAGACCTCTGAAACTATCACAATATACTATTGTCCACCAAGGGTGAAAGCATTAACAGTTGTTTACCATGATTCCAATACAAGAGCCAGGCAAACAGAGAGTTTTTCCCTATACATAGAAAATGTTGGTTCTAAAACAAAGAAGTGAAATTCAGGACATTTAAGTCTAAAAATTGACTGTATATAATTACAAAGATATACTACAAAAACATATTATAAATAAGATGTTATAGATTTTACACACCACTAAATATTCAGCAATGGGAACTATATATCACTAACTTGAGTATTGAGATGATGGAAAGTAAGATGTATTATAAACTAGCATTAGTTACATGTCTTATCAGGAAACAAACAGGATAGTAGTTCAAGAAGGAATAACTGAATATACACCTATATTCCATGGTCCCTATTTAGAATATTATAGGTATGATCACTTATATCTGGAAAAAAGACGTATATTTGATCCCTGAAATTACCTTAAGATTCCACCCGAGGTATGAGTCATCTCAAATACTCAAATTGTTCTATGATACATGACCGCCACCTGGCGGGCAGGTGAGAAATAGCTTATGTACACACATTTCTCAACTAGCCAATCAGGAAGCCTGGTGGGAAGGTATCTTAGAACAATGGATTAGTTGGTATAAAAGCCCTTGTACCTTTAAGAAAAAAAACCTCATCAAGAAAAAACTCATCAAAAGAAAAGACCTCAGCAAAAGAAAACCTGACTGAAGAAAGACCTGATTCTGAATAACTACTCTTCCATACTTTCAAACTTCCTTAAACTTTACTAAATTTCTAAACCTCTATCCTTATAACTTCCTACATTCTCCCATACTAAATATCTATCACTTGCCCTATAATATCATTTCTAAAGGCGTTCCACTGCCAGCTAAATCCACGGGAGAGTTGCCTAGTCTGAATGCCGGGTGCGGTGAGATTGTTTATTTGATTTTGTATTACCTATTTTCTCTGTTGTGTGGAATCATAGAATTACCTTAGTGTATCACAACAATATTGGGTAGTTAGATATATGTAGAGAGATCCTGTTTTACTGTTAAAAATTGTTTGTTGCCATATTATAATTTTTTTCCATATTTCATAATTTATTGAATATTAATAATCAGAGTATAATATATCAAGGGCCAGCTTCTTGCAATCCTATGGCCACGGCTTGTGAGAATATAACCTTTGAGATACTCGAAATTATTAATTATTAATAAATTTAATAAATAATCAGATCATTTAAAAATTGTGATATTGATGTAATTAGTTAGAAACCTTCTTATTGTGTATTACATTGTTAGGGTATATTTTTGATTGTGTGTACCAATATTCATTTATCACCAGTCTTTTGCGTTTTGTGTTAATATATATATAATTTTTGTACATAAATAAATTTTTATATTTATCTATTATAAGGCAAATTTTGTGTGTATGGTACGAAATCATATTGGCTAAAAGAATTCAAGGTATAATAATAAGTGGTGATCAAATTATCAAGGTGTCCAAATTATTGGTTTACTAAATATTTGCCGTATTTTAACGGCTGGAGGCACTGTAATATTTCACCTAAGGGAAAGGGACACGCCCTTTATAAATAAAATATATCCTTACATAAACCACCACAGGATAAATTTGGAGGCACTGCTGAGAGCCATAGAAATCGTACCATAATACAGAACTCACTGGTGATTGTATATTTGTACACTTTATCAAACATATATTCTGTATCAAAATGGCATCCAGTAATCACGGATCCACCTCTTCCAAGCATAACAAGGAAAATATGGCGGCTCAAGGCATTGAGCAGGAAGCTATGAAGCCAGCTCGGAAAGCTGCCGGTGCTTGGCAGAAGTATGTTGAATGTGAAGTAATAGATTATCTCCGCAAGAGATTAAGTTTGGGGGATAGCAATAATGAATTTGTGGATGAAGAGAAAAGGCAGGCTATGAGCACCTTTGAGGACCTGTTCAACCAAAAGGGCCAGGTTGTTGAGTTTTTAATGGCATTTGCTAGAGTAGAAAGTGACAGAAGCCGTGACAGACTTCTCCTAGAAGCTTGGCCCATGTTATGGTTCATGACCGCTGGAGCTGCCCAGCGAACCATGACTTTAAGGGAAGAGTTGTCAGAGGCCCGCCTCTTGTTAGAAAGCAAAAATCAGGACATTGAGTCTTTGAAAGGGAAGCTTGGTCATGCCGGTATTCGTTTAGACGAATCCCAGAAATATTATGATAGATTGGTCAGAGACTTTCGAAGTGCTCAGGACCTGTATGAGAGAAACTTTCAGGAATTAAAACAACTTCAAGAGAAGTATCAGGACTTAAAAGATGAGGTGGAGTACTTCAGATCAGAGAGGTTATCTCCTGTCAAAATTAAAGTTCACCCAGGGGATAAGCATGACCAGTCAGAACTTACATTGATAAAATCTGAGCAGAAAACTCTGGAGGAGCAGATTATGAGGTTGACGGCCCAAATAAATTCTGGGGTCCAAAACCGGACCAACCCAGGCAAGCAGGAGGCTGATGAGCGGAGATACCCGCATCACAGCGAAGTATCTGATAGTGAGGCAGGGTCAGAATATAGGTCACCTCCTAAGCTTTTAAGATGCACTCCAGAGCGCTCAGAAGAAAAGTATGAGGTTTCATATAGACAGGAAGGGAAATCCCAGGGGTCATTCAGGAGATATGACACCCCAAAGGTCATTAAGTTCCTGAAGGACACTGTTCCTATGTTTTCTAAGAAAGGGTCCCTTGAGATCACCGAACACATGAAAACATATGAACAGACGTTAGAGATTCTGGGCATTAGAGATGACCACACCAAAATAGAATTGCTGCCATGGGTGTTTGAAGAGAAATACCGGCAATTCTTTGAGACCTTGAGGGCCTATTCCAATCAGTCCTGGAGAGAGGTTAAACATAAGTGCCACATGGAATTTGGGCCTTATAAAACTGTAACCTCTGCCAAGGCTGCGGCCTACAATTTAAAGTGTGGTCCTCACCAAAGCCCTGCAGAATTTCTGGCTGTCCTCAGAAATGCCTATTTCCTGGCTGAAAAGGATCCCAATCCTAACCAGCCAGAATTCAAGACACTATTCTATGAAGCATTACCTGCTTACATAAAATTGGGACTTGCAAAGGATTACAGAAAGGGATGCTCTCTTGATTGGTTGGTGAGAGAGAGTGACTATTTATTCTCGATCCAACAGTCCAGTGAGGGCGGGATAAAAAGAGAACCTAAAAATAGCCCCAAGATAGTAGCAGCCACTACCGTTTCCCCTCCAAATCCAAATTTGCAGGCAGAGAAGAAATCATATGCGGAAGTAGTCCGTGGGGGTAAAACCAATGGTTCCCCTAGATTTGTACCTCAAACCCAGCAAGTGAAGGAGGTCCATAACTTTGCACCCCAAAACCAGTGGGTGAGAAAGGATAGACAAAAGCCAGGAAACTACGGTAGTGGAAGTGAGAAGAATAAAAAGTATGGTAAGGGTCAGTATAGTGATGAGAATCAAAGGAGTCAATGGTATCCTCGGAGGTTCTATTATCCTCGCCAAAACCAACATGGGAATTTTTATGGGAACCCCAATTTCAACAGGAACCATAATTACAATAAGAATCCCAATTTTAATAAGAACTCCGACTTCCAAAGATTTCCTCCACGCCAAGAACACCCTCAAGCTCAAAGGGGGGATACAGTACCCCAGGCTCCCCTTAATGACAGGGAGACCCCAAAACCTCAGAGAGAACAATGGCGTCGGGACCAGAGCAGTAGTTCTGACTCTGAGTCTCATTACCAGTCTCGTCCAAAATACAAGCGCAAGTATAGGAAAAGGGAGAATCAACAGAATGACTCCTCTGAGCGTATTGGACAAATCGAGGCACAGATCAGCAAAATGGCTGAACAAATGGACAGGCTTGTCACTCAATTTCCATCCAATCCTTTTTTAGGAGCAGCTCCTGTGACCAACCAAGGGTCACAGAATTAACAGGCAACCAAGCCTTAAACCAACAGGGGAGGACACTGAGTCAAATGACAGGAGATGTGTGCCCCGTCCCTGACACGCCTACTAATGGAGAAGCTAGTTCTCAGGCAAAGGGGGACCAGTTGTTGGTTATTAACGATTCTCCTGTTTTTCAGTGTCCATCTATTGCCCCTAATATAGTCGCGGCATCGGAAGTCGTCGGGATTGACAAGCCAGACGGAGCGCCAACTTCTAGTTGTGCTTCTGTCTTGAGACAGTCCAAGAATCCCACCAGGGAGGATAAGGGTGATGTGTCCACCACATGCGGTGAGATAAGAGCCAGTCATATGTCATTGAAGGGCCCACAGATCTTCAACCACACCAATTTCATGTGTGAGCTGACTGAATCTGATGGGAGATATTATGCCACAGTACAGGTGCAGGATGCCAGTGATCTTTCTATTGTCGGCCTAATAGACACTGGATCCCAAGCAACCATCATGTCACAGGGACATTTTGATAAAGTGGCTAATGTCATGCCCACCAAGCCGAGACTTAAAAGCTTTGACAGCTCATTAATTGGTGTAGGTGGAGACCCTTTACAAGTCATGGGTACCGCCTGGCTTAAATTGAAACTGGGTAATAAGGAACTGAGACACCCCATCATCATTGCCAGCATCTCCCAGCACCACATGATAATTGGGATGGACTTCCTAAAAAGGCTGAACACAATAGTTGACTGTGTGAACCAAGTACTGTGGTCACAGGTAAATATCCCAATTAAATATGGGAAACTTAAAACTCCCCATTCCCGACAACACTGTCACCTGGTGGAAGAAAGGCCTGGATCATTAGAAATCCATTTCAGGAACAGTCAACTTCCTGATGTAACGGTTATCAAACCTGATGACCATAACCCTATCAGAAGAGATGAGGAACACATTTTTAGAATTCCCCAAGATAAAATAAAAGATATTTCCCTCCAAGATGACATCCTTACGATATCTTTTCATCAGGAGGATAAACCAAGAAAAGGGGGAGATCACACCCAATTCTTGACGGGTATTGAAAGGGTTAACAGCGACTTGTTTATCCCCATCCGGATAAATGGTCTTAATAGGTCAAAATATGCCAAACTAGATTTGAGACAGGAACACAGCTTTGTAAGCCATGGGCTGATAAAACACCTGACCGAAATGGAAATGATCCGTTTCTCCACACCTCAGCGTCATTGGATTTCAGACTCCATTGATGACTCTGATGATTATAATTCAATAGCTAGGTGTCTCTTAAACGTCACTGTAGGAAACAAAACAGCCACCCATGTGTTCCTAGTCTTGGATAATCCCCAAACTAAAATTTATTTTGGCAACGATGTATTACATCGCTTTGCAATGCAAGTCGACCTAATTAATGACTGTGTATGGAGTCGACTAAAGGGGGACCCCGAAAAATACCAAAATCTGGACTTAGCTTTAAAATCCCAGCAACAGATGCCTTATGCTGTTGAAGTCCAGGTAGCCCAAAAGATTACAATTCCTAAGGGCATAAATAATTTCATACTCCCCATCCAAGTTAAAAAGGGACATAGACTGAAGGGGTCAGATGCATTAGTATGCCTCTCCCATAAAATGCAGGGGGAAGGACTGAACATTACACACACGCCCCTAGTCAACACACATCAATCCCCGATGTACATTTACATACATAATCTGTCCAATCAGGACATCGTCTTACCCAAAGAGACCCTTATTGGTCTAGCGGTAGAGACTGAATATTACACCTTTGGGGTCACTAACCAGGTGATTGGACTCATCCCCGATGAATATTTGTCGGAGGAACAATTAATTGAACAAACATTCCATTCATTACCAGAGGGTATTTTCACCATAGAGTCCATTTATCCATTCAATTCTAAAGATGGCACCTGTCGAATCGAAGAGACATCAATTGTCTTTGATCACCCAATCAAAGAACAAGAGTACCCCAAAGAACCTGGATGGCAGGAGAACACACACACACATCACATACCCAATGACCTCACCACGAAACTTGAAGAGGCATATGAGATAGGTCAGCCGGAAAGCTTTCCTGGATTCAAGGAGTTAGTGGAAGAGATGGTGGCCCTCGCCGATGCGTGTGCCAGTGATCTCGACCGACAATTGCTCCGAGAGCTTCTCCTTGAATTCCAAGAGATCTTTGCCAAGGATTCTTACGATTGTGGGACTACTGACCTACACATCGCTAGGATCCAAACAGATCCAGATGCCCCACCAGTATTCGTAAGACAGTATAGGTTACCATTAGCTTCCTATGAATCTCTAGCTGAGATTATCAGGAAGTTACATGAAAGGGGTATAATTAGGCCCATCCACAGCTCCTACAACCACCCGATCCTGGGTATGTTAAAACCCAATGGACAATGGCGTTTGTGCGCTGACCTCCGTCAGCTGAATAAACGTGTGTACATGTCAGGATGGCCTGTCCCATACATAGACCAGTGTCTAGCCCAGCTCCAAGGATCCCAAGTTTTTACAGCCTTGGATTGTGCACAAGGGTATTGGACCATTAAGGTGAATGAGGAAGACCAATACAAACTGGCTTTCAGTTTTGGGAATCGACAATATTGTTGGGTGCGAATGCCTTTCGGATTCATAAATTCCGGACATGAATTTGCTGTGTTCATGCACAAGGCCATGCCAGACGCCTTTGAAAGGGGGACGTTGGCGTATGTGGACGATATCCTGATCAAAAGTACTGATATGGCCAAACACATTACAGAACTTCGGCATGTCCTGGGCCAATTAAAAGCAGCAGGAGTAAAACTGTCCTTACAGAAAGCCCAGTGGTGTCGCACGAAGGTAAACTTCCTAGGCCATGAAGTTACTGCTGAAGGTTTGAACCCACAAAAGAAGAAGGTTGAGGCGGTTATGAACTGTAAAGTCCCTACTAACCTTAAAGAATTGAGATCATTCCTAGGTATGGTAAACTACTCGCGTAAGTTTATTGATAATTACGCCGAGATAAGCAAGCCGTTGCTTCACCTACTGAAGAAAGATGTCGGATGGTCGTGGGGTAAGAAACAGGAGGACGCCATGAAGGAGTTAAAGGAACGTCTCACACAAGCCCCGTGTCTCGGATATCCCGAAGGGGGTAAAAATTTCTATCTAGAGACAGGGTTTACGCAGGTAAGTATGAGTTCCGTTCTTTACCAGAAACGTGATGATGTCAGTAAGGTGATTGCCTATGCCAGTAAAACTTTGTCCCCGGTTGAAGTAAAGTTCAGTGACTGTGAAAAAGCTCTATTGTCCACCGTGTGGGCGTTACAGAATTTTCGCAGTTACATTCAGGGAGAGAGAATCATTGTTGAAACGGCACACCAGCCTTTACAGTATTTAAAGAGTGAACGTATCAAGGGAGGAAATGTGTCTAATAGCCGCATCACTGCTTGGACTTTGTCTTTGCAAGGGTGGCCTCTTGAAATTCGGTACAAACAGAACAAGGAAAGTCCAGTAGCCCAGGGCCTAGCCGAGCTCCATGATTGTTCCGCTACTACGCCTGCTATGGAGGCCCCGGACACTGACTTTCTGGAAGAACAACTGTTCTCTCCCTACAAGGTTTATGATGAAGAATACTGTAAACAGCTACCGTGTGTATATGTGGATGGTTGTGCTTTTCATCACAAGGATGGGGAACAGCTCCAACTAGTGGCAGGTATTGGAATCGTTTGGACCCAAGGTGTCACCCCAATTTCTGTGGGATACAAACTTGGACCAAAAAGCAGTCAGGTTGCTGAACTTACTGCAATTCTTAGAGCAGTTGAGATGGCTATAGAGTTCAACATCAGAGAGTGTGCCATCATAACCGATTCCAATTATGTCAGGAATAGTTTTGTGGAGTATTTCCCTAGGTGGAAGCGAAACAACATGAACAAGAGTAATCACAAACCCGTGAAACATGGTAAGCTCTTTTGTCACATCGATGAACTGGTAAGGTCCAATGATCTCACCCTGCACTTCAAGAAGACCAAAGGCCACTCCAAGGTTCTAGGTGCCGAGAAAGAAGGGAACGATCTGGCCGATTCTCTAGCCAAGGAAGGGGCAATCACCGGTGAACTGTTAGACATTGATCAATTTTTAGGTACCGTACAGGTTGAAGCTGTCACCAGGCAACAGGCCAGAACAGCTGGTGATCCGAATGCATTACAGTGGAGTCACGATTCTCCTAGTGAGGATTTAATTACTGCCCAAAAAGAAGACCCAATAATTGGCTTGTTTTATAGTCATATAGAAGATCCCAACCAAAATCCCATAAATAAGGAAGTATGTAGTGGGAAGGAGGATTTACGTATCTTAATGAAATCCAAATCCCAATTCTCTTTATACCAGGGATTGTTGATACGAACCTCAAAGGGTGGCGTACAACAATGGGTCGTCCCACTTAAATTTAGAGGCTTGATGCTACAGCATGCCCATGATGCTCCCACTTCCGGTCATCGTGGAGAGAAGATCACGTATAAGATCCTGCGGGATTATGCCTACTGACCTCATATGTTACGTGATGTGAAGGAGTACTGCCAAGGTTGCCTAATATGTCCCCAATTTCAACCTACCAAGCCAACTCACAGAGCACCTCTCCAGAAGAGGGGGATATGTATGCCTTGGTCAGACCTTCAGATGGATTTTATTGGGCCCGTAACAAAATCTTCACGAGGAAATCGGTATATGTTAACAGTTACATGTTTATTCACCAAGTATGTCGAATGTATACCAGCACCAAATAATAGCTCCGAGACATGTGCTGCATTGCTAATAAATCATGTATTTTCACGTTTTGGTCTACCACAGAGGATAGAGTCTGATAGAGGATCGCACTTCACTAGCGAAGTGATGGCCAAATTGTGGAAAATTTTGGGGGTTAAAAGGAAATTGCATATCGCCTATCGGCCAGCCTCTAGTGGTGATGTAGAACGATACAATCAGACCATCGTTAACGTCCTTAAGAAATTTGTTAAGGAAACAGGCAAAGATTGGGATGTCAAACTCCCGCTGGTCCTGATGGCGTTGAGGGCTACTCCGAATACAGTTACAAAAATGTCATCTTTTGAACTGATGACAGATAGACGGATGGTACTGCCCCAGCACTTATTGTATCGCACTACAGATCAAAATTTGATCAATGCTACCACCACACACCAGTACATAGAGGATTTACGTAAACATCTGCAATATGCTTTTGCCTTTGCCCAGCGGAATTTGGAAAGAGCTGCAACTAGTGCTAAGACATACTATGATCTCAAAAGCTCCAAGAAGGAATATGAGATTGGTGACAAGGTCTATCTATACAACTTTGCAAGAGACCAGATCAAGGAACGGAAATTCCTTCCATCTTGGAAAGGTCCGTTCTCTATCATTGATAAAATCTCTCCGGTCGCATATAAATTGCAGGTTACCCGGTATGGTGAGATCAGTGATAGATGGGTGCACATCAACCAATTACGTGCTTGCCATCCGAAGTCTCAATTGCAGTTGTTGGAAGACTAACCCACCAGTTCCTATCGGGAGATATTGAGATCATTCTTAAATTTCCTTTGAATATATAATTCATCTTTTTCCTTACAGGATCCAGTAATATAAGTTTATGTTTATCCAATACTTAAACTGTTCATTTTAATAATTTAGAAAGGAAGGCCCAGACAATGACTAGACCGGCGATCGGAGGTGTCAATGACCAGACCCTAGAAGGAAGCTATAATGTCCTGTGGGAAAGACCAGATGCCAGAGATCGATCCAGAGACGATAACCTGATGTCCCAGGCCACCAAGGGCCAGTCCAGAGGAAAAGACCCGCCTAGGAGACCGTCTAAGAGACCTGTCGTGCGGAGGACCCATGGACCCCAAGGTGGATGTGCCAGGCCAGGCCGGCCTCATCACAAGACCAGGATCGTCATCAGAAGTGTCCATCTAAAGACGCCGAGTCAAGTTGAGGACCAACCAGCATCACCGCTGCCATTTTATTATAAAAAAAAAAAAAAAAAATTTTTTTTTTTTTTATTATTTCATTCACTTCACCGGAGAAGACGAACAATCACTCTAGCCAAAAGCCCCACTCATGTTTTGCGACACAGACACCCCTATACACGTGCCTGTACCCCAAACAAAGGGGGATTTGTTGTGGGCTTTTGAATTATGTCTCAAAAACATGATTTATCAAGACATAATCCTATATAACATCAAGTCAGCATAGCCGGATGTTAAGGGGTTAATTTGTCTTGGTTGGAAAGTCGAATGACCATCTAGCTAGAGAAATGTAATGGGTGAAGGGATTTTTTTTCTTTCCTCCTAGAGACAATACTATTTTGAAGTTCTACAGGTGATCAAACACCATTATTCAGACTTCAATAAGCAGGTAAACATATACAAGGTCTGGACATGACAATAGAGGAACCAAACTGATTGTCTGAGAGCTTACCCAAACCTTGTAGAGTTTGATAAACCAACAGACCTCTGAAACTATCACAATATACTATTGTCCACCAAGGGTGAAAGCATTAACAGTTGTTTACCATGATTCCAATACAAGAGCCAGGCAAACAGAGAGTTTTTCCCTATACATAGAAAATGTTGGTTCTAAAACAAAGAAGTGAAATTCAGGACATTTAAGTCTAAAAATTGACTGTATATAATTACAAAGATATACTACAAAAACATATTATAAATAAGATGTTATAGATTTTACACACCACTAAATATTCAGCAATGGGAACTATATATCACTAACTTGAGTATTGAGATGATGGAAAGTAAGATGTATTATAAACTAGCATTAGTTACATGTCTTATCAGGAAACAAACAGGATGGTAGTTCAAGAAGGAATAACTGAATATACACCTATATTCCATGGTCCCTATTTAGAATATTATAGGTATGATCACTTATATCTGGAAAAAGACGTATATTTGATCCCTGAAATTACCTTAAGATTCCACCCGAGGTATGAGTCATCTCAAATACTCAAATTGTTCTATGATACATGACCGCCACCTGGCGGGCAGGTGAGAAATAGCTTATGTACACACATTTCTCAACTAGCCAATCAGGAAGCCTGGTGGGAAGGTATCTTAGAACAATGGATTAGTTGGTATAAAAGCCCTTGTACCTTTAAGAAAAAAAACCTCATCAAGAAAAAACTCATCAAAAGAAAAGACCTCAGCAAAAGAAAACCTGACTGAAGAAAGACCTGATTCTGAATAACTACTCTTCCATACTTTCAAACTTCCTAAAACTTTACTAAATTTCTAAACCTCTATCCTTATAACTTCCTACATTCTCCCATACTAAATATCTATCACTTGCCCTATAATATCATTTCTAAAGGCGTTCCACTGCCAGCTAAATCCACGGGAGAGTTGCCTAGTCTGAATGCCGGGTGCGGTGAGATTGTTTATTTGATTTTGTATTACCTATTTTCTCTGTTGTGTGGAATCATAAAATTACCTTAGTGTATCACAACAATATTGGGTAGTTAGATATATGTAGAGAGATCCTGTTTTACTGTTAAAAATTGTTTGTTGCCATATTATAATTTTTTTCCATATTTCATAATTTATTGAATATTAATAATCAGAGTATAATATATCAAGGGCCAGCTTCTTGCAATCCTATGGCCACGGCTTGTGAGAATATAACCTTTGAGATACTCGAAATTATTAATTATTAATAAATTTAATAAATAATCAGATCATTTAAAAATTGTGATATTGATGTAATTAGTTAGAAACCTTCTTATTGTGTATTACATTGTTAGGGTATATTTTTGATTGTGTGTACCAATATTCATTTATCACCAGTCTTTTGCGTTTTGTGTTAATATATATATAATTTTTGTACATAAATAAATTTTTATATTTATCTATTATAAGGCAAATTTTGTGTGTATGGTACGAAATCATATTGGCTAAAAGAATTCAAGGTATAATAATAAGTGGTGATCAAATTATCAAGGTGTCCAAATTATTGGTTTACTAAAGATTTGCCGTATTTTAACGGCTGGAGGCACTGTAATCTTTCATCTAAGGGAAAGGGACACGCCCTTTATAAATAAAATATATCCTTACATAAACCACCACAGGGCACATGGACAAACAAACAGCTCTTTCTTCATAATAACAAAAAGGTAGGAATCTGCAACAATGTTTGTTATAATCCCTGCAACGTACAGGTCATCCAGACATCTTTCAGATCTCCGAAAGAGATCACCCAGAGTGGAACGATTTTTCTCAACAAAAGTGGAGTTACTCTTTAAAGTGGTTGTAAACCTCAGACATTAAATCTGAACAAAGCACATACTTCTACAGTGTTTACTTGCCTCTCTCCAAAGTACAAAGTGTAATTTCTCTCTGCTGTCTTTTCCTCTGCTATCAGCAAGAGTCACTTCTGAAAAGTATTCCTGACACCAAATGTTAAAAGGTGACAGGGGAGAGAGCTCCAGCACACATCTGGTGATTGACAGCCTTGACGTGTGTTTTTGTGAGCTGTCTGAAGGGGGGGTGTCCCTTCCCTCCAATCAGCTCTCAGAGCTCATGTACAGTGTGTAACTGCAGCTCCCCGCCCCCCACTTTGTGAGTCTGTGAAAAATCATTTTCATCTCTAAGTTTTACAAGGATGTACAGGACAAATGGCTACAACTTATGTAGGAGGATTTGTGTATCGCCTGAGGCCAGTCACTTCACTGGGTAAGGGTAAAGCAATGTTTAACTGGACATTTACAATTACAGTTGTTATCCAGTAGGTGCCCTTACCGAACACTTTGAATGAAATCTCCTTCTGTTTGCTTTCAGTGCTGTATTTAACAATACACACATAGGTGCCCCTATCAGAGATGGTCACGTTGGATACATATAATGAGGCGTATCCATGTTCCAGGGATTCCACATTGAGGGACATCCTGGGATCTTGGGTGGAGAAGTCTTTATTGTCATATTTCAGGATAACTCTTCCCTTGAAGGTCCATGAGATGGTCAGAAAGTTAAGATCCAGCAGCTGTTTATCCACTGAGAAGGTGCAGATAAGAATGGTGTCCCTGGTGACAAGGGCCCTTTGTGTAGGAGGAGCGGAGACATCCCAAGCTGCATCTATTGAGATACATCAACAGATAAGACTATGAAAAAGTAATACTCATGAAATGCATCAGAGCAAAGAAGATAAAGTTGTCAAAATGTGCCGTGCTTCACTTACAAATGCTCCAAATAAACAATATATGCATACAAATTGCTACTATTTATATCAAAGAAATATGAAGATAAATGAAGCAACCAATATCGATTTCCTAAAAACAGTGTCCATATACTGTATATTATTTATTTTGAGCAAATTGTAAGTGAAGCGCGCCACATTTTGGCAAATAGTATTGGTTTGGCACACTAGTATGAGTATGTGTTAGGTGCAGCCAGGGGCGGACTGACAATTCATGGGGCCCCGGGGCAATAGGGGATCATGGGGCCCCTGTGTCCTTGCCCAAACTCAAAAAAGCCTATGAAAAAAGTACAAGGGGCATCTCATGGGGCCCCCTACTGACCCCGGGCCCTCGGGCAGTGCCTAAGTTTCCAAATGGTCAGTCCGCCCCTGGGTGCAGCCAATTCACAATCAACACTCAGTAGTAATTATCCCTCACATAGCAGCTCACAAACTTCTATTTTTCAAAAGAAGATAAAGTGCTGCTGGGGAGGGAGACAAAACAATATATATAATAAGATGCACAAATTAAAGGGTATGTAAGTATGGAAACCTTTTGTTTCATTTTGGATAGAACATGTAAGGGTTACAACCCCTGCTAGATATTTATTGCTCCCAGTGTCCCTGTTGGAGATATTCTCCTCACTATTGGTCGTAGGGACCATTGTCTGATACATGAAGTGATAGGAAATCAGAGCTTTTTGATTTGAGGAGATATCTTCCCCTCGGAACACTTGTTCTGATAGGAGGTATCTTTTAAATTTGGAAATATCTTCTTAATACTTCCTGCTGTGTCTCTGATGTGAAGGAAAATATTTTGGGTTTGTTCTGCCCTACTTTCATGTATTTTCTATATCTTGTATTGAACTGCATTATGCCATCATTTTTTGTAGTATACTGACATCCATTGACAGTTTTGTGGGACTTTATAGATTGTTTACTAATATAACTTTGCTATCTTCCTTTGTCTTCCCCTCCTTTTAGTGCTAGTTGGTTTAGTCCCAGCTAGACCCTCCCCTCTTTTTCCATGTTCCCTCAGACAGTGTTAGTTATTCACAGAGATAGGCTCAGAAAAGTAATTTTCTTCTTACATTCTGCAAGACTGGAGAACCATCCTCTTAATGTTTAAAGGCATATTTCACCTTTACCAAAACATTGCCTATGCAGATAAGGGGTGTCTGTAGATACAAGAATAATTGTGCAGCTCTGACAAAAGCTGAATAATGTCCTTGCTTTAGGCCACTTATGGCCTACCATGTTGCTAGGATGTTGCTATGACACTCCCAGCTGTTACTGCTCACCTTCACCATCACAGGAACAAGCTCTCAAATGCTGAACTCGGAGCTACTGCATGAGGGGAGAGAGAGCACATGTGAGGGGGTTTGAATCAGAGAAATAGCTCACTCCTGTGATGTGGAGGTGAGCAATAATGGCTGGGAGTGACCCTTAGCAATGTCCTTATCAGGGCCAATGTCAATGGACCTTAACATTTTCAATACCCTGTTTTGTACTGTCTGTTCCTTGCCTGTTATATCATCACTTTGTCTCTGACTTGCCGCTATTGCTTGCAGTAGGTGTTTTTGTTATATTTGAGATTATGACTAGACATATTACCCTTGCTGCCTCCCCCCGAAAAAAAAAAAAAAAGCAGAAGAGGTATGCATTCAAGCACACTGGTTTAAATTGTACTGCCTTGCTAATCAGACAGAACGGTCTCCTGCCCAACAGATTGTAGCTATGGTAGCAGAACAGGCGAAAGGCCATGTCACTGGATCAGGTACTACTGAACACCAATGCCAGGGGTTGTCACTCGACCTAACACTTTTTGGAGACTAATATTGCTGGGGATTATAACCGCTGGTCCTGAAACTTGCTGGGGATTAATATTGTGTAGGATTATCATTGCTGGTCCTAACACTTGCGGGGGGTTATCATTGCTGGTTCTGACACTTGCGGGGGGTTATCATTGCTGGTCCTGACACTTGCGGAGGGTTATCATTGCTGGTCGTGACACTTGCTGAGGATTATCATTGCTGGTCCTGACACTTGCGGAGGATTATCATTGCTGGTCCTGATACTTGCTGGGGATTATCATTGCTGGTCCTGACACTTGCTGGGGATTATCATTGCTGGTCCTGACACTTGCGGGGGGTTATCATTGCTGGTCCTGACACTTGCGGGGGGTTATCATTGCTGGTCCTGAAACTTGCGGGGGGTTATTATTGCTGGTCCTGACACTTGCGGGGGGTTATCATTGCTGGTCCTGACACTTGCTGGGGATTATCATTGCTGGTCAAGACACTTGCTGGGGATTATCATTGCTGGTCAAGACACTTGCTGGGGATTATCATTGCTGGTCCTGACACTTGCGGAGGGTTATCATTGCTGGTCCTGACACTTGCGGAGGGTTATCATTGCTGGTCCTGACACTTGCTGGGGGTTAATATTGCTGGTAGATTATCATTGCTGGTCCTGACACTTGCTGGGGGTTAATATTGCTGGTAGATTATTATCGCTGACCTTGACACTTGCAAGGGGTTAATCTTACCTGAGATTAAAATTAAACCCTACCAAATTCTGGAAGCAAGCAGTAAAATTGTCCATAACAAAACAATGTCATACATCCAAGGAGTCTTCATTTGCATTTTGTTTCTGACATCTGAAGGAGGGAAGGAGGGGCTTTCTCAAGGAAGCACACCCCCCTGTCTGCATGTCTGAGCTAAGGGCAGATTGATTCCATGAATCATCTGCCCTAAGAAAGTCATGGTTAGAAATGCCAGGGTGTGTTTATCAAAGTGATGTCTCAACGAAATAAACATGAAGATATGGATCGATGAGTGGGTTTGCTTTGAATATTGAAAATTAATAAATAAGTATTTTCAGTTTGTGGTGCTCAGATACAGTGAAAATGCTTGAGTTAGGCATACATGAAGATTTCAATAGTGATGGTCAAGTGACATTGCTTTGGTTTCAAAGTTAGATGGTAGTTAGAGGTTTTGTAACAACTTTAGAAAGTCCAATTCATTGACATAATTTGACACATTTCTCCTAGTGGATAGGCTCATAGGCTGGGGACAGTCCGATATCTCACAATCTTGAACTTGACAAAAGAGTATTGGCAGATTGCCGTGACTGAAAGCACTAGGGAAAATAATGATTTTGTAACCCCCAAGAGTTCCTTTCAATGTAAAAAGATGCCTTTTGGGTTGCAAAATTCCTCATTGGGGCCATGAACCAGCTAGCAGTTTGCTACATCGTGCCTGGACAGTGTAGTGATTCAAAATGTCAGTGGCCTCCACCTGTAAAGCCATTCCTGTTTTGGGGGTCGTCTCATTGTTGCCCATCTAGTTTAATTAACACCAAAGCAGCTGAAACTGATTAACAACCCCCTCTGCTACTTACCTGACCAGATCAATATCCCAGGAGTTTAATTGGCTTGATGCTGTACTCTGATTAAAAAGTGTTCCTTTAATTTTTTTGAGCAGTGTATATATATGCACACTTACCATCCACTGTATTAGGTACACTTGTTCAATTGCTTGGTAACACAAACTGCTAATCAGCCAATCACATGGCAGTGCCTCAATGCATTTACGCATCTAGATGTGGCGAAGATGACTTGCTGAAGTTCAAACTGAGAATCAGAATGGGGAAGAAATGGGATTTAGGTGACTTTGAACATGGCATGGTTGTTGGTGCCAGATAGGTTGGTCTGAGTAGTTCATGAAACATCATAAAAACTAAGGGTTTGAGAGCATTCAATGTGCCACATCCAATTGAAATTATAGAGAAGACAACTGCTAGACACCTAGACAGTACAATGGCGGACTTTATTAGCACTACATGAGACCACACTTCATTTTATTTAAAAAAATTATATATTTTAATCTACATAGATATAAAGATATAAAACAGTTTGAGATACATTGAAACAGTTATATTATATTCTACAAACAATTTAGAATATATAGAAACAGTTCATACATTAAAAAAAAAGGGGAGATTGGGAAAAGAATCCCCTAAAATACACAACCTCCTCTTATCAATTAATTATGTAGTACATGGACTGTATTTGTAGTTTGCCCAACTTCAACAGTCAATGTGTTCCTCATATATCTTCCTTAGGACTGTATATTACAGGAGGTAGAACACTAACAGGATAGAAAAATGGCATACATTAATACATATATCGCCAAAAAATAGGGAGGCATACCTAAATAAACAAAAATAGTATATATACATAGGCTCACATTAATAGGGCGTACTGCAGAAGGACCCAGATGCGAGGTCTGAAAAGCAAACATAGGGGACCCAAAAAGGACTTTTATCTGTGGGGCACATTTGCAATAATATATGATCACGTAGGAACTACAAAAAGAGTTAAATTAGATTATTTTTCTCTACATAAGTTGTCTCAAAAAGACTGGCACATATACTGTGGATACCTACATGAACAATAACATTTTAAATAAAATGAAGTGTGGTCTCATGTAGTGCCTATAAAGTCCATCATTGTACTGTCTAGGAGTCTAACACTTGTCTCATCATAAAAACTAAATGTACAAAAATGTATTTAAATATTATTTTTATTATTATTATACAGGATTTATATGGCGCCAACAGTTTGCTCAGCACTTTACAATATGACAGGAGACATTATAGCAACAATACAGTTCAATACAAGAGGGGTTCAGAGGGCCCTGATCCTTGGAACTTACAATCTAAGAGGGAGGGGCTGGTGGTACAAAAGGTAATAACTGTGGTGGATGAACTGATAGTAAGAATAGAAGATTCCATTATTAGCTGAGGGTAGGATAGCCTTCCCTGAAGAGCTAGGTTTTCAGAGATTGCCTAAAAGTGGTCAGAGTAGGCAATAGTCGAATAGATTGGGGTAGAGAGTTCCAGAGGATGGGGGAAGCTCTGGAGAAGTCCTGGAGATGAGCATGGGAGGGGGAGACAAGGGAGGTAGAGATCAGGAGGTCATGGGAGGAGCGGAGAGTACAGTTTGGGTGATATTTGAAGACAAGATTGGTGATGTAATTTAGGGCAGAATTATAAATGGCTTTATATGTTATTGTTAATGTTTTGAATTTTATTAGTTGGACAATGGGAAGCCAGTGGAGGGATTGGTAGAGAGGGATGGAGGACACTGAATGGGGGCCAGTGGAGGGATTGGCAGAGGGGGGTGGAGGACACTGAATGAGGGCCAGTGGAGGGATTGGCAGAGAGGGATGGCAGATATCGATCGGTTGGTAAGGTGGATGAGTCTGGCAGCAGCATTCATGATAGACTGAAGAGGGGATAGCCTGCAATGAGGTCGGCCAATGAGGAGGGAGTTACAATAGTCAAGGAGAGAGATAACAAGGGAGTGATTAAGTTAATTAGTGGTTTCCGAGGTTAAGAACGGCCGTTTCTTGGAGATGTTGCGGAGTTGAAGTCTACAAGATTTGGACAGTGATTGGATTTGTGGCTGAAAGTACAGATAGGAGTCCAGGATTACACCTAGTACCCTGGCATGAGGGGAGGGACTGATGGTTGTATTATTGATCGTGATGGAGAAGTCAAGAGAGGGGGCACGGGCTGGAGGGAATAGTATGAGAGTGGAGTTTTTTGAGGAGGAGGGGATGGTCAACCGTATCAAAAGCCGCAGAGAGGTCAAGTAGTAAGAGTACGGAGTATTGGCCATTGGTTTTAGCTGTTAGTAGATCATTAGTGAGTTTTAGTAGGGCAGTTGGAGTGGAGTGGAGTGAGCGAAAGCCAGACTGTAAAGGGTCAAGAAGGTTGTTGTCGGTGAGGTGGGAGCTCAGGCGATTGTAGACTAAGTGTTCTAGGAGTTTAGAGGTAAAGGGCAGCAGGGAGATGGGTCTTAAGTTGTTCAGGTTGGTGGGGTCCAGTGAGGGCTTTTTAAGTATGGGAGTGATGTGTGCATGCTTTAGAGGGGAGGGGAAGGCACCATTAGAGAGTGAGAGATTGAAGATGTGAGTGAGGGAGCATAGGATGGAAGAAGAGGGTGACCGTAGTAGTTGTGAGGGGACAGGATCCAGGGGGCAGGTAGTGAGACAGGCTTCTGAGAAAACCTTAGTGACCTCTTTGGTAGTAGCAAGGTCAAAAGAGGAAAGTGTTGAGGGAAGTTTAGTATAAGGTATGCTAAGTGGGATGGATGTCTGTGCAGTGGCGATGCCCCTACAAATTGCATCAATCTTGTTTTTGAAATGATTTCCAATCTTGTAAGCAGTGAGTGAGGTACTGGGTGGAGGTGAAGGTGGAGAAAGTAGAGAGTTAAAAGTAGAGAAGAGACGACAAGGACTGGATGACAAGCTATTGATGAGAGTGACAAAGTAGGCTTGTTTGGCAGCATGAAGGGAGGAATTGTATGTTAAGAAAGCAGATTTATATATGGTGAATGCTTGCTGCGATTTGGTTTTACGCCACAATCGCTCCAGCGAACAACCATGTCTCAAGATTTCTGGTGTCGTCAGTCTGCCAAGGCTGTAATGGTTGGGACCGGATACTTCATGTAGTAAGAGGAGCAAGTGAGTCTAGTTTGGATGAAAGTGAACTGTTGTAGACAGCAGTGGCTAGGTCAGGGCAGGACAGGGGAGAGATTCTGTCATAGAGGCATCAGTTGCTGAGTAGAAAAGAAAAGGGTTAAAGTTGTGAAGGTTTCTGCGGTAATTGTTTGCTGCTTGGAGGGATAGGTGTTTGAAGATGAGGAGACTGTGAAGGTGATGAGATTGTGATCAGAGAGAGGAAAGGGGGTTATTGTGAGGTTGTAGGGAGTACAAAGATGGGAGAAAACAAGGTTTAATGTATTCCCATCAGAGTGAGTGGAGGACTGTATACATTGTGCTAATGCAAAAGATGAGGTTAGGTTGAAGAGTTGGGATGTAGCTGGGCTATTCACATTAATGGGGATGTTAAAATCACAAAGAATGATAGTGGGTAATTCAGAGGAGAGAAAGTAGGGTAGCCAGGCAGAGAAGTCATCAAGAAAGCGGGACACCGGTCCAGGAGTACAATCAATCACTGCAATCCTCAGAGAAATAGGAGAAAACAACCAAATAATGTGAGTCTCGAAAGAAAAGAAGGATAGAGAGGGAGGGTTAGGGAGGACTTGAAAGGTGCTCAGCGGGGATAGAAGCAAACCAACTCCACCTCCTTTCCGACCACTGGGTCTGGGTGAGTGAGTCCATTTGGGGCTGCCATGGGTGAGTGCTGCGGCATAAACAGAATCTGATGCTAGAAACCAGGTTTCTGTAATTGCTAGTAGATTAAGGGAGTGGGAGACAAAAAGGTCATGGACAGAGGTGAGCTTATTACAGACAGAGAGTGCACATGAAAACGGGAGGGTGGTTTTTAGGAGCACGGGGATTGAGTGGATTGTGGCTATTCCTGGAGGAAAGAGGGTGCCTGGTGTGGGGGTGAGATACTGGAGGCCCAGGGTCTGGGGAGATATCCTCAGAGGTTAGGAGAAGAAAGAGGGTGAGGAAAGTAAGATGGGAGTGGGATGTAAATTTGTGCACATGCCTTCTTGTCCTGATGTTTGGGTGAACAGGTGAGTTTAGTATCAGCAGGAGGTGATGAGAGCAGTAGAAGGGAGATGGTAGCAGTGAGGGTGATATGTATAAGCTTTGGCGTGGAGCAGAGGGGTAAAGAAATGACATTTTGAGAACACAGGATAGTAATATGAAAAGGAGGAGTAGAGGGGACATATTAAAAAGGTAGATGGAGTAGGAATCAGACTTGTAGGAGATGTTTCCCAGGGTGTTTTGCTTGCAGTCCATCCAGAATGCAGTAGAGTTCTTTGTTCTATCGTTCTCCTGCTTTAGTTAAATTGCCATGTTCAACTGTTGTTTCGCACTCCAGTAGAAAATGCACTCATGCAGGACAATACCCCATCTGTGACTGTACCCCCTGTCTGCAGCTTCCCCCATAAGCTGGTCTAAATTTATAGAGAGATGATCAAATGAGGAATCCTTCTCCACCCCAATTGGGAACTGATAAGGAACACATGAATTGGGGGGGGAATCGGTCAAAGCCAGACCAGCCACAGACGCAGGCCAAAGTCATAAAAGATGATTGATTCTCTGATCAGAGAGGCAAAAAGGAGGTGGGAATCAATCACCACAGACAAAAAGATATAGATTATTTATCCTGAGGTTTGCAGACGTCAGTGCATAGCAAGGAGACAGTTTAAGGTGGAGATGAGACAGCAGCATTTACCTGTGAAAAAGCAGAGAGTAGCAGAATACATTTTGGCCTAAATTTATGACGAAATGTGATTTTTAAAATTTTTTTACTAGATATGTTTTATAGCAAAAAGTAAAAAAAAAATGTTTTCAATTTGTTTATAGCGCAAAAAATAAAAAAATGCACAGATGATCAAATACCACCAAAAGAAAGCTCAATTCATGGGAAAAAAGGACATAAATTTAATTTATGTACAATGATGCATGACCGTGCAATTGTCAGTTAAAATAATGCAGGACCGTATCAAAAAAACAGCCTGGTCAGGAGGGGGGTAAACCCTCTGCAGGGCAAGGGGTTAATATATATGTGCTCCAACTTTGGAGACTCTCAGAATTGATTGAGGTAGGACTGCAGTATACTGGGGTGCTGTGAAGTGGCCCTGCAGCTTACGCTTTTCCTTCTAAATGTGTGCAAACAAAACTCCTGGTTTTAATGTGAACTGGTAGACAGGACAATTCGGTTTGATGCAGGATGGCTGGTAGGTAAGCTGGGAATTTTTCGTTGTTGTCTTTTTAACTGGTTCATTGCTAAGACTATCCTGCTGTGTATTGTTCCTACTGTCAATCTGACCTCCTTGAAGCATTCAATACAATATTGTCGGTCAAGTTTTACCTTTGTTGCCCTTTCCATGTAAGCTGAGTATTACTTGTGGTAAGGTTGCTGGATGTCACATGTAAAGCTCATGACTGAGCCTGGAGAGTCAGGAGGGCCCGGGTGTTTGTAAGGTCAGGGCAATTCCAAAGGCAAGCACCCTGCAGCGGCCCTTACGGGGTACACTACACAACAATGGGGTTGAAACAAGGGAGGAGGGAGTGGCTACCAAAGACGGTGGTGAGGTCTGGTTTAGGGTTTACATCTCACCCAGATTTCTGTCTTATTCATTCTGAAACTTTAAGTTTATCCCCATGGAACACACATCTCCCTGAAAGGTTATTTAGTTGCACCTGAAACATACAAACTGGGCTCGGCATCCTCAGGAGAAGAATGGCTCATTCTAATATCTGCCTGTCAACAGCTCCCTAAAAAGTGACCCAGTATGGATTGCTTTTCAGAAAGGCAGCAAGGGCTGTCACCTGTGTGAACGAGGCCTAAAGTTCTGTACAGACTACAAAGCTCTATGTATGTTGAGGCTTACAAGCATTACACTTAAGCAACCTTTTAGAACTGCTATTGTGTGTTAAGGGCTCATGTACACTGCACTCCCTAATGTTTTCCTATGTGTCCATGTACACATAGTCGTTTACAGTCATTTACAGGCATTTGAGTTTACAGGCGTTTTTTTTAAAGCAGAAAATTTTTATCAGCATTTCAAACGCAAAATGCTTTTAAATGCCGCTAAACGCATTTATAAGCGTTTGCATTTGAAATTTTTTATTCAACTCTTCCAGTTCCCGATGCTGTCCAGAGCCTTTTTTCATCATGAAAAATGCATGCAAAGTGTTTTCAAGGTACTCAGATGGACAAAACACTGAACACAGGATGTTCCTACCAAGCTTGTCACACATCATAATGACCAATTCACACCTCGGACCTCTCCCACCCTTGGAAACAAAAGATATGTTAATGACCATTCACATCTCAAATTCCTCATGAAGACCACCTGCCAAGTGGCCTTAATGACTCCCTCCACCAGATGCCTTTCCCACCCTTGGAAACAAAAGAAATGTTAATGAGCAACTCACACCAAAGCTAATCTCAACACTTACTGCTGTGTCTGCGTCTACTCTCTGTATTTCTATGAAACAGTCTGAAATAGTTAATAATTTACCACTTTTCAGTGCATTCTGGGCATTTGGGAGGTTCTCCTGTGCTTATCTTTAAAAAACGCTTCTAAACGCAAACTCACATAAACACGGTATGCAAATGCGGCTAAACAGACATTTTTTAACCTACGTTTTCCAGCAGTCAGTTTCCATCGTTCAGAAGTGTCCCGTGTACATGGGGCCCTAGTGTACAGCAGCTGAATATAACCTGTATGTAGCATAAATAAATGCACTGCTGCTTTGTCAAGAAATCACTGGAGGAGTCTCTTTGTCTAAGAGGTGGCTCACTCCGGGGAGAATTGCACCCGCTACTTAACCCCAGATCACAATCATCTATACCATTAAAATAACACCCGTTCCCTTCAGCAATTCCTAATGAAGAATGTAAAACTTACATGTCTGGTATAGAGAGAGAAGAAGCAATATTCCCCGAATAGTCCTCCCCGCCATCCTGAGTCTTTGTGGAATATATGACCTTTACTCCGATGTGCCAACACTCTGAATAGACAGTCACGTGGGTGTTGTTCACTTAATTTCACTTTCAGAACAAGGTTTTTCTTTCCAAATGACATAGTTGCCAGCATTTTTGTTAAAAAAATTCCAGAGACACCCTTTTTTTTTTTTTTTTTGTACATGCAGAAAGCTCTTGTAAGCAGAGAATGAAAAAAACTAATTAGATCATAATAGATTTCAGATGATCTACCAGGAGCTAAAATGAAAATATCATCATGTATACTCGTCGGCCACTTTATTAGGTACACCTGTTCAATTGCTTGGCAACACAAATTGCCAATCCAGCAATCACATGGCAATAACTCAATGCATTTAGGCATCTAGATGTGGTGAAGACGACTTGCTGAAGTTCAAAATCGATAAAAAAACGGACAGAAGGGGCCGCCAAACTGAGTGTAGAGGGTTATTAATTTATTAATAACTTAGGGTATTAAAACTACTCACAAACATCATGAGTAAGAAAGCATGAAAAGGTCATTCTTGGTAAGCCGTCAGTCCATCAGTGCTGTGTGGATGGGTCCGGGTCGTTCAGGAGGAACAGGGATGGAGCCGTCAGCTGTCAGCAGTGCAGTGAGTTTGAAAATGGCACCGAAACCAGCGTGGACCGCAAGGAAGACAGGGACTCGGTGGGCAGCCAATGGCAGAGCAGGAAAATGTCAGGTGATGCATTTCGAAGCAGTGGCTTCTTCTTCAGACCTGATTGGCTGTCAGGGGCTCTGGTGTTTTATAGGGAAAAGACCAGATGGGGCGGGTTGATTTGAACTTTGAAGAGCAGCGGAATGGATTGGTGGATGGGATCGGAGCACCGCCGATAGGGCAACGGGGGAAGTTTGAACATAATAACAACATAGTCAAAACAGTACTAACACAAGAGTCTGATGTGAATAATTAACATGAGTGGTGGCTAATAAAAATATATAAAAAGATATGTATATTACGGTACATCTAGAAACCAGAGAGCAGAATGCAAATGAAGAAATGGAGAATATTGGGGTGGAGGTGATCATTACAGTAGTATATGGGTGGTAAAGAAAAAAATAATAAATAGTGAAAATAAAAATTAAAAATCCACCTGAACTCATTAAAGAAGACTATTCCAATTACCTATCTGAATCCCCATCCTTAGCCACAAACCATCCGGAACCAACCATCAGGTTCATCACAAAATATCACTTCACCCATAAGAAAATGGAAACCCTGTACTAGCAAGGTGGACCTAATAAAGTGGCCGGAGAGTGTCAAACCCCTTTAGTGTAAAACGTAATGAAAACTACAAATTTCAATAAATCCATAAATGTTATGTAGCAGTACCCCTGTAGGAGCTGCTGGTATTTTGCTCAGGTGTTTTCCTAAGATCTTGATCCACAGCCAAGCAAACAGTATTTCCTATGGCCAGGTGCACACAACTTTTGCTTGTTACTCCATTGATCAGTCTAGGGATTGTAGTTTTTTGTTGTTTTTATTTTTGTTGTAGAACTGGGATAGGGAAGGGATATAGTGGTATACTCCAAATTGAACTATGCACAATTGAGGACAGCTTTCTCTAAGTGGATCTGTGGAGTCTCTTGGTAGAACTGTGTAGCAGACTATTCAAAGTATGGAGCAAAATCCTTTTGTAGAAATGTGGAGACTAAATGGACAAATGATCTTCAGGACACCAGCAGGTATACGCTTTAGCTTACACCCAGCAGCTGTCTATATAGGTTCCAGGCCCACCTGAGGCCTCCTGGTAGCATGTACCAGGGAGAGGGAAGACACACTCTCCCTAGCTGGAACTCCCCTCTCAGAAGAAGAACCCACATCTCATATGACCACTGAATATAAATACAAGCACCCAGCATGCTTATGGGCACACCTCCTTGTAATTGGCTGGAGCATCATCCATATTCTTACTGCCCATCTGCATGGTACATACTATCCACCCAGAACCTTCCTGGTTACGTGGATACAGATGAACCTTCACCCAGATACAGCAGCCATGTGAGTCATACAGGATGATCTATCTAAAGTTTTTCAGGAGAGAGAGAGAGAGAGAGAGAGAGAGAGAGAGAGAGAGAGAGAGAGAGAGAGAGAGAGAGAGAGACTAAGGGATTTATTTACTAAAGTTGGTTCACTCCGAATCTGGTACACCTGTGTATGATAACCAATCAGCTTCTAACCTAAGCTTGTTCAATTAGACTTTAGCAATGTAGAAGTGCACAAGATTCTGAGTTAACCAGCTTTACTAAATAAACCCCATAATGTGTCTAACAATCTCCTGTTGAGCAGAAGACCATATTATGCTTTACTTAACTATCTCCATCCTAGCACCTCTCTAGGAGGGGGCTACAGGTATATCAACAAATATTCTGAAAACATCAGTCCATTTCCTCCTATAATGCAAAATAAATACTCCCCTTCCTATCTGTCCTTTCATTAATAGCAGTGCTCCTGAAACTATGTCCTACTTGTTGGTGTAGACCGGTCCCAGCAATGAGATGTAGGGTTGGTGTTGGTGAAAGCACTAAATACATCCCAAACATCGCATATTCAAGTCTGAGAAGCATGACCTGTCATGACTGGAGCTAAAAGCTGAACAGTTTGCATCATTATTTACACCTTGCGGTAATTATGCAATATAACTATGCAGGTGGCTCTTTCACAGCTGGGGTCTATTTACATAGATAAATTATAAACTTGTACAGGACTGGTCTATATTTCAGCAATGTATTGTCACCAGAATGACATAGACACCCAAAGCTATAGGGGTATGTAGTAATTAAATTTAAAAAAGGGAGTAGCAAATCCTCCACTTGCAAAGCACCCTTGTTCCAATGTTGATAGACTGATAGGCAAGGGCTTCTTCCCCTCCTCTGAATGCCCCAAACAGAAAAGTGGGGGGACTTATTGTAAGATGGGGAAACAGCTTTCTTTGTTTGTGAAGTAAATCAAAAGTTCTTACTGACATTCTGCGGTTTAGCCACAAGATGTCACTGTTTTCTAACACAGCCTCAGACTGCATAGAGATTTCTATATTCAATAAGGGGTGGGGTTTTCACACGGAGAGAACAGGAAAAAGAAGGGTAGCCATGCTTGAGAGAGAAGATGGCTGAGTGATCTGAGAATCCGTTGCCATCCAGCTGTGAGGACGGCCCTCCGTAATCAGAAATTCAGTTGAGTGAAGCTGATGGTGTTGAAGATGCTAAGCCTGTTCAAAGAAAGGAAGATTTGCTGCCAGGAAGCTGATGAGGACAGAGGAGCAAAGCAACATATACTGCTGATGACATCGCATGCTTATTGGAGAGATATATGTTCTGTTCAGAGTCACCATATGCAAGGCAGTCCCGGGTCGATAAGATTGTGCACGTACCTCATTTCAGTGTTGGCGCCTAGAGACTGAGACAGGCCTATAGTTAGCTAGTTAGGGTCTCTGTGTCAGGCCACAAGTGTTGTTACTGATCATTGGAAGGACTCCACAACTTAAAGTAACATTTCACATTGAAGAGCTGATAATATCCTACAGACTCAAGCCAGACTGGCGTTTTGTTCAGAAGGAATACTCAGGCATGTGCTACAGGACCAGTTATGGGAGGGGGAATACTGTAGATTTGTGTAAGATTGTAAGCTGTTGTGCTGCACCGCAGGCTAGCCCATACTGTACACCCATACACTGATTCCTGCTCTTTTAGGGTAATAACAGGTAAGGTGTGGCAGCTTAGTTGTGCCCCCAGTAGGTAAATTACTACACCTTCTACCTTCATCCATCAGAAGGCGCTGTGCTGTGCAGCACAAGGGTCTCAGCCTTTGGGCTGGGTGTATGTAAATTTATTGTATGTTTCCAGCATTTGTGGTTGTGTTTATTTGCCACCTCTAAGTAAAATTCTGTTGTGACAAAAGCTAGTGTTGGGGTTGCTTTCCTCGTTCGTGACTTCACTGTATCCTGGGGAGCCCACCCGGGTACACGGCTTACACTTATGGTTAAATCTGGAACCCCAGTTTTTAAATAAGGGGGAGATCAGGTACCTGACTGCATCCCAGAGTAATAAGTATAGGGGTACATTAGTAGTATTAGCAGTATCTGGGTGCCCCCTTATTGATAAAAGGGGCTTCAAATTCTTGGAATCCCCCCTCCCACATATCCCCACAACCACTGGGCCAGGGTTGTGGGGAAGAGGCACTTCTCATCAATATGGGGATATGGTGCTTTGCCAAAGAAGGTTCCCCCCGGCAAAGTACCTAATATTTTGAAGGTATATGGCCTGGTGTGATTCAGGAGGGAGGAGGGGGGCATGCTTGTCTCCTCTCTTCCCTGGCTTGCCAGGCTACCATGATCAGGCAATGGTCTTGTATGGATTTTTTTTAGAGGGACCTCACTTTTTTTTCTTCATTTTTGCATGGGGTTCTAGCTTAATATTTGGTAAACTATTTTACAGTGTTCATTCCAATGTGGTTTAAAGTAAAATGGTGACCTCATAATAAAGGAATGTGCTGCAATATTAACTATAAATGAATGTGCACTATGCTTGCATTCACACCTATTAAGACCTTATTTAAAAACATATACAGCAGTTTTTTATTTATTTATTTCAGGTACTTACATAGTGCTGTCAATTTGCGCAGCGCTTTACATATACAGTATATTGTACATTCACATCAGTCCCTAACCCTCAAGGGGTGTACAATCTAAGGTCCCTAACCCTCAAGGGGTGTACAATCTAAGGTCCCTAACCCTCAAGGGGCGTACAATCTAAGGTCCCTAACCCTCAAGGGGTGTACAATCTAAGGTCCCTAACTCACATTCATACATACACATACTAGGGACAATATAGACAGGAACCAATTAACCTACCAGCATGTCTTTGGAGTGTGAGAGGAAACCGGAGTACCCGGAGGAAACCCATGCAAACTCCAGGCAGGTGGTGCCGTGGCTGGGATTCAAACCAACAACCCTAGTACTGCCAGGCAGAAGTGATAACCATTTAGCCGCTGTGCTGCCCAGTTTTTTAGGCTTTTTTTGCACATGTACAGTATATGTGTGTTATTTAAGTGTTTTTATAGCAATCACAAGCTCCTGGGTAAGAGGAGAGCAGAGGAGAACACTTTTTGGGGTTTACAGGCCCTTTCATTGATGTCTGTGGGGCCAAATGGGATACCGTTCCAATAAACAGTTTATGTAGCTTTTAGAGATGTGAAAAAATGTGAATCCTATTGCTGAGGGATGTCTCAAGTAGGCTTAGATGCAAAAACACAGACATGATCCCACTAATATCTGTTGAGCCTGCCCATGAAATCCATCTAATGCAGTTTGTTGTGTCAGTGTCCGAAAAGGACATATTCAGGAAGTACTGGAGCATCAAGTCTTGTCTGTTCAATAAAACAGAGGAAACATCATCACTCAATGGGGTTGATATACTAAAGGCGATTAGACTGTGCACTTTGCAGGTGCTGTTGTTCCAGAGCTTAGTAAATGAGCAGAAGCTCTGCTGACTTCCATCATCCAATCATGTTCAAGCAAAACTGCTGTTTTTTTTTTCCTTGCATGTGATTGGGTATTTTTGGCAAAGGGAAGCTTTACCTCATTTACTAAGTTCTGGAGCAACTGCACTTGCAGAGTGCTCAGTCTATTTGCCTTTAGTAAATCAACCCCACTGAGTTCACTGGCTCTGTCAGGCAACCTTAAATGTAAAAACACAAAAGGAGCACCAGACCAAATGCTGAAAGAGTCCAAGTAGTTTTAATGATCATCATAAGATCTCATAAAGAGCCAGCCTGTTTCAGTGACTCAAAACACTTTACCAGGGATATAATATAAGTATAAAAAAAATGATTAGTGTTAAAACAACTTGTACTAAAATTCGTAGAATACAATTCATTTATATAAAAAGGCAAAGACAAGGTCAGCATTCCTAGGGGGTTATTTACTAAAGCTGGAGAGTGCAAAATCTGGTGCAGCTCTGCATAGAAACCAATCAGCTTCCAGGTTTATTACCAAAGCTTCATTGAACAAGCTGAAGTTAGAAGCTGATTGGCTGCCATGCACAGCTGCACCAGATTCTGAATGCTCCAGTTTTAGTAAATCTCCCCCATACTGTCCATCAATTCTTATAAAAGATATAGGTCCATAATACATGGTTTAAACATTTATTTAGAATCTATACACACTCACCGGCCTCTTTATTAGGTACACCTGTTCAATTGCTTGGTAACACAAATTGCTAATCAGCCAATCACATGGCAGCAACTCAATGCATTTAAACATGTCAACACGGTGAGGGCAACTTGCTGAAGTTCAAATTGAGCATCAGAATGGGGAAGAAAGGGGATTTAGGTGGCTTTGAACGTGGCATGGTTGTTGGTGCCTGTAGAATTATAATTTAATTAGCTTATAACAGACGTCTGTATAGTTTAATATTTCTGACCCTCCAAAGTCTGCATATTGAGACTCAGCATTAGCTAGCTTAAAATGAACCGTGCGTGTAAATGGGCTCTGTAAGCCGGTGTTCAAGTGTACCACGGCATTTCATGGCTAAGAGGTCAGGTCATTGGCTTCCCATTCTAGAAAATATCACTTGGAATGCAGTAAAGAGCTAAGAGACAAGAAAATATTTTTTTTAAAGACAATAATTACTAATCTATAATATAATTAGTTATTTCATAGTTAGTTAACTAATTAGTTAGGAATAGTGTGTGATGGTATATTCTCAATTATTGCTGATTATGTTTATGCATTTATGTGTCCTCTATCCTTAAACTGAAGGTTTAACCTGTTGTTAGAAGAATCACCACCATCAAACCCGCCCCGCAGGCCAGAGTACTTGGTGTCATTCTGGACTCCAACCTATCCTTCCAGCCCCAAGTCCAATCTTTAACAAACTCATGCAGACTCCACCTCCACAACATTGCCAAAATCCGCGTGTTCCTAACCCCAGAAACCACTAAACCGCTCATCCACTCCCTCATCATATCACGACTCGACTACTGCAACTCCCTCCTCACTGGCCTGCCTCGCCGCTGGCTATCCCACCTTCAGTCGATCCTGAATACGGCAGCCAGACTCATTCACCTTTCCAACCGCTCCATTTCCGCCACCCCCCTCTGCCAATCCCTCCACTGGCTTCCGATTGCGCAACGGATCAAATTCAAAATCCTAACACTGACGTACAAAGCTGTCCACCATACTGCCCCGAACTACATCACTGACCTAATATCCAAGTACCGCCCAACACGCACACTCCGCTCCTCACAAGACCTCCTTCTCTCTAGTTCCCCGGTCTCCTCCTCCCATGCCCGCCTCAAGGACTTCTCCAGGGTGTCACCCATCCTCTGGAACTCCCTTCCCCAACCCATCAGATCATCACCTACTCTCCTCTCCTTTAGGCGCACCCTGAAAACCCATCTCTTCAGGGAAGCCTACCCCACCCCCTGCTAACTTGCCGACCTCCTCCACTCTTCCTACCACCCCATCCCCCACAGCTATCTCCTCCTGTGCCACCATCCCCTCCCTCCTAGATTGTAAGCTCCAAAGAGCAGGGCCCTCAATCCCCTCATGTTTTGCATTGTATTGGTATTGTTCTGTCACATGTTCTGTCCCCCTTTGTAATGTACAGTGCTGGGCGAACTATTGGCGCTTTATAAATACTGTATAATAATAATAATAATAATGTGATCCCATAGTCCGGGAAGATCAGATAACAGTCTAACGTAACAATATTGTGTATTTCTGTCCACTGAAGTATTTTGCAAATAACGTCAGCTAAAGAACCAGACATGTGTTTAGAACACTTACTAATATGGCTGTTACAAATTTCGCTCACACTGAATTAGGAAATGGCTGTATAGTGGGATGACTTCTTTGGTTCTTTGAAAAAGTATATAAGAACAGACTCATATCATATACAGGCACACACACTCATACACACTGAAGCTGACACATAGAGACATTTTGCTTACTTAAAGCGGCGTTCCACCCAAAAGGGGAAGTTCCACTTTAAAGACTGGTCCCCCACTCCCCATTAACCACTTCAAGTCCGGGCACCTTCACCCCCTTCCTGTCCAGGCCAATTTTCAGCTTTCAGCGCTATCATACTTTGAATGACAATTGCGCGGTCATGCAACACTGTACCCATATGAATTTTTTAGCATTTTGAGACAGATAAAGCTTTATTTTGGTGGTATTTATTCACCGCTGGGATTTTTATTGTTTTTGCTATATAAATGAAATGTCCAAAAATTTTGAAAAAAGTGTTTTTCTTATAAAAATTAGCAAATAAATAATATTTCATCATAAATCTTGGCCAAAATTTATTCAGTTATCTTTTTAGTAAAAAAAAAAAATAACCCAAATTAGTTTATAACCAAAAATTATAATTTTTAAAACATTTTTGTTACATTTTTATTTTTTTTTTTATATTATTTGTTTTTTTTGTTTTGTTTTTTTACATACTGTCACCCTAGCAGTACAGTGTCACCATGGTGACACTGTACTACTTGTGGGGGGTGATGAAGATTTTTTATTTTTTTTACACTGATTGCTTTTACACCTATAAATGCTGTAAAAGCAATAATTTCTCATTCTCTGTGGTTGCATTCTTGCAGCCATTGAGAAATACTGTGTGAACTGTAATTGGTCACAGCTTGTCACATGGTACAAGGCTGTTGTGAATAGCCTTGTACCATGTGATCTCTGTGATCATTCACAGATTTCACATGTAGTAAGCAATGATGTCAGAATTGACATCTTCCTTACTACTCTGCATGTGATCACTGATTGGTCAATCAGTGATCACATGATCGGGACTTCGCACAGAGGACACAGCAGGCACTGGATCTCGGTGCTGAGCGCTCCCAGGGAGCACGCACAGTCCAAAATGGCAGGCGCCGTTTATGTACGGCAACCCACCCCTGGACTTCCACCATCCGGCCATTTATATACAGCGGCCAGATGGCAAGTGGTTAAGGATTGGCACCTTTTGGGGGGCGGGGGGGGGGGGCGGGGGGGAGCGGGTACCCAAATTTGAGAGGTACCCGCTCCCACTTCCGCTGCGATTGCCTAGGCGATCGGAAGTGGAAGGTGTCCTCCCTTCCTCCCTCCCTGTAGTCTTTTGGGACACGTGACAGGTCGCAGAAGACTACAGGACCATTCAGGAATTGCAGCGCTACTTGCACATGCACAGTGGGTAACTGGCTGTGAAGTCACAAGCTGTCACAGCCGGGTGCCCACACTGAAGATGCCGGCGCCTAGGGAGAGAAGACGGCCAGTAAAACAGGCTGTAGGGGACACACCGCGGGACCAAGGGACAGGTAAGTGGCTGTTTAACAGTCAGCAGCTACAGCTTTTGTAGCTGCTGACTTTTATTTTTTGACAGGATGAGTGGAACTCCGCTTAAAAGCCTACAAGCCTTGCTACTCCAACACCTGTTGTCTTCCCTGACAAGACTGAAATACTCATATTATGACTAAGTAGATGACGAAACGCGTCAAGGGAGAGTGACGTCAAGACGCATACCGGAACCGGAAGTCGACTGGCGGCCATTTTGGATAAGGGAGAAGGACATGTAGGCGTATTGGAATGCTCCCTGGATGGCTGTGAGACTCCTTCTTTTGTATTAAAAGCGGTTTTGAATTTTATATCATGTGAGCAGTTGGGAATAAATATTTAAATTATAAATCCGTTTGGCGTTATTATACTATGTTGTCCTATATCTTTTTTTGGAGACATTGAGAGCAGAGGTCTGAGGAGCCCAGAGAGTGTCGCAGTAACAGGATATTTATGAGGTCTAGTCTGTGCAGCCCTTGGAATGTGAGAGGCATACTTTATATGGATGGTTGGTAAGGGTACCCTTACAGTAAAATAGAAGTGTACACCTGTTGGAAGTGTTTTTGGTGTGGCACTATAGAGTGGTATACACACTTTATTTTCACTGTGTGATCACATTTTTTCACATTTTCTCACTGTTTTTTTCACGGATTCACTATATATGAAATTGATAAATTTATTTAAAAAGATAATGCACTATGTGAATTTTTCTTTTTTTTGAGGTGGATTCGGTGGAAGAATTGGCTTGATTGACTTTTTTGAATTTTTCTTTTTTTTGATTGATTTCTGTGGATTTCTTTCTGGATTTTTATTGAGTATAAATTTTTTGGACTTTATATTTAAGTAGTGGACTATATATACATATTTGTCTTATGAAAATATTGAGGGATTAAGTTGAATATTGAGTGATATATTTAGGAATCATACTCATGTGTTATATTTTATTTATTTATTAATTTTTGGATTAATTATATAAAAACACATTTTCATTGATATAATTTGGTACACCTTTAGGGAAGGGTGTTGATTTGTGTTGTAGGGGAGTCACAATAATTGGAGGTGGTTATTGTATAATTAAATGTTTGGAGAATACCTGAAACTCTAATGTGAGTTTTATACTGATTTTAAGTTGATATATCAGAATAAAGACGTGCTTCACCATTAGTACCTTTTGCCTTTTGGCTTGTTATTTGCGAGCCGTGTAAGGTGGACCATCTCAGGAGAAGTACCACCAGGAGGCTGGACGTCGTTGGACCCATCGGTGAACCAGATGTGACCCCCGAGTGTTTGCTGAGGCCCCCTGAGTGTCTATCGTGGATGACCGGTCATTGTTCTCATTGCTGTCCAGGCCTTTTCCAGTTGCTGATGGTATACCTGATGACATGCATACAACGCTCAGTTTGTATGTTCCTGTGGTAAGCGCATTATTGTACTAGATTCTTCAGGATTTTAGATCAAGTGAACATCTGAAGCTCCTGCTATTTGTGTACATCTCACATGTGTTCAATCCACAGGAACTTTTTTACTGTGTTTATTCATCATATACCAGACTTTTTATATTCAAGGTTTTGATATTAAGTTCCAGCGATTATGCTGAGATTTTGTGTTCAACATTACATCATCTATTTATGGCGCTGCATATTCCACTTATTTGTATTTTATCTTTTGTATCCATTTTATCTTGTTGCCTAGAGTGAGTTATACGTATAAAAGTCACACTGTTTTAAATCAGCCTGGCACTAGAACAATTTACCTAAACGCCTAAGAAGGACACTTAAATATTATAAGTGTCACGATATTTAACACTGCCAGACGGGCTGGTCTGAGTATTTCAAAAACTGCTGATCTACTGGGATTTTCACACACAACCATCTCTAGGGTTTACAGAGAATGGTCCGAATAAGAGAAAATCTCCAGTGAGCGGCAGTTGTGTGGAGGAAAATGCCTTGCTGATGTCAGAGGAGAATGGGCAGACCGGTTCTTGTGACATTCAGATGGTGGGGTCAGAATTTGGTTTAAACAACATGAAAGCATGGATCCATCCTACCTTGTATCAATGGTTCAGGCTGGTGGTGGTGGTGTCATGGTGTGGTGGATCCATCCTGCCTTGTATCAATGGTTCAGGCTGGTGGTGGTGGTGTCATGGTGTGGTGGATCCATCCTGCCTTGTATCAATGGTTCAGGCTGGTGGTGGTGGTGTAATGGTGTGGGGAATTGTAACGTACCTGGTTGGGCAGCCTGACGTGGAGAGAGGGTTTCCTCTTACTACTCCTGCTTGGGACCCCTGATAGGGTAGACAGAAGGTATCGAGCTAGGAGGGGCACGAGTGCCTGACGGGTCTGCGGTGACAGCTGGCAGGTTATGACCCGGAAGACCAGGATGCAGGTCGGTTGCGGATGCAGGTGAGCAGGTGCAGCAGCAGGAAGGTATGGACAACCGTGGCAATCGGGCAGATCAGGTACAGAGGAGCAGGCAAGCGGATAGTCAAGGGATGAGCCGGGTAGGTGCAGACGGAGTTCAATCGCAGTCAGGTCAAATCAGGTAGCAAACAGGAGTCAGGATACAAGCACAGAACGTAGCAGACCAGAAGGCACCATTCTAAGTGCAGCAGGGGATTAAATAGCCTGCCTTTGCATGCCAGCGCACGAATGCATGCGCACTCTCGTGCACTGGCACGGCTGATGGGCACCCGGCGAAGCTTCTTTACCCTGACAGGAATATTTTCTCAGCACTAACAAGGTGGACCTAATAAAGTGGACGGTGAGTGTATAAGTTGATCAAAGGTCCATTGAAACTCCTATAATGCACATAACACACTTGCAAAAATGTTAAAACAGTGAGAATTAAAATAAAAATAATAGAATTAATATTGATGGAATTAATACTGATACTGTGAAAAATATTAAGACAAAAGTTATTGTAAAATGTGACATGCTCAAAAATATTCTTATGGTATTATATTGTATTGTATTACATTATAATTTATATATATTGGCTCAATCAACACAGCTAAAGGAAGTAATTGGACTTGGTACTAGTTTTTAGTCTGTCGTGAAGAAGCCTTTAGTTGTGCTTTAACAGTCCTATTCATAGAATGCTTACTCAATCCTATAGCTCCTGTGGTCCTCTCTATGGGCTTCTCCAGGCTGGGACATTCCACTCTACAGATGAACTCTGCCCCCTGGTCTCTGCTGAGTGATGGAATGAATGTTAGTGATGATTGACAGGTCTTATCTTTTTTCTTGGTATGGATTCGGAAGGCATCATTAGGCGGTGTTATTATAATGGGATGTACGTCTGTCCCAGGTTCCTTCCTATACCAGCTCACAGTTATAGGATCTATGTATCCAGAGATATTACAAGTCAGAGAGGCCTCTTTATCTTCTTCCAGGTTGGGAATATTGATACCTTGGACTTGTAGACGGGGTGGAACTGAAAACAAAAATTATTAAGAAGACATGTGTCAGTCACAAAGTATTTTACAGTATACAGTATGTCCTTTGCAGACAATGCATTGCTACTGCTGTATAAACGGATTGTAGCCATGGTGTGCGATTTACATATTTTTGTGAGAATGTTTAGTGGACCGGATACATGTATTGCAATGCTAGCAGTGAGAGTGTAAAAAAAAAATTACCACGCACAGGGTTAAAAACAAGAAGGCGTCAAGTGAAACAACAAGTCATGTGAAAAATTAAATCCATCCCATGAAACTCAAGGAAATTGGGAGATCAACCTCTCTAAGATCTGCTGTCAGCGATAGCTACTTCATATACTATGTAATGTGATTGTACCCGCATTTCTTTCTGATTCTTCCATCTGGATTACCTTACTAAGATTTGTGTGCTCTGTTCTTTTATAGGTTATAAATTCAGCAAGCTTTCACCAAACCATTTTTTCCTTGAGAGCTGCAGGAGGACAAACTCTAGTGCCCAACTGTCATTAGAACCAGGATACTCCATTCTACATTCACTATAGTTTTAATCTGGGGCGGACTGACCATTTGGAAACTCGGGCACTGCCTGAGGGCCCGGGGTCAGTAGGGGGCCCCATGAGATGCCCTTGGTACCTTTTTCATAGGCTTTTTTGAGTTTGGGCAAGGACACAGGGGCCCCATGATCCCTTATTGCCCGGGGGCCCCATGAGTTGGCAGTCTGCCCCTGGTTTTAATCTATATGTGCATTACACTCCAGGACATGTCTTATGCTAATTTCTACCCCATGGAAAGTGTTCGCCTATTTAGCATACTGTATTTGAACAGACCAACCTCAGATCTTCATTCGAACAGTGCCTGAAGATAATGGTGATATAATGGAAAATTTGCCTTTTCAATCATTTGTTTAAAATTTCAATAGATACAATGGTGTACTGTGGAAATAATAGGTATGCTCTTGTCTTGGATTTAGAAGCTGGTGTAGCCCACTTTAGTAGAAATGACTTCTCATTTCTGAATTTTTGATCACTTATCCATGCAAAATTAATTCAGTTGCAAAATTTTTGAAGAATTCCTTACATAAATTGCCCATTTCAAATCCTTTCACAATTTTTCAATGGAAATCAAATCTGATCTTTGACTAGGGAAGTTCATAAACTAGACATGTGTAATTCATTTCGATTTAGTTTTTTGGACAAAAATTTCATTTTCGGATGTATATGAATCTCTGAATGGATAAAGTAACACCTCAATGAAACCAAAAAAAAAACTATAACGAAATTAACAAATGCATTCATTTCATTTGTTTAATTCAGATGACATCACATGATACAATAGTAGTTCAGGCTCGTGGGAAAAATAATTAAATTTTCCAATTTGTTTGATTTGGATAACAAATGGATCCAAATGTCATTCCATTTGTTAATTTGGATGCATATGATGCCAGTCAATATTGTCAGATCAGTACATGCCATTTCTCTTGGAAGGTTGGATAAGCGTCCAAAAATATTGAATCCATCCGATTCGATAACATATCGAATATATAGCAATCTTCTGGAAAAACTGCTGAATTTTTAAAAACCAACATAAAGAATATGACCAAACAAAATTCTTTCAATGAACAAATGCATCCGAAAAAAAAAGAAAATTTCTGGAGTACAAATGTTTACCAAAAACTTCTATTTCATGTTTTTGAGCCTTTCCTTGGTTTGCTAGTGTACTTTGGATCATAACTGTGATCAATTTCTGGTTCAGTTTAACATTTCAGACAGATGGCCTCACATTCTACATAAGCACACTTTGGTATTATGCAAAATTCAAAGCTGACTAGTTGACTTGATGAATGTAAGGATAGCACTACCCCCGCAATGCATGCACTTCGACACCAGCTGTTGCAAAAGTTACCTGCAGATCCCACAATGAAATTTTGGGGTTCTTGGAGACTTCTTTTAGCATTAAATGGCCAGATCTTAAGCTGAATTTTCTGAGCTGGCAAGTCCTGGACAAATTGGTGTTTATTATTAGTTGAAATCTATACTACTTGTAGAATATTTCAATTCAAATAAATGGGTGACCTTTTTAATCTCTTGTCAGACTCATAAACTCCACAATCTTCTTTCTGAGGGCCTTAGAAAGCTCTATTGACCTTGGCATGGTGATACCTGAGGTTTAAATAAGACAAGTTGAAATACATACTCCCTAATCATTAGCACCTATTCTAGTTAATGTAAGTTTCATTTCATGGACTTGAAGTGATGGTAAATGTAATGATTGTATTTACATGTCAATTTCATTAATTGAGATTATAAGAATAAATGGAACATCAAGTCTATGTGGCATTTTGACATTTGTCAAGTACATCACTTTGATTTGTAGCACTGTTTTAATGAAGTTCTAATGTTTGCCTGTCTACAGGTGAAACTGGAAAATTAGAATATCGTGCAAAAGTTCATTTATTTCAGTAATGCAGCTTAAAAGGTGAAACTAATATATGAGAGAGACTCATTACATGCAAAGCAAGATAGTTCAAGCCGTGATTTGTCATAATTGTGATGATTATGGCTTACAGCTCATGAAAACCCCAAATCCACAATCTCAGAAAATGAGAATATTGTGAAAAGGTGCAATATTCTCGTCTCAAAGTGTCCCACTCTAATCAGCTAATTAAGCCATAACACCTGCAAAGGGTTCCTGAGCCTTTAAACGGTCTTTCAGTCTGGTTCAGTAGGAATCACAATCATGGGAAAGACTCCTGACAGTTGTGCAGAAAACCATCATTGACACCCTCCATAAGGAGGGAAAGCCTCGAAAGGTAATTGCAAAAGAAGTTGGATGTTCCCAAAGTGCTGTATCAAAGCACATTAATAGAAAGTTATGTGGAAGGGAAAGGGGGGGAAAAAAAAGGTGCACAAGTAGCAGGGATGACCGCAGCCTGGAGAGGATTGTCAGGAAAAGGCCATTCAAAAGTGTTGAGGACTTTAACAAGGAGTGGACTGTGGCTGGAGTCAGTGCATCAACAGCCACCACACACAGACGGATCCTGGACATGAGCTTCAAATGTTGTATTCCTCTTGTCAAGCCACTCCTGAACAACAAACAACATCAGAAGCGTCTTACCTGGGCTAAAGAAAAACAGACCTGGTCTGTTGCTCAGTGGTCCAAAGTCCTCTTTTCTGATGAGAGCAACTTTTGCATCTCATTTGGAAACCAAGGACCTAGAGTATGGAGGAAGAATGGAGAGGCCCAAGGACCCCGAGTATGGAGGAAGAATGGAGAGGCACAAGGACCCCGAGTATGGAGGAAGAATGGAGAGGCACACACTGCAAGATGCTTGAAGTCCAGTGTGAAGTTTCCACAGTCTGTGTTGATATGGGGAGCCATGTCATCTGCTGGTGTTGGTCCACTGTCCTTCATTACGTCCAGGGTCAACGCAGCCATCTACCAGGGGATTTTGGAGCACTTCATGCTTCCTTCCACAGACGAGCTTTATGGGGATGAGGACTTAATTTTCCAGCAGGACTTGGCACCTGCCCACACTGCCAAAAGCACCAAAATCTGGTTCAATGACCATGGGATTACTGTGCTTGATTGGCCAGCAAACTCGCCTGACCTGAACCCCATAGAGAATCTATGGGGCATTGCCAAGAGAAAGATGAGAGACATGAGACCGAACAATGCAGAAGAGCTGAAGGCCGCTATTGAAGCATCCTGGTCTTCCATAACACCTCAGCAGTGCCACAGGCTGATAGCTTCCATGCCACGCCGCATTGAGGCGGTAATTGCTGCAAAAGGGGCCCAAACCAAGTACTGAGTACATATGCATGCTTCTACTTTTCAGAGGTCCGATATTGTTCTATGTACAATCCTTGTTTTATTGATTGCATGGAATATTCTCATTTTCTGAGATTGTGGATTTGGGGTTTTCATGAGCTGTAAGCCATAATCATCACAATGATGACAAATCACAGCTGGAACTATCTTGCTTTGCATGTAATGAGTCTATCTCATATATTAGTTTCACCTTTTAAGTTGCATTACTGAAATAAATTAACTTTTGCATGATATTCTAATTTTTCGAGTTTCACCTGTATATCCTTTGCAGACAATGCACTGTTACAGGTTATACATGAATTGTAGCTGTCTGATCTAGATATTTTTGTGAGTGGACTGGGAGGGTATACTAGAAGAGCAGGCTGCAATGTTAGCAGTGGGAACGTCAAAGAAATATTACCACACACTGGTTTAACCACTTCCATACAGGGCACTTTTACCCCCTTCCTGCCCAGGCCAATTTTCAGGTTTCAGCACTCTCACAGTTTGAATGACAATTGCGCGTTCATGAAACACTGTACCCAAACTAAATTTTTATCATTTTGTTCACACAACTAGAGCTTTCTTTTGGTGGTATTTAATCACCACTGGGGTTTTTATTTTTTGCTAAACTAACACAAAAAGACTGGAAATTTTGAAAAACAACGCGTTTTTCTTTGTTTCTTTTATAAACGTTTGGAAATAAATAATTATTCTTCAGAAATTTAGGCCAAGATGTATTCTGCTACATGTCTTTGGTGAAAATAACCCAAATCAGTATTTATTATTTAGTTTGTAGGAAAGTTATAAAGTTCACAAACTATGGGATGTATCTGAAAATTGATCAATCCTGAAATACTGACAACCAATCTAATTTTTTGAGGCCCAAAAATGTCAGAACAGTACAGATATCCCCCAAATGACCCCTTCTTGCAAAGTAGACAGACCAACGTATTTCCTAAGAGGCATGGCGAGTTTTTTGAAGTTGTAAGTTTTTTTGTCATAATTTTTCGAAAAATTAAGAAATTAAAAAAAAAAATTTTCACAATTTTTAGTTAACTAGTTGAGTGGCAGCCTGGGTGATAGTCAGATGGGTCAAATTTGGGTCAGGGCTGAGAGGCTCTGCAGATCAGCTCCTTGATACCTCCCCATAATCCAGAGACTTGGAGAAGTCTATAGAAATCAGAGGGCGGGGATGAGGAAGGGCTGTTCTGGATGCTAAAGGGATCCCGATCAATCCCCAGGCAGGAGGCTTTTCATGGGGTTGGGACAACTCTTATGCATGGTTGAGCCTGCTCAGTAGCAGGAGAGTTTGGGTAGAAGATGGAGTGAGAGGAAGAAATATAGGAGCCTGGGAGTGGGCCCAATGGGAAGGGTTCCTCCCCGTAATCCAGAGACTTGGAGAACTCTATAGAAATCAGAGGGCGGGGATGAGGAAGGGCTGTTCTGCATGCTAAAGGGATCCCGATCAATCCCCAGGCAGGAGGCTTGTCATGGGGTTGGGACAGCTCTTATGCATGGTTGAGCCTGCTCAGTAGCAGGAGAGTTTGGGTAGAAGATGGAGTGAGAGGAAGAAATATAGGAGCCTGGGAGTGGGCCCAATGGGAAGGGGAAAACCTACAGCCCAGGACCTGGAAAAGAGGATCACTGAGCCCTCACTGACCCCTAGAGCGAGGACCGCCAGAGGAGCCAGGGAAGGAGCCAGCTTATCAGAAGGCCTGAAAGCAGCTACCGACCCACCAGCTCACAGGAAAAGGACTGAGTGAGTAATCCTGCACCCCTTGGGCCAGAAAAGGGGAAGGAATATTTGGGTGGGAAGCCTGATTCGCTCTATACCCAGGAATTTTAGCCCTTTACCATAACAGCCACTGGATGCTCTTGCCCAGGGATTCCTCCAGATTGCTGGATAAGAAGAGGATTATCTGGAGTCTGGGCTGGTACACCAGAAGAAGCTGGGGCACTCTCCTAGAAGAGAAAACCCTTCTTGTGGGCTTGTACATAGTTGCCAGGAAGTTGTCCTTTGCAGTTCCTTGGACATCCCATACACCCTTCAATCCAAACCAAGTTCAATACCAATTAATAAAATCCAAAAAACAGGTTCAAGGACTGTTTACTGTCTCTGGAGTGCATGTCTGAAACAAAATGCATGTTGCCTGGCTGTGCACGACTATGGGGGGACCCAAAACTTTAGCAACTCCTAAGAGGGTAGTACTACATATACTATATTCATGTAAAAAAGTAAATCTACCCAATATAAACCAAGGAAATCAAAATATTACTTCTCTGAGATAGACTCTCAGTGAGATACATGCCACCTTGCTTCGGAACACACTGGAACCCTGCAGACCTAGCAAGCAGGGCTGTTTTAATAGCATTGTAGCACTACCTGCTTAAGAGCTGCGGATGAATTGGGTCCCGCTGTAGTCCTACACATCCAGGCAAATGGTATTTTCCATTCAAGCTTGCACTCAGAGTCAGAAATCAGTCCTTGAACTTTGTTTTTATGTTTTATTGAGGGGGATTAGAACTTGGATAGGATAAGGGAGGTATAGGATGCCGAGGGTACTGAAAACTAAGGAAAATCTTCCTAAAACTATTTACAAGCTCTCTATTTTCAGCACAGTCTCAGCTGGAGAGCTCACCAGCGTCTCTACAGTGTACCAACGCAGACCCTAGATGAAACTCCTTTTCTTCCAGCGATCTGGGGGTTATTCCTGAGCAGGGGATCTGGCTCCTTTCACTTTAAGAATGAACAGTCACTAGTAGGGGGCTAATCTGGTTTCCCACCAGAGTGCTCCTTCCCCTATCCACCCAGGGGGTGTTGGTGTACTCACTGAGATCTCTTCTTGTACCGTGGGTGGGTAGGTTGCTACTATCAGGCCTATCAGCTGGACTGCTGTTTTCCTGCCATACAGATGTTCCTCTCTCTCAGGCGGCCAGTGAGTACTGAGTTTTCTTCCTCTCCAGCTCCAGGTTCACAGGCAGGACCCATACATCTAGTCTCCCGACAGCCTTCTTCTTCACAGCCTCACATCTTCCTCTCTCCACTCCCCACACTCCTGCTACTGAGCAGGCTTCAACACTTTTTAAGGGAGTCCAAGCTCCTTGCCAAGACTTCTCTTGGAGATTAGCTGAGTTCCCTTGACAGTGCAGCCAGTCACTCCTCAGATCCACCCACTGCTTCCAAGGCTCTCCTCCAAAAGCCTCAGAGCAGGGGGAAATTCCAGAGGGACTGACCTGCGCAGCCTCTCAGCCCTGACCACAATTTGACCCCTCTGGTTATTGCACCTGAGCCGCTGATTTGCGCCTGTCTAACCATTGGGATCTAGCTCCACCTAGCTAAACTATGAGGGTGTTACAGCATCATGGGCCCCTGAGAAAAGTTATGCACTGGGGCCCCCGCCAGCTTGACGTAATTAAACATACATTTACTGTATGAGTGCTTTCAATAAAATTGATTTTAAACAATAGCACATGCTATAAATCAAAGACTAATTAACAGAAAGGGCATAGTCTGTGGTGTAGGAGGGTTGGGGGAGGCAGAAGGACACAGTACAGAGGGAGCCAAGAGGGCACAGTACAGGTTGTGAGGCAATCTGCTTGGTTGGTTTTATGTGCATGTTTGATCTTATGTGTCTTATGCGTGTCAGGAAAGCTCCAGGGCGCGCAAATATGCGCATGCGCAGGGTCCTTGCAAGCCGAGCAGATGTGCAGGCACTTGGGCATCGGTGTGCGCACTTGCGTGCGCACATGCGCACTCGCGCATGCGGGCGCACGCCTGTCATTAATGCTGCCGCCAAGAGGGCTATTTAAACTGTCTGCTGTGGTTATCTCATTGCCGTATGGTCCTTTCCCCCTGCTCGTGTTTCCTGACTTCCGTGATTGATTCCTGTTGCCAAACCAGCCTGTTCCTGACTTCTGTTTGATTGCCTCCTGCCCTGACCTCTGGCTTGTCCTCGGGTTATTCTTCTGCCTGCTCCTATCTGATTGATCTCCTGTTACTGAACCTGGCCTGTGACCCAACTACTCTTCCTCCTGCCGCTATAAGCCTGATCTGCCTCACCAATATCGAACCCGGCTCGTCTGACCCTGCATCCTCCGCACACGGTGCTCCAGCATCCATCCATCCCACACGGATACATCTGGCCTGCAACTCATCAGCCCTCCAGCTGCTACTGGACTGATCTCAGGCACCCATACCCCACCGTGCTCCTACGACCACTGTCTATCAGCGGTCCTTGAGCTGGAGTTGTACAAGAGGTCTGCCTCTTCACATCAGGCTCACTATCCAGGTACGTGACAATGTGCTAGACCTAGAACAGCTGTATAGTGCATATATTACAGCTGAGCTGTATAAATGTCGGCGAGTGACTGAAGGTGGTGTCTTGAGAACGCCCTGTGGGAGGGGCGAAACGCGTTGACGTATTTCCGGTCCGCCGTGATTTGGGTCTACGTCACTTCCGGTCTTTGGAACGCAAGCCGTGCATTCCAAGCGGCCATCTTCAGAGGGGGAAAGCTGATCATCCTCTGCTATCCACCTGAAGCGTGAGATCCCTATATATTTTTCTGATTGTGGAACCTGGATACTTTTAAGCCATACAGGCGTTTAAACAAGGCTTTTTAATTTATTTGACCATGCGAGTGGCCTGAGTTTATCCTTTTATTTATGAGTATTTGGCAGTATTACACTATGTAGTTTCATTTTTCACTGCAATATTGAGGAATTCATGGAAGAATAAAGTGGAGGCGTTTTATCCCCATTAATGGTGAATAAGAAGATTTGATCTTACCTAGAGGGCTTAGGATCCTTTATATCCTATAAGGCTCATTACTCGCCTTCATATGGTGAGTGCGGTTGATATTATTTTGCAAGTGGTGGAAGGTGGCAGCATATGTTGAATAAGTTATACACTGAAATTCAAGGGAAATAAGGACTTTTTCTCACTTGGACATTTGATTTTGTATTTACGCACTGTTATTTTGATTGTATGTTCTAGAACAGCTGTATGTATATATTTTAATTAAAAAGTCAAATAGATACTCCTTGTCTTCTTTATGAAAAAACTACTCTTCACCATAAACAAGTACACTATGAATATTTAAGACCTTTCCCAATCTAATCAGGCAGACTTGCATTTTACAATGCTGGTTGATTTGCAAATAACCTGCTCTGAAACTCCCCCTGACTCTCCACATATTTACCCCCAAAAACAGGTTAACCCAACATAACAAAGGTAAGGTGATTACCTCATGCATAAATTAACATAGTAAGGAGTCCTTGGCTATCCTTTCAGTGTGTAAAATGCAAACTACCGAGGAGCTACTGCATATACCATCTAATGTGACTGTACCTGCATCTCTTCCATTTGGCTTACCTTACTGTCACCTTAATGCCACTACTCTGGGACGTCTGGCTAGCTGAAATCCAGAGACAGTTGAGAAAGGGCGGAAAAGGGCAGGAAGTAGCCAGGAATTGTCCATGTGTTGCATGGACCAGGACACATTTGGGAGAAAGAACTGTGTGCTGTTCGGCTGAGATGCTGCTGGGCTTCTGTGACCCTTTCTGGACCCCTGAAGCAGGTGGGAACTTTAAACCCTGTTGTGGGACAGGTTTATGCTGGCGGTGGGCCAAATCTTTGGGGGGTTTTTTGTGCTAAAAGCTTATGGACTAATTTGTTTATTTTATGCTGAAGAAAAGCTATTTTTATTTGGCTTTTGGAAAATAAAGACTGTTTGCTTTTACAATTTGTGAATGCAGTCTCAATGTATAGTCACTTAATGGTTATGTGTTGACAGTCTTATTATAGAAAAGTGTACCTATTCTTATAGGACCCGTTCTTTTCTCTACTGGACGCTCCAGGCTGGGATGTTCCACTGTACAGATGAAGTCTGCCTCCTGGTCTCTGCTGAGTGATGGGGTGAATGTCAGAGATGATTGACAGGTGAAGGTATTATCTTTCTGCTTTTTCTTATCAGAGCATTTGTAAGCATCTTTAGGTAGCTCTGTTATAATGGGACGGGAGTCTGTTCCGGGTTCCTTCTTAAACCAGCTCACTTTCAGATGATCTGGGAAATATCCAGAGATATCACAGGTCAGACAGGCCTTTGTACCTGCTACCAGGTTGGGAATTATGATCTCTCCAACTTGTGGACGCCAGGGCAGATCTGCAACACAAAGTCATTTACAAGAGATGTACAATTAGTTCATATTTCACAATGAGTTGGATTCTGTAAAAAAACGAATAAAGTATTCCATGCAAAAGAAAAAATGTATAGGAGGGATCATTCAGTCCCATGGGAAACATTCTTTTGAATGCCACTGTGAAGCCCGAGAAAACAGGTAGTGCAGCTTATAATCTTGCTACTCATCGCAAAGGCCATTTTCCCCCCATTGAATTATTTTTATTGTGGTTTCTCTAATCATTTGAAAGATTTTTTTCCTTCACTTTCTGTGTGGGCACTGACATACAAACCATCTCCAAAGGGATCACCAATAGTAGTACAACATTTTAAGAGTAGAGTGGGGAAGGGTAAGCACCTCACTCAGGTTTTTATTGCTGACAATTTCTGTTAGGTCACCAAGACAAGAAATAAGGAGACATTTCTTCACCAGGGACACAGATAGGGAAAAGTAGATGGCAGAGGACAGGGCAGTCTTTTCCTATCTTTTCCTATGGACATCCCTGGGCACTGCCCCAAGTACATTGTGGCCCCTGAAGTTCCCCTCCCCCCGCAGGAGGAATTGCATATGAACAGGAGGGGTGATCAGTATGATGGGTGGGGAAAATAATTGCAACTCATCTTCTGTATGGCTCTCACTGCAGCAGCTGAAAGCTGGGAGAGCCACAAAAGATCAGTTCCAGTAATTTCCCCCACCTGCTACATTGATCCCCCCTCCTGTCCACATGCTATTGCCCCTCTGCTTGGGCCCCCTGTCTGCCCACCCGACAGCGCTACCAGCTTCCCTTCACTACTTTCCTGTTGGCTGTTGTGGGGGGATCTTTAGGATGAAGAGCAGGCAAAGGGACCAGTAAATATGTCTTTTAAATGTCCCTTCCCTTTCTAAATTAACACAGTGAGTGATTGGTGCTAATCACTCACTTTGTTCATTCATAACTGAAGCATAGTAAACTGTGTTTACTATGCTTCAGTTTATAAATGAACAACAGCCTCTGTCCCCTGTTCATTCAATTGAAGTGCAGCTGAGGCTGCAAAGAAAGGAATTGGGGAATATGTTTCCTCAGTCCATTTCTCTGTCTCAAAGTGAGACTTCGGGGTAGACTCCTGATATCTCACCAAAGACCTCAAAGTGAGACTTCGGGATAGACTCCTGATATCTCACCAAAGATATCTCACCAAAGACCAGCACTGTGAAAAAATGTAAAAAAAAATTATTTTATAAAAATTGTAAAAAATAATAAAATTTAAAAATTTTAAAAAATCAGACTAGAATTTCTAATCAGACTTAAAAGCCACGTCCAATATGTAGCATTATTTAGCCATGCCCACTGTTTGCAGCATCCTGTTATGCATGCCACAGGTCCCCGTTTTTCTGGGAATGAGCCCCACTGCATTTCTTAGCCTGCAGCCCATGATGCTATTAAGATGGCACTGACAGAGGATAAAAAAATATGTATTAGCTGCAGGGGAGTTTCCTGAATTTGGGCAAGAACATGTTGGGCCTCAGTGTGGACCTGCGACAAGAAGTCATACCACACCGCAGCCACCTACACATGTACATCATTTAATACCGCCCCATACCAGCAAACAACCTCCAGTAATAAAGATGCACACGCTGCACAGAATTCTGGGTGTGGCCAGATTCTGCTAACAGAGGGAGGGTCTTAAAGGGGCATGGTTACATAAAACCTGAGTCTAACGGACATTTACAAAACTGAGCACAATCATTTAAAGCAGGGGTGGGCAACTGTGGCCCTCCAGCTGTTGGTGAACTACAAGTCCCATCATGCCTCTGCCTTTGGGAGTCATGCTTGTAACTGTCAGTTTTGCAATGCCTCATGGGACTTGTAGTTCTACAACAGCTGGAGGGCCACACTTGCCTGATTTAAAGGATAAGTTCCCCGTACTATCTGTCATATTTGAAAACAACACAGCCATGCGGGGCTCCACCCACACTTGCAAAAAAATGTGCATTTATTATTTTTGTCCAAAAGATGAACTTCTCCTTTAAAAGAAATTAAACTTTTCCATTAAATGTTTTTCAGGCAGCAAGGCAATGATAACTTAGCAACCTTTACACCCCCCATTCAAATCTTATATTAGAGGTTCCGTTTACATTAAAGTCTCCTTTTACATCAGAGTTCTCCTTAATATTAGAGTCTCCTTTTATAAGTCCCTACTTACATCAGACACCCCCTTACATCAGAGTCCCTCTACATAAGAGTTCCCCATTATGTAAGAGTCCCCCCTTTGATCAGGAGCCCCATTTTAAATCAGACCCCTCCCGTCTTCCCCTTTAGATCAGAGTCCTCCTTTAGATCAGAGATCACCCTTTCATCAGAATTTACTTTTAGATCCGAAGTTTCCCTATAGATTGTAGTCTGTCCCTTCAATCAGGAGTCTCCCCTTAGATCAGAATCCCCTTTAGATCAGAGTTTCCCTCAAGATCAGAAGTCCCCCTTTAGATCAGAATCCCTATTTATATCAGAGTTCCTCTTTAGATCATAATCTTCCTTCAGATCAGATTCCCCACTTGGATCTGCAGTCCTCCTTTAGATCAGAATCTTCTCTTACATAAGATGTCCACCCTTAAATCAGAGGTTCCCCTTTAGATCAGAGTTCCCTTGAAATCAGCATTCCTGCTTAGATTACAGACCCCCATAGAACAGGGTCCCTTTACCCTACAGCAGGGGTGGGCAACTGTGGCCCTCCAGCCGTTGGTGAACTGCAAGTCCCATCATGCCTCTGCCTTTGAAAGTCATGCTTGTAACCAGGGGTGGACTGACCATTTGGAAACTCGGGCACTGCCCGAGGGCCCGGGGTCAGTAGGGGGCCCCATGAGATGCCCCTGGTACCTTTTTCATAGGCTTTTTTGAGTTTGGGCAAGGACACAGGGGCCCCATGATCCCCTATTGCCCAGGGTCCCCATGAGTTGTCAGTCCGCCTCTGCTTGTAACTGTTAGTTTTACAATGCCTCATGGGACTTGTGGTTCTACAACAGCTGGAGGGCCACAGTTGCCCACCCCTGCCCTACAGGATGGGAGGTAGGAGCCAAAGTCAAGGGATGAGGCTGGAAGGTAGAGCAGCTCTGTATAGAGGACGTTTCATCGCATTGTGCATGCTAGGGAAGCGTGTCTTCAGTTACTAGGACGCCAATGGTCCTAGCAGCTAATGATGGCAAAGATGATGGCAGGGGGGAGTTTGGGGGAGAACAGAGAGCATGGACAGTCCTTGCTGACAGGAATCCTCATTGTGTGCAGTCAGGGCCGGTGCTAGACTATTTTGCGCTCTAGGCAAGTCCAGCTATCTGCGCCCCCCCCAAAAAAATATTTTTTTAAAAAAACAGTAGAAAATATTAAATCAACAAAACACAAAACTGCTAAATTTCTTTCAATTTGCAAAAATAAGTGCCATAAGATTCCACCAGCACCAATATTAAAGTCATAATTAGTTTCACCGATGGAGTGTGCGACTTACAGTGAAGATCCACGATTTCAAAGTCGGATAACGTGCCGATTTCAGGTGCGATTTGCAAGATATCTGACACAGATGTCTATGCTAATTGCACCAAAAGTAGTTCATGTACCACTTTGGAAATCGGTGAGGCTCTGACCAAGTCGGAACCGCACCGATATGACCGCTGTAATTGCAGACAATAGGGTGCGACTTGCCATGAGATTTGCAAGTCGTATGAAATGCAAATCGCATGCCAAGTCGCACCCAGTGTGACCATGGACTTAGTCTGGGTTCACACTGATGTGTGATTTCTGTTGTGACAGGTGCAAATTTATTTTAAGTTAAGAAAGGAGAAGCGAGAAGAGTCTGCGGGGGACCCGAGAAGAGGGGGATCCGGGCTGCTCTGTGTAAAACCACCGCACACAGCAGGTAAGTACAGACATGTTTGTTATCTTTTTATTAAAAAATAAGCCTTCATAAACACTTTAAATTACAATATGGCTCGTATAGCAATCGGTTGTATTGTTGGATTTATGTTCTTTGATACAATATTTATTTCCTTTCTTACCTCTTACAGTCAGTGTTCTGGTCTCCGGTTCATCCATAGATTCGTGTTTCCACGTTACAGAGAATTTGATCTTTGTATCATCAAACACCTTTATATAAATGTTGCCAACACTGGTGACATATGTGAGATCTTTGTGTTTACGAACATTGTTTTTCCATGGCATTTCCACTATTTTATCGTCATATTCATATCTCCATTTTATTTCAATATTTTCCGGGTAAAACCTCAGTAGATTGAGGGTGAAGAGAACACGAGAGGAATCCCCCATAGAGATTGCTATAGGCTCCACCATCTGGGGTTTAGCTGGAATACACAAAGAATATCTAAACCCAAGAACAAAAAGTGTGATATATTGCAGCTTACCAGTCCTTAGATGTGGTGGCTGCATTAGTTTTTCAGTTTTTTTCAGGCTTTTATTTTCTTTAATTTTCACCTGGTGATCCTGCCACTGACACACTTCCTGTTTTAAGGTGACAACACTTCCTCTTTGTTGAAAAACTCTCAATCTTCTGAGCTCACTGCCTGACTATAGCCTATCTGAGGTAACCAGCACTCAGCACTTTATTAGCAGGTTGCTTTTGTTTGGCATTTGTACTTTACAAGTGAAAAATTGGTCACTTTCTGATTCTTATGCTGATTGGCACATGATTTAGGAAAGATGAGGACATTTTAAGTACCACGCTAAATCATAGAGTGATTGCAAAGGTTTGGCACAGAGAGCCCTGGCAGTCCTGGCTACTCTTCTGAGGCACTCAGGCAGGCTTGCTCCGGAGCCGGCCTTTATGTGTCTATTCAGACACACAGCATGCCTCGGCCCCGCCCCCTGCTCACAGGTTTTGACTGACAGCTGCAGGAGCCAATGGCTCTCACTGCTCTCAGCCAAGCCTGGGAGAGCAGCAAGAGGGGAGAAGAGCAGCTGCAGACGTGCACAGCACTGGATCGAGATCGGGCTTAGGTAAGTATTTAGGGGGGACTGGGGGGGGGCTACCACAGGGAATGCATCAAGCTACAAAAAAAGTTTACCTTTACAAGCACTATAAATACTATACGCTCCCTCTCTGTGTTGTATCTATGGAGGAGAGTTGTTGTCACCTTAGGACATGACGTGTGTAAGGACCACTTCTGTAGTTCAGGCGGGAAGCCTGGGCAGAGCTGACAACAATGCTTGAGATAAGACTGCAGAGTGCACAGGACAACTCTGAATTTCTGGCAGGATCAACAGATATTTTGTTTGCATTTTTTAAACAGATATAACAAAATGGTTTAATTCTCAACCACTTGCCCTCCAGAGGATTTACCCCTCTTCATGACCAGGCCATTTTTGCCGATACAGCGCTGCGTTACTTTAACTGACAATTGCGCGGCCATGCGATACTGCACCCAAATAAAATTTACATTCTTTTTTCCCCACAAATTGAGCTTTCTTTTGGTGGTATTTGATTGCCTGTGCGTTTTTTATTTTTTGCGCTACAAACAAAAAAAGACCGACAATTTTGAGAAAAAACAATATTTTTTACTTTTTGCTATTAAACATGTACAGTAAAAAAATTTAACAATCAAATTCCATCATAAATTTATGCCAAAATGTATTCTGCTCCATGTCTTTGCTAGAAAAAAATCCCAATACGTGTAAATTAATTGGTTTACGTGAAGGTTAAAGTGTCTACAAATGGTGGTATATACAGTATACTGGAATATTTAAATTTTTTTTAATACTGGTAATGGCGGCGATCAGCGACTTATAGCGGGACTGCGGCAGGCATTCTGACACTTGGGGGGAATTGACTAACTGTCACTGACATCCCCAGTGACACTGATACAGTGATCAGTGCTAATAAAAAGCACTGATCACTGTACTAATGACACTGGGCAGGAAGGGGTTAACATCTGGGGTGATCAAAGGGTTAACTGTGTGTGTTTTACTGTGTAAGTACATTGCTTTGTAATGCTCTTCTATACAGATCAAAACAAGCAGTGTGCTGGAGCTGACAGGGGAGAGATCTGTATTGTATTGTATACAGACCTCTCCCCCGTCAGTGATACTCGGAGATCGCCGGGTGCCGGTGGGGAATCACTGGCCGGGACCCGGTGATCGACAGCTGAAGCAGCCAATGGAGGTACGGGTAGGGCGCGCTTGCCCCTTACCCAGAAATTCAAAATATATACAGTATATACTGTGTATATATATATACAGTGGGGAACGAAAGTTTGGGCACCCCAGCTACAAATTTGTATTAATGTGCATAAAGAAGCCAAGGAAAGATGGAAAAATCTCCAAAAGGCATCAAATTACAGATTAGACATTCTTATAATATGTCAACAAAAGTTAAATTTTATTTCCATCATTTACACTTTCAAAATAACAGAAAAAAAAAAAAAAAAAATGAGTTAATATCTTGTACTGCCCCCTTTGGCAAGTATCACAGCTTGTAAACGCTTTTTGTAGCCAGCCAAGAGTCTTTCAATTCTTGTTTGAGGTATCTTTGCCCATTCTTCCTTACAAAAGTCTTCCAGTTCTTTGAGATTTCTGGGCTGTCTGTCACGCACTGCTCTTTTAAGGTTTATCCATAGATTTTCAATTATGTTGAGGTCAGAAGATTGTGAAGGCCATGGCAAAACCTTCAGTTTACGCCTCTTGATGTAATCCCCCATGGATTTTGAGGTGTGTTTAGGATCATTATCCATTTGTAGAAGCCATCCTCTCTTTAACTTCAGCTTTTTCACAGATGGCATCAAGTTACCATCCAAAATTTGCTGAAATTTTATTGAATCCATTTTTCCTTCTACTTGTGAGATGTTCCCTGTGCCACTGGCTGCAACACAACCCCAAAGCATGATTGATCCAACCCCATGCTTAACAGTTGGACAGAGGTTCTTTTCATTAAATTCTGTGCCCCTTCTTCTCCAAACGTACCTTTGCTCATTCCGGCCAAAAAGTTCAATTTTAACCTCATCGGTCCACAGAACTCGTTTCCAAAATGCATCAGGCCTGTCTATATGTTCATTTGCAAAGTTCAAACGATGATTTTTGTGGTGAGGACGTAGAAGAGGTTTTCTTCTGATGACTCTTCCATGAAGACCATATTTGTACAAGTATCTCTTTATAGTGGAATAGTGTCAGGAATGGACTTGCCAATAGTGGTGGGACTCACCTGCCTTGTGGGGTGCAGTACCAGGGCTGGCCAGCGGGTGCTCTCAACAACCAGAGGTTCACTTCGGCAATTAGCCATCAACTGGGGCTGATTGCAGGTGGTGTATTTAAGGGATGGCCAGACCTGCAGTTTGTGCCTTGGTGTGTGGTTTTCCATGGGCCCCTGTATCTTGTAACCTGCATTCCTGTTCCTGTTTCTGCCTGACTTGTTGCCAACCCTGCCTGATCCTGACCTCTGCTGACTTCTCCTGTTTGATCCCTGGCTTGTGACCCTGACCATTCTCTGCCTGACCCCCTGTACCTACCTGTCCGTTAGTTGCTGTACCCGGCTCGTGACCTGACTACTCTCCGCCTGCCCCTCCTTTACCTACCTGCCCGATAGTTATCGACCCGGCCTGCCTGACTACGTTCTGCTCTATATGTGTATGTACCTTTGTATCTATATCCATTTAGGTTTGGGTTTGTTTCACCTTGATGTATGTATTTGTGTTAGCTTGGGGTTTGGTGCTCTGCGTTTATATTTGTATTGTTAGTCTTAATAAATTGTCTTATTTATACCATATCTGAAGCCTGCGTTTCCCTGTGTCAGTCCACACGCTTCTGGTCACACCCGCATCCCTGACATTACACCAAGGCCATCCTGACCAGAAGTGGCTGCACAGGGAAGCCATCTTGGCTTGTTGCTGGGAACGATGGATCTTGATGAGGTTGTGTATTTGTCGCTGCTGGTTTTTGATGACAGAGAATATGCTTATCAGACTCTGAGGGAGTATACCCGGGATCAACTGCTAGAATGTATACGGGTCGCTCATGTTCTAGTAGATCAGGGCACAGAGTTCTCTGAGGTGCAACCTTTGATTCAGGTTTGTGCAGAGTTGGCTTCATCTGGTACCCCTGAAAGCAGGAATGACTTTTTGCCACCATTTAGTGCAGACCAGGTAGAGTCCCTGCTATGGTTATTAGAGGATGATGTGGATTCCTTCTTGGAGCATTATGCTGCATGTTCACAACAGGTATTAAGAGATTGTATAAACGCAGTGCAGTCTTTGACCAGACAGGCTTTGTGTAAGCTGAGCTTTGTTCAACCCATACTGCAGACATGGTCAGACTTGTTGCACCCAGCCTCAGTCAGCTTACAACGTCATTCCTCCACTCAAGGCACTCTTCCTGCATCCCCGACAGCACCCCCAGTGACGGCCCAGTATACTCTGCTAACTACCACATATCAGTCCTCTGCTCCCACTTGTTGCACCTATCCTTTCTTTAACCCTGTAAAGAAGTCCTCTGTAGCAACTGCTCCCTCCTCTGTTCCATCCTCCAGCTCTTCTCTGTCTTCAGCTGCTCCATCCGTTTACAAACCTGCGCTTACTTACAGTGCTCCGGTAACTAAAACCAGGAAAAGGTGAAAATTCTTTCCAACCAATACCATCCTGCCAGTATCCAAACTGGTCAGCCTGCCATCTGAGAACCCGCCTTCCGTGGTGCAGCCTGGTGCCTCAGCGCCTACAATTCAGCCTGATGTCTCTACCCAGCCTGATGTCTTTACCCAGCATGATGTCTCTACCCAGCATGATGTCTCTATTCAGCCTGATGTCTCTACCCAGCCTGATGTCTCTACCCAGCCTGATGTCTCTACCCAGCCTGATGTCCTTACCCAGCCTGATGTCCTTACCCAGCCTGATGTCCTTACCCAGCCTGATGTCCTTACCCAGCATGATGCCTCTACCCAGCCTGATGAACTGATCCAGCCTGATGATCCTATTATGCCAGATGACTCGGAGTCCACTGTCTTGCCAGACGACTCGGTGCCCGCTGTCTTGCCAGACGACTCAGTGCCCGCAGTCTTGCCAGACGACTCGGTGCCCGCAGTCTTGCCAGTCGACTCAGTGCCCGCAGTCTTGCCAGACGACTCGGTGCCCGCAGTCTTGCCAGATGTCTCGATGCCCGCTGTTCCGCCAGTTGACTCGGATCCCGCTGTCGGGCCGGTTGACTCAGAGCCCGCTGTTGTGCCTGGTGACTCGGGGCCCGCGGTCTTGCCAGATGACTCGGAGCCCGCGGTCTTGCCAGATGACTCGGTGCCCGCGGTCTTGCCAGATGACTCGGTGCCTGCAGTCTTGCCAGACGATCCAATGCCTGATGACCCAGTGCCCGCTGTCATTCCTGGTGACCCGATGCCCGCTGTCGTGCCTGATGACTCGATGCCCGCTGTCCAGCCAGACGATCCAATGCCTGATGACCCAGTGCCCGCTGTCATGCCTGGTGACCCGATGCCCGCTGTCATACCTGGTGACCCGATGCCCGCTGTCGTGCCAGTTGAATCAGAGCCAGCTGTCACGCCTGGTGACTCGGTGCCCACTGCCTTGCCAGATGACTCGGTGCCCGCTGTCGAGCCAGATGACCTGATGCCTGGTGACCCAATGCCCGCTGTTGTACCTGGTGACCTGATGCCCGCTGTCGAGCCAGATGGTCCGGTGCCCGCCGCCCTGCCTGGGGGCCCGGTGCCCGCCGCCTTGCTTGGGGGCCCGGTGCCCGCCGCCCTGCCTGGGGGCCCGGTGGCTGCTGCCCTGCCTGGGGGCCCAGTGCCTGCCACCCTGCCTGGGGGCCCGGTGCCTGCTGCCCTGCCTGGTGGCCCGGTGCCCGCTGCTCCGCCTGGTGATCCGGCGTCCAGCCCGAAGTGCCTCCGTCTGGTGCCCAGCCCAAAGTGCCTCCGTCCGTTGCCCGGCCCGAAGTGCCTCCGTCCGGTGCCCAGCCCGATGTGCCAGTCTTTGACATCCCGCCAGTCACCGGACCCGGGTGGTGGAACATTTTGCCCAGCTAGGACTGTTTGGAGCGTCCTGAGGCCGCTTCTTGAGGGGGGGGTACTGTCAGGAATGGACTTGCCAATAGTGGTGGGACTCCCCTGCCTTGTGGGCTGCAGTACCAGGGCTGGCCAGTGGGTGCTCTCAACAACCAGAGGTTCACTTCGGCAATTAGCCATCACCTGGGGCTGATTGCAGGTGGTGTATTTAAGGGATGGCCAGACCTGCAGTCTGTGCCTTGGTGTGTGTTTTTCCATGGGCCCCTGTATCTTGTAACCTGCATTCCTGTTCCTGTTTCTGCCTGACTTGTTGCCGACCCTGCCTGATACTGACCTCTGCTGACTTCTCCTGTTTGATCCCTGGCTTGTGACCCTGACCATTCTCTGCCTGACCCCCTGTACCTACCTGTCCGTTAGTTGCTGTACCCGGCTCGTGACCCGACTACTCTCCGCCTGCCCCTCCTGTACCTACCTGCCCGATAGTTATCGACCTGGCCTGCCTGACTACGTTGTGCTCTATATGTGTATGTACCTGTGTATCTATATCCGTTTAGGTTTGGGTTTGTTTCACCTTGTTGTATGTATTTGTGTTAGCTTGGGGTTTGGTGCATTGCATTTATATTTGTATTGTTAGTCTTAATAAATTGTCTTATTTATACCATATCTGAAGCCTGCGTTTCCCTGTGTCAGTCCACACGCTTCTGGTCACACCCGCATCCCTGACAAATAGTGTACCACAACTCCAGTGTCTGCCAGATCTTTCTGGAGGGCACGTGCAGTCAAACGTGGGTTTTGAATTGTTTTTCTCACAATCCTGCAAGCTTTTCTGTCTGATATTTTTCTTGGTCTTCCAGATCTTGCTTTAATTTCCACTGTTCCTGATGACTGCCATTTCTTAATTACATTCCGAACAGAGGATATTGACATCTGAAAACGCTTTGCTATCTTCTTATAGCCTTCTCCAGCTTTGTGAGTGTCAACTATTTTCAGTTTCAGTTTTCTAGACAACTGCTTAGAAGAACCCATAGTGCTGATTGTTGGGGCAAGGTTAGATGAGTCTGGGCATTTAAAACCTTTGAGATTGACAGCACCTGGTCTGCCCAGATGATGATTGAGAACAATCCATGACACTGGCAGGTCTCAGCTTGGCAAAGGGGGCAGTGCATGCTATAAATTCTGCAGGGTGCCCAAACTTTTGCAGATGCCATTTTTTTGTTTTCTGTTATTTTGAAAGTGTAAATGATGGAAATAAAATCTAACTTTTGTTGACATATTATAAGAATGTCTAATCTGTAATTTGATGCCTTTGGAGATTTTTCCATCTTTCCTTGGCTTCTTTATGCACATTAATACAAATGTTTAGCTGGGGTGCCCAAACTTTCGATCCCCACTGTGTATATATGTATATATATATATATATATATATGTACGTGATTTTGTGCAGCCCTGCTGCCCTGTAGTGGTATTTCTGCGATACAGACCAAAAGGGAGCAAATAAGAAAAGTGCATTGTTAGGTTTTACATACACTTTAACAGTACATGATTTGACTCTCATTTTAAACAATATACAGTGGGGCAAAAAAGTATTTAGTCAGCCACCAATTGTGCAAGTTCTCCCACTTAAAAAGATGAGAGAGGCCTGTAATTGGCATCATAGGTAGACCTCAACTATGAGAGACAAAATGAGAAAACAAATCCAGACAATCACATTGGCTGATTTGGAAAGAATTTATTTGCAAATTATGGTGGAAAATAAGTATTTGGTCACCTACAAACAAGCAAGATTTCTGGCTCTCACAGACCTGTACCTTCTTCTTTAAGAGGCTCCTCTGTCTTGCACCCATTACCTGTATCAATAGCACCTGTTTGAACTTGTTATTAGTATAAAAGACACCTGTCCACAACCTCAAACAGTCACACTCCAAACTCCACTATGGTGAAGACCAAAAAGCTGTCCAAGGACACCAGAAACAAAATTGTAGACCTGCACCAGGCTGGGAATACTGAATCTGCAATAGGCAAGCAGCTTGGTGTGAACAAATCAACTGTGGGAACAATAATTAGAAAATGGAAGACATACAAGACCACTGATAATCTCCCTCGATCTGGGGCTCCACGCAAGATCTCACCCCGTGGGGTCAAAATGATCACAAGAACGGTGAGCAAAAATCCCAGGACCACACGGGGGGACCTAGTGAATGACCTGCAGAGAGCTGGGACCAACGTAACAAAGGCTACCATCAGTAACACACTAAGCCGCCAGGGACTCAGATCCTGCAGTGCCAGACGTGTCCTCCTGCTTAAGCCAGTACAAGTCCAGGCCCGTCTGAAGTTTGCTAGAGAGCATTTGGATGATCCAGAAGAGGATTGGGAGAATGTCATATGGTCAGATGAAACCAAAATAGAACTGTTTGGTAGAAACACAACTCGTCGTGTTTGGAGGAGAGAGAATGCCGAGTTGCATCCAAAGAACAGCATACCTACTGTGAAGCATGGGGGTGACAACATCATGCTTTGGGGCTGTTTCTCCGCAAAGGGACCAGGACGACTGATCCATGTACAGGACAGAATGAATTTGGATGATCCAGAAGAGGATTGGGAGAATGTCATATGGTCAGATGAAACCAAAATAGAACTGTTTGGTAGAAACACAACTAGTCGTGTTTGGAGGAGAGAGAATGCCGAGTTGCATCCAAAGAACACCATACCTACTGTGAAGCATGGGGGTGACAACATCATGCTTTGGGGCTGTTTCTCCGCAAAGGGACCAGGACGACTGATCCATGTACAGGACAGAATGAATGGGGCCATGTATCGTGAGATTTTGAGTGCAAACCTCCTTCCATCAGCAAGGGCATTGAAGATGAAACGTGGCTGGGTCTTCCAACATGACAATGATCCCAAACATACCACCCAGGCAACGAAGGAGTGGCTTCGTAAGAAACATTTAAAGGTCCTGGAGTGGCCTAGCCAGTCTCCAGATCTCAATCCCATAGAAAACCTTTGGAGGGAGTTGAAAGTCCGTGTTGCCCAGTGACAGCCCCAAAACATCACTGCTCTAGAGGAGATCTGCATGGAAGAATGGGCCAACATACCAGCAACAGTGTGTGCCAACCTTGTGAAGACTTACAGGAAACGTTTGACCTCTGTCATTGCCAACAAAGGATATATAACAAAGTATTGAGATGAACTTTTGATATTGAACAAATACTTATTTTCCACCATAATTTGCAAATAAATTCTTTCCAAATCAGCCAATGTGATTGTCTGTATTTTGTTTCTCATTTTGTCTCTCATAGTTGAAGTCTCCCTATGATGCCAATTACAGGCCTCTCTCATCTTTTTAAGTGGGAGAACTTGCACAATTGGTGGCTGACTAAATACTTTTTTGCCCCACTGTATATAATATTTTAACTTCTGGACTGTGGACAATAGGTAAATACAGATTAAGATAAGATACATAGACTGCTCAGTTGCACATCCTATTGATGAATGTCAATAACAGATTCCTTTATGGAATAATGAGATCCAGACTGCTTACTTCCCTGCCTGTGCTCTTCCATTTTTGCTGTTTTTGCAGTTTGTTGATTTTCTGAGTAAAATGTTGTACTTTGTTATCACAGTTCTGGGTCCATATACCTAAACCTAAACGGGTTTTGTTCAAGGGGTTTCTCATTGTTGTGCCTCATCAAACACCAGTGACAATGTGGGACCTTTCCTTGGTACTTTCTGTTCTACAAAAGTCTCCCTTTGAACCGATCCAGAATATTCCTTTGGTGGATCTTACTTGCAAGGTGGTTTTTGCAATGTGGATTTGCCAGACCATATTTGAGCCTATTCTCTCAAAGGTATAGAGGCTTCCTTCCTGCTTAAGACTCATTCTATTAGATCGGTTGGCACATCTTGGGTGTTTCAACATTAGGCTTCTATTGCACAGCTTTTTTGGGTAGCTGCCTGGTCTTCTCTACATACTGTACATAAGTTTTACCAAGTGGATTTTCATGTTTTGGCTGGTGCTACAAAACTGTGGATCACGTGTTATATAAGGGAGTCCTGTACTGTACCCGTGTCCTGTACTGTACTCCATGAAAAGGAGATGACAGGTCTGTAAAAAATCCCATTTTGTTTTCAATGTAATGAATCAGATTGGAGTGTGGTTGCTGTGTTCAAGCCAAACAATAATGTCAAAGTAAAAAATAAATTACACATCCAACATATATGATGCCAGCATACGGGTTACACTGTCACGGACCCTGTTTATGACAATTGCATTGCTCCATAAGCCTAGGTTTATATCAGTGTGGGTGGCGCAGCTGTGGGATCCACACAAATACCTGCAACCTCAACCACCCACACAGAGAAATGCGTGACCCGCGGGCAGGTGCCATTAATTGCAACCGTACTTGTTAACTTGGTTCCCATGAAAGCTGTGATTTTCAAAATAGTGTAGGGACTTCTTTCCTGTGTGTCCCGGGGCACGGCTGCCATTACAAAGCGCAGCCCACATGGCCACACAGGTGTGAACTGGCACTACATACAGCTTCAAGGCATCTGTAATTGAAGTGATTGGTGTTTTTCACACGTCGCCTCGAAGCTGCATTAGAGAATTTGGTGCCTCTCCCCGATGTACAATTTCTGTTTTTTAATTGAGACATATCCCCTGTACCAGTGCCCCATGCCCTTTCTTGGACAATTCCTTGCTTGTTATCATTAACAATAGCCACAATTGATTCTCCCCTAGACTTCATTGGGGTTTATATTTAAGTTTACAATTTTCAGACTTTATGTTGGGATGAACTTCAAGGAGGAGAAGATGGATCTACAAAAGGAAAGGGCTATGGTGTCCAAGGAGGAGAGGGCTGGGCTAGGGAACTGGCACATTGCAAGTCAATAAGAAATCGTTTATGGAAAGGAAATCCCAGCAAGGAAGAATGTTAAATACCTGATTTTTCTGTGCTTTTACCACAACTATTTATGTTGGTGACAGGACCTCTTTAGGGAACAACTGTGATGCCTGATCTTTACAAATAATACAAACACTCACCTCTTACAATAAGTTTTTCAGTTTTTTTCTCAATGGGTGTCTCCAGAGAGGGGTGTCCCACCCGACAGATGTATTGTGCCCCCTGGTGGATGCTCAGTTTGGGGATGATTGTCAGACTGGCTGTACAGCTGTATGTGTTACCATCTCCTTTCCTGGGTGTTATTATACTGGAAACCTTTGTATCATTCTCCTCACACAACTCCTCATTTTCGCTTTTTCTCAACCAGGTCACAGTGATGGCGTCGGGGAAGTACTCGGAGATATGACACTGAAGAGTGACCGGGGTGTCATGGAGTATGTTGGGTGTCTGGATCTCTTCCACCACTGGGGTCCATGGGTATTCTACAAAAAAAAAAGTGTATCATCTTTTGGGTTCATATTTCAGCTGCCACATCTTCAAGAAGCAGTGTATACAAACCTTGACTTCACAGGGAAGGTGACTAGCAGCAACTATCTGGTTTCATTGGACCTCCTAACCCTGACCTAGACAAACTCTTTACACGTGGTCTGCTATGCTTTGTGCTTCAGAAATCTGCTTTCAGCTTCTGTCTGTATAAAGGTACATGTGAACACATAGATGTAAGTGCCCATAAATGCAACTATGATTCCAATGAATGTTAAAGCAGTTGTGAACCCTAACTTGGTGACATTTGGTTTTCCTGAGACACTGGGCATCATAAACGACTACTTTTTAAAAAAATAGTTTTCACCTTTTTTCATCCTCTTTGCATCACCATGCTGCTGATCTCCAGCAACCTCTTCACATCACTTTCTGTTTGCTCCAGGGTAGGCTGCTTATTATAGCTCTAGACCAAATTCCTGGTAGTGACAATGATGGACCATTCCAGGGAAATGTCAGCATAGTTGCTTGTGATCCCCACAAGGGTAGCATGTGACAGGGTGACAACACAGGAGCACAACGGGGAGATTTCTGTCACTAACATTAACAGAGCTGTTATTCATTTATATGATGAAAATAAAAGGTCTGCCTTCCTATACGCTATGGATACTGGAAAAGAGAGATCTCCCTGTCATAGTGTCTAATTCTGTGCAGACAGGCGCTTTGAGTGTTTCCACCCACCTTTATGTGTTCCTGTTACATTCTCTATGATAAAAAAAAACAGCATGGCTGGTGAAAGTCCCTCATAATGAGCACAGCAGGTGTGCAGACTCGGGAACTCAGTGCAGCGATGGTGGGAACCCCTCCTAATGAGCCATCAGGTGTGTAGACCCAGAGACTAATCGCAGGAATTGTGGAAGCCCCTCATAAGGGTCACAGCAGGTGTGAAAATCTGGGAACTCAATGCAGGAATTGTAGTAGCCCTCATAGTGGGCCCAGGAGGTGTGCAGATTCAGCGGCTTGGTACAGGGATGGTGGTAACGGCTCATAATAAGTACAGCAGGTGTGCAGTTTTGGGAACCCAGCTCTGAAATGGTGGGAAGCCCTCACAGCAAGCTTTGCATGCCCAAGAAATCAGCACAGAGATCTGAACAATAGCATACCAATACCATTTACAGAGAGCTTAGTATAGATGGTAGCTGTTCAACTGCAGATCTACATTCCCTGGGATAAATAATCAAACACAATTCTTTCTGAGAATAGGAAAGTTCAGATATCCTTCATTAATACTTTTAGCCGTTGCGTCATCTCCCTCCATTATAATCATCCAGAAATAGATCCATGTGATTTACTATGACTAACAGTTTCTTAAAGTGTTATTAAACCCCGGACCCCGCATTCACTATATCTGGTCCCCCCGGACCCCGCATTCACTATATCTGGTCTCCCCGGACCCTGCATTCACTATATCTGGTCCCCCCGGACCCCGCATTCACTATATCTGGTCTCCCCGGACCCTGCATTCACTATATCTGGTCTCCCCGGACCCTGCATTCACTATATCTGGTCTCCCCGGACCCTGCATTCACTATATCCGGTCTCCCCGGACCCCGCATTCACTATATCCGGTCTCCCCGGACCCCTCATTCACTATATCCGGTCTCCCCGGACCCCGCATTCACTATATCCGGTCTCCCCGGACCCCGCATTCACTATATCCGGTCTCCCCGGACCCCGCATTCACTATATCCGGTCTCCCCGGACCCCGCATTCACTATATCCGGTCTCCCCGGACCCCGCATTCACTATATCCGGTCTCCCCGGACCCCGCATTCATTATATCCGGTCTCCCCGGACCCCGCATTCACTATATCCGGTCTCCCCGGACCCCGCATTCACTATATCCGGTCTCCCCGGACCCCGCATTCACTATATCCGGTCTCCCCGGACCCCGCATTCACTATATCCGGTCTCCCCGGACCCCGCATTCACTATATCTGCTTTCCCCGGACCCCGCATTCACTATATCTGCTTTCCCCAGACCCCGCATTCACTATATCCGGTCTCACCGGACCCCGCATTCACTATATCGGGTCTCCCCGGACCCAGCATTCACTATATCCGGTCTCCCCGGACCCCGCATTCACTATATCGCGTTTCCTCGGACCCCGCATTCACTATATCGGGTCTCCCCAGACCCCGCATTCACTATATCTGCTCTCCCCGGACCCCGCAATCACTATATCCGGTCTCCCCGGACCCTGAATTCACTATATCCGCTCTCCCCAGACCCTGCATTCACTATATCGGGTCTCCCCGGACCCTGCATTCACTATATCTGGTCTCCCCAGACCCTGCATTCACTATATCCGCTCTCTCTGGACCCTGCATTCACTATATCTGGTCTCCCTGGACCCTGCATTTACTATATCTGGCCTCACTCAGTTTAGTGTGTATTGCTAGAGAGCTTTTTTTTTTTTTTTTGGGGGGGGGGTGCATGTTATCAGCACAGGGCCAATCAGCACTGTCCAGACAGTGGGTCAGGGGTTATGCAGCCTCATAGGACAGTCAGAGGAAAATGAAAATTCTTCCTACAAGCTTTAACCCGTATTCTGCTGGACACTGATAGAAATCACAAGACTGCTATATACTGCTGATGAGAAAAGGTATTTAGCAGTTTATATTTACTACAATATTTGTATTTCCATGTTCTGTGTACTGTGGGAGACCAGATATGGTGAATGCAGGGTCCAGGGGTTTAGTAACACTTTAAGGGTGTGGATATATATGTCAGCCATGTGTTTTTTTTTTAACTGCAAAAAAACTTTTTTTTAGAAATTTGTAATAAACTTACTGCATGGGTTTTATATAACTTGATGACATCATTTTGATTTTGGGTTAGTGTGCCCTATGTGCCTTAATGTTCCAATCACGCATATCTTTTGGATCTTTCTATGTAAGGATGACTCAGATTTGATCTGAATTGGTGGTTCCTCATTTCATAGTAGATTGCTTGCTGTTCAGTATTACTGTCTATTGACTATAAGAGGTCTATGAGCCACAAAGATGGGAAAGTGGTGTCAGCAGAGGGGCCCGAATGTGAAGGAGAAGTTAGCACACTCACAAACAGAGCACTAGAGACAGACCACAGCTGTTTAAAAGGCTTTAGGCACCATCCTGAGGAAATGGCCAGTGTAGTGCCACGAAACGCATTGCCGGTGTTTTATACTATTCTGCGAGCAATAAATATAGAATCAATGAAGAATCCATTTCTCAGATTCTCCTTCACATTCGGGAGCCTCTGCTGACACCACTTTCCCATCTTTTGGGGCTCATAAACCTCTTAATATGAACATACTGGAAAGTTTGGGACCGCGGAGCATAGAATCATCCGGATCACCGAACATCAAGAGTGACCTTACTCTGCACAGGGACAATCATATTCCCTGCAGGCTTTAACTCCAGGTTGTCTGATCCCCTATAATGGAGCTCAGCAACTTCACAGATGTGAGTACACCATTGCAATTTATCTTCTCATCGTATATTTTATCCAATATTTGTCAAACCATAAGGAACTCTCCCACGGCCTCTGTCTCTTTTTTTCCTCTCACCTTTGGAGGCACCCCAGTTTTTGACTATACAGAAAGCCCCCTATTTTACAGGAGCTGTGCTTTTCATATGGATTCTGGCTGACCGGTCTATATATTTGTTGGTGACACCTTCATGTAACTCACCTGAGTCTCTGATAGATAGATCCTTATACCCCGGTGTGTCCAGAGATTCATGTTCCCAGATCACTCGTACTCTGAATTCTGGATCCTTCAGGAGCTTCTCAGGAATTGTGACCTCACTGTAGACACTATAGTTCCCATCAGGATTATCTGTGTATGTCTCTGTTGATAATAAGGCTTCTTGTGGCTCCCCTACTCCATGTGTCCACCTAAGTGTGATATCTTTGGGGTAAAATTTCTCCAGAGTGACAAAATATTTCAACACTCCTGAAAAAATTAGACTTCTTGATACCGGCTGTATCAGCTGAGGCTTAGCTGAAATGATACGACAAACATTATGAGTAAAATATTTTTGACATGAAGAATGTAAGATACCTATACTCCGTAAAGCGAAGTCTTAATGTTCTTCATAGCCTTTGGAATATCACTATACTGTATATGTATATGAGAAAATTCTGTGAAATTCCTGGCCAACACCCCAAACCAAATCTTCAACAGGAATGGGAAGGCTACGCTCACTGGACACTTTTTTAGGTACACTTTGCTAGTGCCAAGAAAATCTTCCCCACACCACCACCAGCACCAGCCTGAACCATTGATATAAGGCAGGATAGATCCATGCTTTCATGTTTACACCAAATTCTGATCAGCAACCAGTCTGTCCATTCTTCTCTGACATCAACAAGACATTTTCATCCACACAACTTCTGTTTACTGGATATTTTCTCTTTTTCGGACCATTCTCTGTAAACCCTAGAGATGGTTGTGCGTGAAAATCCCAGTAGATCAGCAGTTTTTGAAATACTCAGACCAGCCCATCTGGCACCAACAACCATGCCATGTTCAAAGTAACTTAAATCCTCTTTCTTCCCCATTCTGATGCTCGGTTTGAACTTCAGCAAGTCGTTTTCACCTTTTCTAGATGCCTAAATGCATTGAGTTGCTGCCGTGTGATTGGCTGATTTGTGTTACCAAGAAATTGAACAGGTGTACCTAATAAAGTGGCCGGTGAGTGTATTCGCTGGGTTATGATACGATAAACTATTGGTAGATGATTACTTGAACTAAAGCCATAGTTCTATGACTGGAAATTGCAGATATCAGCTCAACTACTTTTTAAACATGATCACACCATTAATATACAACACTCTACAAAAGCCATGTATGTATTAATAGACACTTCTCACCACAAATAGCTCTGACGGGAAATGTTTTCTCTTTCTTCTCTTTCCCACAGCTATATCTACAGATGAAGGTCACATCTTTGTGTTTGGCTACACTGGGTCTGAACTTCAGTGAAGATATGTAGTTTGGTCCTTCTCTGCATGATATGACCCCATACTGTGTGTTCAGCAGTCTCTCCTCTTCCTCCGTATCTCCTATATGGGACTCTGGGATCTCGTTTACTTGTTCTCCTCTCTTCTCCAGCCAAGTCACACTCGTGTTCTCTGGGCAGTTGGTGGCTCTACAGTATAGAGATGTTTCTTCTCCAGCAATCAGCTTGGCAGGACCTTCAATGTCCATTATTGTGAAAACTCTCACATCTACAAATTCATTGATTAAGAATTTGCTCAATTATTTGTTCCATTAAATTAAAATTACAGCTGTTATGTTTTCAAACTATACATGCCAAATTTACACATAACTTAGGCCCCTTTCACACTGGGAGACCTGCCTATTTTTCAACCCCATCAGACCATCCATATTTCTCTATGGAGCGGCGGATGTCAGCGGACATGTGGGCCAACTTATATTGGCCCAAGCTGAACAGACGTGACTTTGCAATAAGAACCATACCTGGCATTCAGATGTTATCTACAGGCAAATTATAGTATGCTTTTGGTAACATAAACATAAACAATAAGGGCTGGTGCTACCGCTAGGTGAACTAGGCAGCCGCCTAGGACACACTGCGACCTACGGTGCAGCCGCAGCTGCTGGTTTCCCTACTCTCCACCATGGCCAGATCTAGGGGAGGTGCTGGGGTGAGCTATGCCCCCTCAGGTTTCAGTTTTGCCCCCCCCAGTAAGGTGGGGGGATTTTATGCTGGGAAGGGTAACTTGGAGGGGTTTTAGCTAGAGGAGGGATTTGGGGGAATTTGTCCTCGGTGGGGGAATTAAAGGAAGAGGATTGGTGCTGGGATGGAGGATCGGGGGGAATTGTACTAGGAGAGGGAATTGTGTTAGGAGAGGGGATTGGGGGGGGGGGGGGGGGGTTATGATAGAAGGGGGGATTTGGGGGAGAGGATTTGTGCTAGGGTGGAAAATTCAAGGGGAAAGAGGATGTAAGCTACTAGGGGTGAAGTAGAACTACAAGTGAAGTTTTTTTTTTTTTTTTTAGGAGGGGGGCTGCAAGTAACTGGTCTTGCCTAGGGCAGAAAATAGTCTAGCACCATCCCTGAGGACATAGTATATATTGATATACTTTTCATACCTAAAAGTACAACAATTTGTGAGTTTTCATGTGTATTACCTTTTTTTCTGTATTTTCGCCTCCACAAAAATATTCCAGTTGCAATTATTGTAATCAGAACCAGAATACAGACTACAATCACCACAGTGTATGGTGTCTCTGGTATATCTGTAAAATAAAGTAATGATTAATTAAAAGAAGGTGTTTTCTTAAAATATTTATATATGGATTCACATGTGTGGGCAGGGTTCAGCATCAGAGAGTACACCAGCATTACACAAGTGTTAGCTTTGAAGTATTTTGTCCATAGCTTTAAATACAGATAAGTTACTAATATAGGTTTGAAATTGATCAAAGGTGAATGTTAAAGATTTCAATATCCATAAAATCCCATAATCCCATGATACTGAAATATATTATGTGACCAATGCTATCAACAAGTCACCCAAACATAACATTGATAAAATAGTTACAATAGTTGGCACCATCAAGAATCCACCTCTGCTATTACTAAAATCCACCCAAAACTAATGACTACACAACACACAACACAACCCTTGTCAACCTTTTACTCCTTAGTTATTTAGAACCTTGTTCTAAGGGTGGGAGAGGAGGAAGCGACAGATGTCCCTGTCTGAGCTGTACTCTAACAGCCCTACAAAGTTTCCGCTCCATCTTCCAACCTCATTGTTAATTGCTATGCAGTTAAGGACAAGCTTAATTTAAAAAATATTTTACATGAGAAGTGGATGATAATTCATACCTTCATAGACAAGCTGGAAGTCCCTCTGCAGAGGTTCTTGTAGAGAGTCATGTTGGACTCTACAGGAGAAGATCTCATTCTGGTCATCATTGGTTGGTGTGATTGTCACATTGCTGTCCACGTAGTATGTTTCATCTTTATTTATTTGTGGTTTTCCCGTGAACTGATTTCTCAGGACCTCTTGATTTCTGTACCATGTTATCCTGATATCTGGAGGGAAGAATCCAGAGGCCTTACAGGTCAAGGTGTTCTCTGTATTTCTCTGGACCTTCGCGCTAAGTATGGTGAGTAGAGGTATGGCTGCAGGGAACACAGATACACTTTATGAAGTGGGATATATATACTCCTCAGAAAAGCTCATTTATTGTGGGACAGATATGTGAAAGTGTTGGGGTCTTGTATATACTGTAATGTCTACATTTTTGTTCTTTTTAGTTTAGTAGTATAGGTTCAAACCTCTTTTTTTATCACTGCCTTTGTGTCGCTAAGGAGATTCATCCTCTCTATGTGACCTGGTGACAGTTGTTATGGGGTCAGAATATGATAGGAAATGCATGATACTAGAGTGGACAACAGAACAGGAATAGAAGAAAAATCTAACATGGACACCTGTTCCTGTGACAACTGTCTAAGGGGAAATTTTTTCTCACTTTGAAGAAATGTCAATTTGCTAAAATCTCACATAAGCTTTAACATGTAATTTTAAAAGTAATTTTTCATATTTTTAAATTTGTACCATACATTAAAATAATATCTGGTGATCCTGACATGAAGGTACTTGTTCAAGCATTTCTCATTATGGTGCAACAGCATTCTATCACTCCCAGTTGTTCTTTTGCGTGGTCACCCTGCCACATAGGCTTTCCAGTGGAGATTGCAAGTGATTGCTTTAACCCACGTTATGTAGGCATGGTCCACTGTCGTCACCATATGGAAACTTACCCTGAGAAAAATATAATAAATGTATTCTTTTCATAAATCTTTCATTAAAATAGTACCTGGTTATCTGGTCATGAAGGTCCTCGTTCAGCCACTTACTGCTACGTCTTTTTGCATGTCATCTTGTCATATGCCCATTGGTTTGCTCTACAAGCGGCCACACTCAGGGCTGCTGTTAGAAACTATTGGGCCCCATACAGACAACCAGCCCCCCCATTAAAAAAAAAACAGTTTACTATGCTTCTGTTATAAATGGACACAGTGAGTGATTGGTACAGATCACTCATTGTGTTCATTCAGTAAAGGAAGGGGCTGGTAAATGTGACATATTTACCAGACCCTTCGCTCACTCTCCATTCTAAATGATCCTATTGTATGCTTGCAGCTGTCGTGGGGGAAAGGGAAGAAGGAAGGAAGCCGGCAGAACTGCAGGGGTGAGGGCACACAGGGGGGCCTGGGCAGAAGGGAGGGTGTACAGGGAGGGTGATGAGTGTGGTGGGGGGGGGGCAATTACATGAACTGATCCATTGTATAGCTCTCTTTGCAGCACCTGAAAGCCAGCTGGAGGGAGAGGAGAAGAAGCCAGCTTTCAGCTGCTGCAGAGAGCCATACGGGAGATCAGTTCCAGTAATTGCCCCTCTGCCACACCCAGCACCCTCTCTGCGCACCATACATTTTCCCCTTCTGCCCAGGCCCCCATGTTTACCCAGTGGTGTATTTAGGGTTTGTGCTGCCCTAGGCAACACAAAAATTGGCTCCCCTCCCCACGTAGAGACCCTGACACCGGCCAACACCCCTCTCCCCCACGAAGAGAGCCTGAAGTTAACCAACAACACCCCAGCACCCCCAACTGAGAGAGCCTTCCACTACCACCTCCCCCCATACACTGGCAACCCCCTCCCCCCACCCCGGCAAGAGACACTCACCTTCACAGCTCCAGACATGCCCGGGAACAAGAGTCATGCTCTGCATACACCATCAAGCAGCCCACAGGCTCTCTCAGATTCCACCTGGTCTCCGTGCTGCGTGTGTCCCTTCTTCCTTTCCTTCTTTCAGGGGATGCTGCTGCCCCCCTGAAAAATGCTGCCCTAGGCAAATGCCTTGTTTGCCTTGTTGTTAATACACCCCTGTATGTACCCCCACTCTCGCAGTGTTTCCAGCTTCCCTTCTCTTCCATTGCTGTGTCCATCACACTCCCTGCCCACATGAGATTCACCCAGCTGCTTGGCCCTCCTGCTAGCCTGGGCCCCGTACAGGAGGACTGGTGATACCCCCTTATCCACAGCCCTAGTCACACTCACTGACATTGTGCAGGCATGATCCAATATGGTCACTATCAGGTCCAGGATTACGATATGCCGTGCTTTGACAAATTACATTTTCTCCAGTGACAGATTAGATCTACTTGAATCTTTCTTTTTTTTGTTTTGCAATTACACAGCATTTTTCAGTTTTTTCCCCAAAAGTTAAACGTGAAAGCCATGTTTAACCCAACATTGACCATTGTTATCCAGTAGGTGCCCTTACCGAACACTGCAAATGAAATCTCCTTCTCCTTGCTTTCAGGGCTGTAGATAACTTTACACTTATAGATGCCCCCATCAGAGATGGTCACGTTGGATATGTGTAGTGAGGCATATCCGTCCCTCAGAGATTCCACATTAAGGGACATCCTGGGATCTTGGGTGGAGAAGCCTTTGTTGTCATATCTCAGGATTACTGTTCCCTGAAAACTCCACAATACGGCCAGGAAGTTAAGATCCGGCGGCTGTTTATCCACCGAGAAGGTGCAGTTGAGGATGGTGTCCTTGGTGACAAGGGCTTTTTCTGGGGAAGGAGCGATGACATCCAAAGCTGCATCTGTAGAGATACATCAACAGGTAAGATTATGAAAAATGAATGCTCAAGAAATGCATTAGAGGGTCCTAAAAAGATATGGTTAAATTAAATCTGAGTCTAAACGTTGTAAACCCGGCCACAGTCCTTGTACCTACACAATATGGTTTCATTACTGCGACACAAGTGAGGGCCTAATAGACACCTGCAACAGCACAATCAACCAATGAAACTCTTCTCTTACATACAGTATATGCTTTTCAGCCTACCTTGAAAAAAAGAACTTCATAAAATAATCAGTAACTAGTTAGCAACCAACAACTGTTGAGACAGTAAATACTTTGGTCATAGGTTTGTAAGCAAAATATCACATAAAAGGCACAGTGGTCACGCGCTGCGATGGGGATTTGGGAAAAAACAAATCTTTTTATGTTTTTTGTTCCAAAGCCGTTTTTTTCAGGCAAAATAAAAAAAAAAAAAAAAAGGAGTGATGGTATCAAAACATTTTGAGACTAGTTTTGTAACACAAAAACAATAAAATAATCAATGTGCGCTACCAAAAATGCTAAAAAATATATATTAAATTATAAAGCTACTGAATTCATAAAATATAATAGTGAGCTGCTGCAAAAAAACACTTAAAATGTTCCCACACCAGATAAACAAATATAAAGTGAATCAGTGTTGCGCTACTCTGTGAACCACATACATATATAGAATAAACATAGTACAAATCAAAGAACGATATAATAAATTAATAAACTCCAAAGTGCTAAATAGTGCAAAAGTACAAACAGTCTCTCAACACTGCATAAGCCGAATGGCTATAGAATCTGTGCCTCCATTTGTATGGAGTGCTCCACACCAAACTGAAAACTGTGCCCCTCCACCTGCAAAAGGGTGGCCTGAAGTCTTATGCAGGTCAGAGATGGGGAGAAAAACGGCCGATTTTTCTTTTAAAAAATGAAAAATCGGTCGTTCAAGCGGCCGGCGTTACCAGCAATGGTAAAAAAAAAATCGGCCGATTTTCATCCCGTCTACAGCCGGCAAAAAGTGTCCCTGCAGAGAGCTCCGCTATTTCTTTGACAGTTCTTTGACATTTATAGCGGTTGCAACAATGTATCTATTTGTATCCATTTAGGATACAGATGTTTTTATTCGGAAACAAATAGATACAATGTTGCAACCGCTGTAAATGTCAAGGAACTGTCAAAGAAATAGCGGAGCTCTCTGCAGGGACACTTTTTGCCAAACTGGAATTCCTCTAATTTTTCATCCTTCTTCTTCATCATCATCCTCTTCTTCTTCATCATCATCACCCTCTTCTTCTTCTTCTTCATCATCATCCTCTTCTTCTTCTTCTTCTTCTTCATCATCATCATCCTCTTCTTCTTCTTCTTCTTCATCATCATCCTCTTCTTTTTCATCATCATCCTCTACTTCTTCTTCTTCATCATCATCATCCTCTTCTTCTTCTTCTTCATCATCATCATCCTCTTCTTCTTCTTCATCATCATCCTCTTCTTCTTCTTCATCATCATCCTCTTCTTCTTCTTCATCCTCTTCTTATTTTTCTTCTTTTTGTCTTCCTCTTGCAGGTCACTGCTCATGCGCAGATTTTTTATCGGTAAAAAATCGGCCGATTTGCCCATCACTGCCGCGAAAATCGGCTGATCGGCAAAATCGGCCGATTTGTTTTCCAACTTTACCGATAAAAAAAATCTGCCAAAATACCGAAAAACGGCCAAACAAATAGCCCACTAACGATCCGAAAATCGGCCGATTTTCGACCCATCTATGGCCTGCATTAGACCTATAAATACACACTTCTCAAAAAAAAATGAAAGGAACACATTTTAATCAGAATCTAGCATCAAGTCAGATGAAACACCTGGGATATTGATCTGGTCAGGTAAGTAGCAGAGGGGGTTGAGCTTTTAAAGACGACACCCAGTATTCATTTCCTACACCAGATCAGATAGCACATACTGAGCACACTTTAACAAATACTGGTGGCCATACCTGACCACTCTGGTCAATTGTCTTACAATGTTTCCCCCATTTGGTCACATGGGCACCGGATACATGTCTGCACCCACACTGGCCTTAGAGGTCACACAGCATTTGAAAATTCATAAATTCTGATAATCTTGCATTTTTTCCCATACATTGTGCACACAGACATACATGACCCTTCTAAACTGAGAGTGTCTACTTTATCTCTACTGATTTAAACAAGCTGTCATAACTGCTGACACAGCACAGCTTACTGTACATCTCTGTGACCTTAGTTCTACTTTTCCAATTTTACATAAATGCTTTAAGGGTCAGCCCATTGCTGCAATTCTGAGTTTGTGCCTGTGTTGTAAGTGTATATATGGATTGCCAGCCAGGCTGTAAAAGCAGTTTAACTACTTCCAGCCGGGACATTTCTGGCCTTTTTTGTTCACATATCACAATCATTTTTTTTGCTAAAAAAATTACTTGGAACCCCCAAACACACACACTCACACATATATATATATATATTTTTTAAGCAGAGGCCCTAAAGAGTAAATTGCTGGGTTTTGACATTTTTTCATGTCACGCGGTATTTGTGCTGCGGCTTTTCAAATGCAATTTTATGGGTAAAAAATAATTTTTTAAAAATTTTATTGCAAAAAAACGCAGTACATAACCCATTTTTTTTTTAAAATAAAAAAGATGATGTTACTTTGAGTAAATAGATACCAAGCATGTCATGCTTTAAGATTATGCATGGCCACAAATTACATAAATTTTACTATTCATAGGCGATGTTTAAAAGCCTGTACAGGTTACCACATTAGATTTACAGAGGAGGTCTGGTGTTAGAATTACTGCCCATGATCTGACATTTGTGGTGATACATCACATGTGTGGGTCAATAGCTGTTTGACTGCATGCTGGACCAATGCACAGGAGGATGGGGGTGCTTTAATTTTTTTTTAATACTGTTTTTTTAATTTTTACACTGTTTCTTTCATTTTTTTTTAATTACTGTTATTGCTGTCACAAGGAATGTAAACATCCTTGTGACAGCAATAGGCATGTGACAGGAACTCTTTATGGAGGGAATCGGGGTCTATAAGACCCCAAATCCCTCCTCTGCACTTAATAGCATCCAAAAACACCAAGATCAATGGTTTTATTTTTTTAAACATGGCACTGTTTACGTCCGAGTAAACCGGAAGTGATGTCAGGTCATCACTTATGGTTTACTGTAAGGGAGAGCTGATCAAAGGCGATCACGGCTTCGCTCAGCTGTACAGTCAGTCGGCAGATGCACCGGCTGGTCTCAAGTCTCCCGGTGGAATAGAAGAGCCCAAGAGAATGGCGGAGGTCGCCGGGGGAGGGCGGGAGAAGTATCCACTCCCTCTGCTTGTTACAGCAAAAGAGTGGCTGGAAGTCCTCTTTGCTATTACAAGAGAGCCAACCATCGGCTCTAAAAAACGGTACCGGGGTGATGCCTGCAGCTGCAGGCATCAATCTGGTATAACCACGTAAGTCCAGCGACATTCCGGTACATCGCTGGACGGGAATTGCTTCTTTCATGTAAAATACTACTCCTTATGGTTAGGCTAAGAGCATACAAGAGCTCCAAACTTCTTCTCTTTACCTGTAGGGTATTTCTTCCAGATCAGTCCAGGTGGGGTGGGATTTGTGTTCAGACACTGATTGGTTGAGTCAATCCCTCAACCTACACTCAAGCTCTGCAGTATGAAGAACTTTTACCCTGGCCATGTGACGGGGAAACCCAAAACTCATGGGTTCCAGTAACATTTTGACTGCTGAAGCCGGATTGAAAAGTAGATGTTTATTATACAAGCATGTAGCTAGACCTCCATGCAGGGAGAGCAGAACAATACATGGTGTTGGATTCAAAGTAATGCTCTGTCTAACTAGGGCCCTCTAATACAATTTATATGCTTTTCCAGTGGGTGGTACCTGACTATCTGATCTTTCTGTCAAGAGCCATCTGTGTTTTTGGAGAAACTTCTGGAGATGCGATTATTTGTCCACATGTAAATGTCCATCAAGTTTGACAGGTCCTCAAAGGCTGTGACAACAATCTTGAGGTCAATAGGTTGTGAGAATGCTGTGGAACTGGTAGCAGAAGTGAAGTCCCAGATATTAAGCCAACAGGAGAGGGCATGAGGTGTGGAACTGGTTTTTCTCATACAAGGAAAAATAAATAGGTTGTTAGGCCATCTAATTCAATACCAATGTATTTCATATTTAGATCTAAAATGGCTGCTCCATTTTCCCTTACACATGTCTGAGCAGTCAACCTCCACCAATTTTTATTGGGGTCATCTACTATCAGTAGACTGCCCCATAGAAGTTTCTGAGGATTGAGTGTGCAGGAATGACTAAAGGGAAAAAATATTTTGGCCAGAGGCCAAATGATTTGTGTAAGACCAGCAACATCTAGTTTTGAATAGAATGTGGAAGGGTTAGAATTTTCATTATCTTTTTTTATTCTGAAATCTGTTCCCTGTTGTGGGATTTCCCCTCTCTTCCTGTTCCTGTAACACTATAATGAGACATCTCTCTAAATGGGGCAGAGACAGCAACAGAAGCACAGTTATTTAGTGGGGTTGAATCTCTCCAATTAAGACAAAAGTGAAAATAGAATTTCTAATAATTATCCACTCTACCAAAGGGCGAAGAGTTGGCATGGCGAATGTCCCCAGGTGAGGGGAGGGAGACCAGTGAACATCAGTCCGCTGGTCTCTACTAGTTGTAAAGAACCTGAAAGCGACGTGTATCATGCCAATTTCAGTTTCTGTTGTCAGTTCCTCTGGCCACGGCAACCAGGGAAGAAGCTAATGAAATGCGATTTGTGCTCCTTTAGCTCCAATGGAAGGCAATTAAGGAGAACCTGTCACACAGAGTTCATATCACATAGGAGTCCCCTATGTGGTATAAATACAATTGTAGTGAAAAGTATCAAAAATTGAAGTTACACCCAATCACTTAGAGCTCCCTCTCCCAAAAAAAAAATGTTGAGCATGTTCTGCTCACATGTGCACGCTCCCACAAACATAAGCACACCCATCGGGGGCGTCTATGTATGAAAATGTTGCTTGCGCTACACATAGTTACACATGCCACTGTGCAAGCTGGAGTAAAAGCAATAATCCTGGCTATTATTCACAGTTAGCTCTAAATTGATGACATGTATGGGCTATAGAAAACAAAGGACCATGACAGGGGCGGACTGACAACTCATGGGGCCCCCGGGCAATAGGGGATCATGGGGCTCCTGTGTCCTTGCCCAAAGTCAAAAAAGTCTATGAAAAAGGTACCAGGGTCATCTCATGGGGCCCCCTACTGACCCCAGGCCCTCGGGCGGGTTTCCAAATGGTCAGTCCGCCCCTGGAAGTTTGTCATGCGTGCATGTGCAATTTTAAAATTCACGTGTTGAACATCTATTTACTCAGTGCAGCCTCCTCTTTCACATTTTACTGTAACAATTGGGTAAAACACATTTGCATGCCCTAAAAATAACTTTAGTGTATTTTTTACTAAAAATTTGTGCTTGATGAACTGTTGCATAAATATTCAGTTTCATAAAGAATTGGAACTACCACCAATTGTTTCTGGTACAGTTTTAATAAAATTACTTCTGGGTATAGACTAATCTTGAGGCCCCAAATTTTTTTTTTCCAACGTGTGCAAAAAAAAATGCAAAAGTGGCTGTCAGCAAAAAAATGTAATTAACATCACCAATGTACAGGTAAAGGAGGTGGCAATGCACCATGCACCCAATAGGCACCACACAAATGTGGTAATGCACCACCAAGCTGGCCCAAACAAACTTTTCCCCCTACTGCTGTCAATGCTGTAAAAACTTTATGTTCCATCAGCTATATACAGTATAGAGCAGTGTGTACGACAGCCGTACAAGCTATTCACAGGAAGAATATTTTCTAATGAACACAAGGCTTCCTCTTAATGGTTGATGTGGGGATGGTGACGTCATGCACCCACCTTTCCACCTCAAACAACCAAAAGAAGCCTTGTATTCATGAACAAAAATACGCTTCCTGTAGTAGTGGTCAGCCTGTTTCCATTTTGTCCTGACAGCAGACAGGAGGTCCTGGTACTGCTGGAACACAGCACTGTATATTGTACAGTATGTAGCAGATGCTATAGGCAGTGTATATACAGCACTGACATGAGTTGCATGTATTAGTGAAGGAAATAGTTTATTTGGGCCAGCTTGACCCAAACATATTATTTAGCTAGTTCAAGACTTTGGATGTGCTACACATGCCCCCAAAAAAAGACACCATAGTACACAGGGCTTGTGTAGCATGTCCAGTCGTCTTCTGCTGCCAACATCCCACTTTGCACTCCCCAGCAATTCTTTGCTCTGATTAATCAAAGCCAGGGTTGCTCTGTACGCAGAGCTGCCCTGGCAGATGCTGCTGGCAAAAAAGCTGTCTATTTATCAACAACACTGTTCAGAAAGAAAATAGAAAGATACAGAGTAGCATTGTTACTTTTGTATCTCTTCTGTTTATTCATCTGCAGATCAACATTCTTTCATTTGATCTGTAGATGATGTCAGTTAGTCCCCTTTCACATTGACAGCCTGATCGGGTCTGCCTGTCCGTTTTTCAGGTGGACACAATCAAACCATCCATAGAACTCTATGGACCAACAGGTGTCAGTGGACAAGTGTCCGCTGACACCCGCTGGCATCCAATCTGATCCTCTACATCAGGGGTCTCCAAACTTTTCAAACAATGGGCCAGTTTATTGTCCTTCAGACTTTAGGGGAGCCGGATTGTGGCCAGCTGGAATAGAAAATGCCCCTGGCCCAGCATCAGTGAGAATACAGATGGCCTCAGGCTTGGTGGTCAATAGGAGAAAGAGTAATTCCCCATCATTGGTATCAGTGGGAGGTATAGTACATTATCATTGGTCTTATTGGAAGAAATATGCCCCATTGTTGGTGTCAGTGGGAGGAATAGTGCCTCATATCATTGGGAGCAATAGTGCCCCAAGGGCCGGATAAAGGCTAGCAAAGGGCCACAGTTTGGAGACCTCCTGCTCTACGGCAACAACAGATGGATGGGGATCATTCCCCATCTATCTGGCGAATCCGATTGGATGACAGTCGGGTGGAAACAGAAAACAGTCCGTTTTCAATGCGACCGTCCCATAGAAGACAGTTGGTTGTGTTTTTTAAAACTAATTTAAACTTTTTAAACTAATGCTACTAAAAAAAAAGGTGTAGCCTTGGTTCACACTATGAACGCCATGTGAATGGCACAAAAAGCACATTGCATTGCTCTTCAACTCACATGTGATTCAGTGCAGTGCGATTGGATCCCATTCATTTGAATGGGCTCCAATCGCACTGCATTGCACCGATTTTAGAACTGCGCTGCAGCAGTGGAGGGACCCTTCTTGAGGTAGGAAGAGGGTGAGTACTGCTCATTATTCCTGCACCCCTAGACTAAACTAGCCATTCATTCTTGTAACGCAGCCCCCTCCCTGCAAGCATAGATTTCCCTAATTCCTGGAGTTAGGCTCTAAAGCCTAGTACACATGATGAGAATATCGGACAAATGATCACCCATTTTTTTTTAATGCATGCTATTTTCATATAGAAAATGAAGAGGTTACTAAAGTTATGAAAATTCCCATAGGAAAGAATAAAAATTCGGAAGTGATGTCATGCATTGTATTGTACCACTTGAAGACCAAGCATTTTCCATTTTCTTTGATGTTTTGTTTACAAATTTAAATCAGTATTTTTTGCTAGAAAATTACTTATAGCCCCCAAACATTATATATATATAATGGAAAAAATACACTTTAGTGAATTAAACAAAACAAGACAATTTATACCCAAATTTTTTAGTAAAATATAAAAGAGGATGTTATGGCGAGTAAATAGATACCTAACATGTCGCACTTTAAAATAGCACACACTTGTGGAAAGATAGAAACATAGAAAAGTGAAAGCAGATAAAAAAACGAGTGGTCCGTTGAGTCTGCCTGGTGGGGGGGGGTTTGTTTTGCTTTTTGGGGGGGTTTTTTGTTAACTTTTTCACTTTTTTGAGTATAGATCTATGCTTGTCCCACGCATGTTTGAAGCCATTTACCGTTGATTGGCTGACTACCTCTGCTGGAAGTTTATTCCAAGCATCAACTACTCTTTAGTAAAATAATACTTTCTGAGATTAGTTTTGGCGACAAACTACGGTACTTAAAAATCTCCATAGATGACGCTTTAAACATTTTTACAGGTTACCTGTTAGGAATTACAGAGGAGGTTTAGCGCTAGAATTGCTCTTGCTCTAACAATTGCAGCTTTACCTCACGTGTGCTCCAAACACCATTTACATATGTGTGCACGATTTATGTATGCGTTTGCTTCTGCACGTGAGCATGGTGGCATGGGGCATGTTAAAAAAATGTTTTCCGAATTTTTTTTTAGTTCTACACTGTCCCTTTTAAGTTTTTTTTTAATCACTTTTATTCCTAGTACAAGGATTTTGAACATCCCTTGTAATAGAGACAGGTCCTCTTTAACCACTTGCTCTCCAGAGGATTTACCCCCCATTCACACCAGGCCTTTTTTTGCATTACGCTGCTGCGTTACTTTGACAATTGCGCGGTCATGCAACACTGCACCCAAATGAAATTTACGTCCTTTTTCCCCATGAATAGAGCTTTCTTTTGGTGATATTTGATTGCCTCTGCGTTATTTATTTTTTGCGCTATAAAAAAAACCAACAATTTTGAGAAAAAAACAATATTTTTGACTTCTTGCTATTAAAAATATTTCCAGTAAAAAAAATTAAAAAATCTAATTTCATCATAAATTTAGACCAAAATTTATTCTGCAAAATGTGTTTACTAAAAAAATAACAATACGTGTAAATTAATTGGCTTACGTTAAAGTTATTGCGTTTACAAATGGCGGTATAGATACTGGGATTTTTTTTTTATTTACTAGTAATGGTGGCGATCAGTGACTTATAGCGGGACTGCGGTGGACATTTTGACACTAGGAGGAACTGAATGTCACTGACATCCCCAGTGAGTAACTGACTTGGTGTCACTGAAATCCCCAGTGAGGAACTGACTTGGTGTCACTGAAATCCCCAGTGAGGAACTGACTTGGTGTCACTGAAATCCCCAGTGAGTAACTGACTTAGTGTCACTGAAATCCCCAGTGAGGAACTGACTTGGTGTCACTGAAATCCCCAGTGACACCTTTTAAGTTTTTTTTTAATCACTTTTATTCCTATTACAAGGAATGTAAACATCCCTTGTAATAAAAATATGCATGACAGGTCCTCTTTAACCACTTGCTCTCTAGAGGAGAAATCCCCAGTGACACCAATACAGTGATCAGTGCTAAAAAAAGCACTAACACTGTACTAATGGCACTGGGGAGGAAGGGGTTAACACGAGGGGTGCTCACAGGGTTAAATGTGTGCTGTGTGTGTTTTACAAGGGAACAATGTCTGTAGGCTTCACTGTAAGCACACTGCTTTGGATGGCTGTGCTGTGCATAGCCATCCAAAGCAGTGTGCCCAAGCTGACAGGGAAGAGAACTGTTAGTAAACAAAACAGTCCTCCTCCTCGTTGGAAGTAATCACCGGCTGGGATCCGGTGACTGACAGCCTTCTACCTGGAAATTCAAAATCACATATATATACACACAGGGGCGGACTGACAACTCATGGGGCCTCAGGGCAATAGGGGATCATGGGGCCCCTGTGTCCTTGCCCAAACTCAAAAAAGCCTATGAAAAAGGTACCAGGGGCATCTCATGGGGCCCCCTACTGACCCCGGGCCCTCGGGCTGTGCCCGAGTTTCTAAATGGTCTACACATAACCTGTATACACATGCTTTTGTGCACCCGTGCCACCCAGTAACAGTATTTCTGCTATAGGGCAGTCAGGAAACGGTAAGAAAAGAATCTCGAGTCAAAAAGACCCCAAACCTTTAAAAACAAAAGATAGCAAAAATGTTTTTTTAACTTTTGCTTTAAGAAAGAAAAAAATGAGTTTGCATTATGACGTCATGACATCGCTCAGGTCCTCCATCGTGACAGAGGTGATCAAAGATCATAGAGTCTCATCACCAACATCTTGAGCAGGCCACGCGTTCGGATCATTTTTCGACCTGGCCGGCGTTAACATTAAGCCCAAGAAACACTGTTGAGTGCGGGAGGGTGGGGCTTCCCCTTCTGCCGCTATGGAGAGCGATCGAGTGGCTCAAGACCCGCTAGGACTGCTTTCATGGGAAAAAAAAAACAGTACCGGGCTTATGGCTGATTTCTTCTGCTATAACCCCGGTAAACCACTTGAAAACCACAACGCTTATTTATTTATTTATTTCAGGTACTTATATAGCACCATCAATTTACGCAGCACTTTATGTATATATTGTACATTCACATCAGTCCCTAACCCTCAAGGGGTGTACAATCAAAGGTCCCTAACCCTCAAGTGGCGTACAATCTAAGGTCCCTAACCCTCAAGGGGTGTACAATCTAAGGCCCCTAACCCTCAAGGGGTGTACAATCTAAGGTCCCTAACCCTCAAGGGGTGTACAATCTAAGGCCCCTAACCCTCAAGGGGTGTACAATCTAAGGTCCCTAACCCTCAAGGGGTGTACAATCTAAGGTCCCTAACCCTCAAGGGGCGAACAATCTAAGGCCCCTAACCCTCAAGGGGAGTACAATCTAAGGTCCATAACCCTCAAGGGGCGTACAATCTAAGGTCCCTAACCCTCAAGGGGCGTACAATCTAAGGTCCGTAACTTTCAAGGGGCGTAAAATCTAAGGTCCATAACCCTCAAGGAGCATACAATCTAAAGTCCTACTCCCTAACTCACATACACATACTAGGGACAATTTAGACAGGAGGCAATTAACCTACCAGCATGTCTTTGGAGTGTGGGAGGAAACCGACGCAGGCGCAGGGAGAACATGCAAACTCCAGGCAGGTGGTTTCCTGGTCGGGATTCCGAACCAACGACCCGAGTACTGCTTGATGGAAGTGCTAACCATTTAGCCACTGTGCTGCTTATAGATGTATTGTGGTCTGCAAGTGGTTGAATGAAAATCGTATGATCTGGTATCGTACAAGACAAATTTTTCGTGCTTGTCCCTTTGAATAATTTCAGACGAAAGCTGTGTACTGACGATCAGATTTGGAAGTGGTATTTTTCGTACGATTTTCTGATCGTGTGTATGGGGCTTAAGGGGAGAAGAGTACAGAGCTTTTCTTGAAAGCTGCAAAACCATTGTGTTTGATAATGAGAGACTCCGACAATGAGAACCATATGTTATAGCCCCTTGGCAGTCAACTGGACTCACCCATAACGGCATGAAGTTTACGTATCCCAATAATTAAAGTACAATCTCTGTATTCCAATTACAGGATTAGGAGACGGCAATGTTATTTGAGGCTCTTATGACTTCCTTGTACCTGAACAGAGCATCATATTACAGATCCTATCTAATATATATCATCTGTACTGTAAATGAACGGCTCATACTCTGCATCAGTGTTAAATGGCTTACACTTACATGCCCGGTGTAGAGAGAGAAGAATCCATAGTCCCAGAAAAGTCCTCTCCGCCATCCCAAGTCTTGCTGAGACGATGTGCACTTTACTCCGAGGTGCCAACACTCTGAACAGTCACATGAGAGTCAACTTAGTTTCACTTTCAGAAACGTTTGTTTTTTCAATACTGGGAAAAACCAGGGAAAGAAGAAAGCCAGATGCTCTGTAAAGGAACATTTTGCTGGTAACAGTTGTTTTCAGCATGTGAAATGTAACATGGGGACATCCGTATGACACTGAACCAGATTAACCCCTTCTCCTCCAGATGATTCCCTCCCCCCCTTCCTGACCAGGCCATTTTTATTTTGCGATACGGCGCTGCATTGCTTTAACTGACAATTGCGCGGTCAAGCAACGCTGCACCCAAATTAAATTTATGTCCTTTTTTTTTTCCACATATGGAGCTTTATTTCTGTGGTATTTGATCCTCTCTGCGCTTTTTATTTTTTGGGCTATAAACAAAAAAAGACCGACAATTTTGAAAAAAAAACCAAAACAATATTTTTGATTTTTGCTATTAAACATGTCCAGTAAAAAAAATGTAAATAATCAAATTTCGCCATAAATTTACGCCAGAATGTATTCTGCGACATGTCTTTGCTAAAATAAATATGCCATGGTATGACAGGATGGTTACAAAAGGCTATTATGTCACTATACTCATCTCCATCGGCCAGAGTCCTTACAGATGGTATACTATCAAAACCATTTGAAATCGCAAATGGTACTAGACAGGGATGCCCAGTGTCCCCAATCATATTCGCTTTACTACTCGAACTGCTTGCCACAAAAATCCGGGAAGACCAACTGATAACAGGTATAAAGTTTCACAACTCTGAAAATAAAAGGAACCTATTTGCTGATGACATTATCCTAATGATCATTAATCCCTCCCGTTCTCTATAGAGGATTAGGGAGATTCTAGCCTCCTATACCGCTGTATCCAGGGGCGGACTGAGCATTTGGAAACTCAGGCACTGCCTGAGGGCCCGGGGTCAGTAGGGGGCCCCATGAGATGCCCCCGGTACCTTTTTCATAGGCTTTTTTGAGTTTGGGCAAGGACACAGGGGCCCCATGATCCCCTATTGCCTCATGAGTTGTCAGTCCGCCCCTGGCTGTATCGTACTATAAACTCAACAAAAAAAAATCCTTAATACTAAACCTGTATACACCAAAACAAATCAAATTGCTTCTCTCCAAAGATTTTCCATACATTTTGGTCAATGGTCAATTCAATTCCCTACTTTGGAATCAACCTAACTGCTTCTGCATCCCAACTGCACCCAAATTACATTTATGTCCTTTTTTTCCCACAACTAGAGCTTTCTTTTGCTGGTATTTGATCACCTCTGCAAAATTGTTTTTGTGCTATAAACAAAAAAAGACCGACAATTTTGAAAAAAAAATATATATTTTTGACTTTTTGCTACTAAACATGTTTAGTAAAAAAATGTAAAAAATTAAATGTCTTCATAAATTTAGGCCAAAATGTATTGTGCTCCATGTCTTTGCTAAAAAAAAAATCCCAATACATGTAAATTAATTGGTTTACGTGAAAGTTGTAGCGTCTAAAAATGGCGGTATAGATACTGGAATTTTTTTTTTACTAGTAATGGCAGCGATCAGTGGCTTATAGCGGGACTGCGGGACTGTGGCAGGCATTCTGACACTAGGGGAACTGACTTGGTGTCACTGACATCCCCAGTGGCACCAATACAGTGATCAATGCTAATAAAAAGCACTGCCACTATGCTAAAGGCACTGGACAGGAAGGGGTTAACATCTGGGGTGATCAAAGGGTTAACTGTGTGCTGTTTTACTATTTGAGTTGTGTCTGTGTTTCACTGTAAGCACACTGCTTTGTATGGCTCTGTTATGCAGAGCCATACAAAGCAGTCTGCAGGAGCAGACAGGGGAGAGATCTATATTGTTTCCATACAGGTCTCTCCCCCGTTGGTAATTCTCGGAGATCACAGGTGCTGGCAGGGAATCACCGTCCAGGAACCGATGATTGAAATCAGAGGCGCCCCCTACCCGGAAATGCAAAACCATATATATATATATATATGTGATTTTGCGCACTCGTGCCGCCTTGTAGCAGTATTTCTGCTATAGGGTGGCTAGAAAACAGTTAAACCAGTTCTCCACTTATAGCTGAACTCTGGGGAAAATTTAAATTAATAATGTCTCAGTACTGCAAGAAGTGGTGTATTTAGGTTTTGTGCTGCCCTAGGCAACACAAAAATTGATCATCCCCCCCCCCTCCCCCGTGGAGAGAGCCTAACACTGATCAACACCACCTCCCACCTCAGCCAAGAGAGCCTTCCACTACCATCCCCCCCCCCTTGCAGAGAGAGCCTAACACCAACCAACACCACCCCCCACCCCCAGCCAAGAGGGGAGCCACCACCCCCAATACATACCCCATACACCCCCCCCTCAGAGAGAGCATAACATCAACCCACACCACCCCCAGCCAAGAGAACCTTCCATTACCACCACCCCTCAATACATCTCTCATACACCCCCCCCCCCCTCCATCGTGGAGCGAGCCTAACACCAACCAACACCCCCCCCCTCACCCCCATCCAAGAGAGTTTTCCACTGCCACCACCACTCATACACTTGCCACAACGCCCCCGCAAAAGAGAGAGAGACACTCACCTTCACAGCTTTGGACATCCCCAGGAACAAGAGTCAGGCTCTGCATTTACCGTCAAGAAGCCCGCAGCCTCTCTTGGATCCCGCCTGGTCCCCATGCAGCACGTGTCCCTTCTACAGTCCCTGACTTCTGTCTGGACAGTGCTGATTGGCCCTGTGCTGATCACATGCACCCTCCCAAGAAAAAAACAGAAAAAAAGAAAAACTTTCTAGCAATACACACCAAACTGAGCATGTGCAAAGTGTCTCCACACGATACGTCTTATCAGGAGATAAGAGGGAGCACTGGAAGAAGGGGAGCAGCAGAGAAGACAGGATCAAACAGTATTTTTACACAATGCGGAGGATTAACCCCTTGGGTTCCACAGTGAGTATAACAAGCATGCTTTACTGCATCTACAGACTGATTGTACTGTAGTCGGTTTAGTAATACTTTAAGCTTATACATTTTTTTATCAGCACCAGGGACGGTACTTGATACCCCCACAGCTTTAATCTGATCAATATGAGCCAATGGACCTGTCATTGGTAACCATCAAGAGTGCTGACTGTGCCGCCCTTTCTGCCCCTCTCCTCCATTCATAAAAACTGAACTATTGCTTCCATCAATGAAAAGAGCTCCATGAATGGAGGACAGGGTGGATGAATGAAAGAACTACCTCCTCTATTCATAGAGCACTTTTCATTGATGGAAATGATACTATAGCTTATATGAATGGAGGAGAGGGACAGAAAGGTGAGCATAGCTTTGGATGAGTGTGTATGGCAGGGCCTGTGGTTTGTATTAACCCCTGCAGCACCAGAAGATTGCCACTGCTCGGGTATGTGGGGGTGGGGCAGAGGACTGAAGATTTAAAAAAAGAGAGCAGCTACCAGCACAAGAGACACTTCTCATTCAATATAGGTACTGTCCCTGGTGCATAAATACATTTAAAGTGGAGCTCCACCCAAAAGGGGGAGTTCAGCTTTAAGGACTGCTCCCCCTGCTCCCCATTAAGGATTGGCACCTTTGGGGGACAGAAGGGAGTGGGTACTGGAATTTGACAGGTACCCGCTCCCACTTCCGAAGGTGTCCTCCCTCCCTGTAGTCTCCCTGTAGACAGCCACAAGCTATCACAGCCGGGTGCCCACACTGAAGATGCTGGCCTCCTGGAATACAGGACGGTCAGTGAAACGAGCTATGGGGGACACACCGCGGGATCGAGGCACAGGAAAGTGGCTGTTTTTTTAAAAGTCAGCAGGTACAGTTTTTGTAGCTGCTGACTTATTTTTTGACAGGGTGAGTGGAACTCTTTAAGCTCTAATGGAGGGTTTTTTACATCTTTCTGGGGATTCTCATTCCCTTGGGAGAGTGCAGATATTGGGGAACCCTATTATTATAAAGCAGACTTCCAGATTCCAGATATCCTCTCCATAACCTCCACATCCATTTTGTGGGTCAGGGAGTGGGGTAGAGACCCTTGTCCCTCAATACTGGGACAAGAGGCTTTGCAAAGTGCCCTCACCATGATGCTAAAGGCATGTTGCTTGGTCTGGCACAGGAAGGGAGGGCGCACACTCACTGTCCTCCATTTTCTGGCCACCCAGGCTGCAGGTCAGGTTGGAACTTTAAAGGGAATCCCATGCTGTTTGTTCCCCATCTTTTTTTAAGGAAAACATCGTACCGTTCCGTAATACCATGTGCTGCTTTAAGGCATCCCAAAGCATCTTATTGAAAGGATTTGTGTACTTGCAATGTTGCCCTTTGAGCTGCATGAAAAAACCTTCTTCTTTCTACATGGTACTTTCAATAATTTGTTTTCTTTTTTGGCTTTGCACCTGTCCTCAATGTCCATGCCTTTTTAACTATAACGTGCCTATTAGCATTTCAAAAGGCAAAAAAAAAATATCTGGTTTTGCCTCCCATAGACTTCAGTGGGGTTTGGGGATGCTCGGTGGTTTGGAGAAGCCGGCCCTAACCAGGCCCTAACCTAACCAGGCTCGGCCAGGTTCTTGCATCCTTATTGTCATCAGGTGGTCACAGTTTCTGCTCAAATGTACAATTACTTCTGCTTTCCGCACTGATTATACACTGACATTTACAGTTAATGGCAAACATTGCAAGACTATTATGCACAAAATAGGAAACTTCCTTCTTCCTGGTCTGATAGGCAGGGGATTTCTGTCTTGACTCTTACATATTTTGTTCTGTGTCTGCACATACTTCTAGCTGCGGAATTTTTAGCTAATGGGACAATTCTACAAACTGTACAATGACACTTACATTAAGCATGATTGCTGGAGGCAGTGAAAGCAGATTGTAGTTTCACTGAGAACGACAGGAGGTGAGATGCCCATTCATCAAAAGAGAAAATAAAATTCAAAGGTAAAAGAAGAACTTGGTTGTAGATCCCAACTCACACTGAAATTCCAATAATTTCTAATATGCAAGCCTATTAGACACAAAATAGGAAACTTCCTTCTTCCTGGTCTGATAGGCAGGGGATTTCTGTCTTGACTCTTACATGTTCTGTTCTGTGTCTGCACATACTTCTAGCTGCGGAATTTTTTAGCTAATTAAACTTTTCTCCAATTCTACAAACTGTACAATGACACTTACAATAGGCGTGATTGCTGGAGGCAATGAAAGCAGCAGGGGCGGACTGACAACTCATGGGGCCCCCGGGCAATAGGGGATCATGGGGCCCTTGTCCTTGCCCAAACTCAAAAAAGCCTATGAAAAAGGTACCAGGGGCATCTCATGGGGCCCCCTACTGATCCCCGGCCCTCGGGCAGTGCCTGAATTTCCAAATGGTCAGTCCGCCCCTGGAAAGCAGATTTTAGTTTCATTGAGAACGACATGAGGTGAGATGCCCATTCATCAAAAAAAGAAAACAAAAAGTAAAAAGTAAATGAAGAACCTGGTTTTATAAATCCCAACTCACACTGAAATTCCCAAAAACCTGTGAAATCTTATGTTCGGCGTTGTACCCTTTATCGCTACTAGGGATAAGCAGGTGATTTCAGCCAACTTGATTTTGACATGGAAATAGTGGTTTCAACTGTGATAAAAGCTAAACAAAATCGATGTCTAATTTTGCCATGTGTTTAAAGCCAGGAGTGTGCAGTTCTTCTAACTGTGAGACCCTAGTGCTGTGTTGCATAGCTTTGTTTATAAACAAAGCAACGTCAGACCCCATCACTGTAGAACATGGCTTTGTTGTCATTGTTGTCACTGGCTTTGTTGTCCCTACTTTTACAGTGATCACATGTATTTATTGATACACATTTAGGGTTACCATTTTAAACAAAAGAAGTACAGAAGCACCTCTAAGTGCAAACTGTAAATGATTTCATTCCAAAAGACATATACAGTAGCATCTCACCTGTTAAAAATGAAAAGCAGGCACATAGGTAATCTGTCGCTGGTGAGATAGGGAAGATCTCTCACGCTGGCCATTCGGTCTGCCACTCATCGCACTCCAGGAGCCAGCAGAGTATGGAAAGGATCAGGAAGGAGGGATGAAATGCATGTGGGATGCAGCATAGGGCGTGATGACGTCACCAAGCTTATCACAACTCGTGTTTCTGAGCATGCGCACTGAGAATGACCTGTCAGGTCCTTTGTCAAGCTGGAGAGTATAACTACCGTTTTTTCACAATATATTGATCGATTCCTACAGCCACTTGCACACAATTTGCAATCATTTATAAGAGATGGTACCTTCTTGAATTACTACAACCATATTCCTGGGAACCCGCATATTTGTGGCTCTTATTAAATGTTAAAAGAAAATGAGAGAGAACCGGTTACCATTATGTCTGAGGTTTACAAACATGTCTGTAATGGGAAAATGGGACACATTACAGAACAATGTTTGCAAAGGACACATCTCTGCCTCCCTCAATCCCCATTATATGGACTGTAAATAATACACAAAATAAATGATTGGTTAAATCCAGAATTATTATTTTTTCTTCTATATTTCCTTTATACTGGCTGCTTAAAATAACAAATATAACAATATAGAGGTTGGATGGACATTTAAAATACATTTTGTTTTAGTGGTCTGTATGTCAGAACAAGAGGGACAACTAAGGAAAGAACGAAGGGATTTGCTTTCCAAAAGTGGGACGTTAGGATCAATGAGTGAATGAGTATTACTTTTTTGGATGTGATAGTTTCTGGATGTGTAATGTAGTATGCAACACTAGAAAACTTGTGTGCTGATTACAGTGAAATAGAAGCTGTACATTCCAGGTCCCAGAGGAAATTCCCCAGACTTGTTTGTTTATTGATAGCAGGGCATCATGTGATTCTATATCCACTTCAGCTCCGGAGGGTTTTACCTCTTTCATGACCAGGCCATTTTTTCCTATTTAGCAGTCAGCTACTTTAACTTTGTACCCAAATAAAACTTCTATCATTTTTTTCATTCAAATAGAGGTTTCTTTTGGTGGTATTTGTTCGCCACTGTGGTATCCCCACTCCAGGCCACCATGAACGCTGCTGCCAGACTCATTCACCTTACTAACCGCTCTGTATCTGCCACCCCTCTCTGCCAATCCCTCCACTGGCCTCCACTTAGTACCTCCATCCCTCTCTGCCAATCCCTCCACTGGCCTCCACTTAGTACCTCCATCCCTCTCTGCCAATCCCTCCACTGGCCTCCACTTAGTACCTCCATCCCTCTCTGCCAATCCCTCCACTGGCTTTCAATTGCCCAATGGCTAAAATTCAAAACACTAACACTGACGTATAAAGCCGTTCATAACACTGCCCCTAATTATATCACCGACCTTGTCTCTAAATACCACCCAAACCATACTCTCCGCTCCTCGCAAGACCTCCTACTCTCTAGCTCCCTTGTCTCCTCCTCCCATGCTCATCTCCAGGATTTCTCAAGGGCTTCACCCATCCTTTGGAACTCCCTACCCCAATCTATCAGGCTATCGCCTACTCTGCTCACTTTTAGGTGCACTCTGAAAACCCATCTCTTCAGGGAAGCATACCCCGACCCCAGTTAATATTGGAATCCTCTACTCTTCCTACCACTCCATCCCCCACAGCCAATTACCTCTTGTACCACTATCCCCTCCTTCCTAGATTGTAAGCTCCAAGGAGCAGGGCCCTCTAATCCCTCTTGTATTGAACTGTATTGTTACTGTATTGTCTCCCTCCTAATGTAAAGCACTGAGCAAACTGTCGGCGTTATATAAGTCCTGTATAATAATAATAATTGCTGGCTGCTGGATGGTGTATTGAAGCTGGCTTTCAGGAGTCTGTTGTTGCTGGGGAGGTATATTGTTGCTGGCTGCAGGGAGGTCTATTGTTTCAGGAGAGAATCTATATTGGCAGGGGGTCTGTTGTTGCAGGGGGGTCTATTATTGCTAGCTACAGGGGTTCTATTTTACTTCATTTCTTGTTATCAATAAGAAAAACCATACATATTACTTAGTACCACAAAATGATACTTGGTCCTGTATTCTCTAAAAGGGGCGGTACTGGGAGTCGGGTAGGGGGTGGAACCAAGGAAAGGTGCTTTTGGGTCCTAGGGGTGGAAACACAGGGAGATTTGGAGGTGGGGGGGTATCTGGCATCTATTCTCTGAGAAAAAAGCCCTGCATAGAACGAACACTGTACTTCCAGATTATCCTTGACAAGTGCATGCGCATAGGACTAGTTACAACTGTTCTCATCTGGGAGAGAGTTCAACTGTTAGAAAGTTGTTCATTCCCATTAGATTCAACAGACGTTTCACAACCTTTGATTTTTTTTTTCGTACTTGCTTTGGTTGAAACTGATTGTCAAATCATTCCCTATAATTCCTAGGTAATCAAACAAATGTTCTGAAAGCAACAACTTTCTAGTACATCTATACCACAGTGATCTCCACTAGTTTCTGGATCCCATGCCCAGAGGTTGCTCTGCTGCATTGTGAGGTTGCCGGTTCAGAGAACACTTCGCATTTTCTCAGTGAATGAAAAGCATTCTCTGATTGGACGAGATGAAAAGGCAATGCGCCATGATCTCCACCTCATCCAATCAGAGAATGCTATACATCGTCACCTGTGCCAAAAAGCAACCTCCTACAATCACTAAGCTGCAGGATAGCTGCTTGGCACAGGACCTGGCAGCTAGTGGCAAATCATTGTACTAGGGGTACTAGGGGTGCCTACTACATTGATTTCCAGTGTCCATGGGAATCTCACAGGTATGGCACATACACACTTACATTGGTAAGTATGGAAAATGGAACTATGGAAAAAAAATCAAATACCTGAACTTCAGCTTTAAAGCACAACTTAAGTCTCCTATACAACTTCACACCATTGCAAAGCTTACCAAACCATGTACCAGTCTAGCTGTGTACTTCTCTGTAAACCTTTCTGTTCCATTCAGTCCATTTGTTTCTCATTCAAGGCATGCACAGTCGTGCAAAAATCTCAGCGTATAATGTGGAGTTCTCTGATGTGTCCTTCCGCTGCTCTTTTTATGCCTGTCTGTCTCTCTCATGTGACCTTTTACTCAATGAGGAAAAAAAAACATTAAAGGGAAAAGAATGCATATCTTATGGTCAGTAGAGCGGAACGGGCCTACTTGTAAAAACAGGCAGATATGTGTGCCGGAAGAACACAAAGCACCAGCAATGATCCAACAACCATGTAAAACCTTGATTATAAATCGTTATAGACTTGTAACAACAAACATTTCTATACAAACCAGCCTTGTCTGTGACTGATGTTGGATTTACAATGAGGGTTTTTGAGGAATTTGTTTTTTTCAATAAAGGGACTTGTCAAAGTGTATGTATCTTTATTTCTTGGTTACTTTTTTTTGTTTTTGTGAATGAGTTGTGGGGGAGGGGATCTGGGATCCCCCTTATTATTAAAAAAGCTTCCAATAATCTTCAGACCCCCACGGCCCATGTCCATCTTGTCATGTTGAGGGCATGTGGCCTGGTATAGTAAAGGAGAAGGGGGAAATGCTCCCCGACCCCCCCCCCTTCCCTTCTTCCTGGCCCAGCAGGCTGCTTACTTGGTTTAAAGATCTGGTATAATAGCACTGGTTTTTTTTGCATTGAGTCTCCCTTAACCATTTGCCGACCATGCTATAGCCACAAAATAGTTCGTTCTGGGAGGGATTCTATAGACGTCCTCCCAGAACCACACCCCCTGGGGCGCGCATCCAGCACACACTGTGATCGCAGTAAAGAGCCAATCACAGCAGCCCTTTACCATGTGATCAGCTATATCCAGTCACAGCCGATCAGAATGTATACAGACTTGCCAGTTATCGTCATTTCCTTACCTTAGCACTGTCACAGTGTGAGGAGAGGAGAGCCGATAACTGGAAATTCTGACAGCAGACATTTACATTGATAATCAGTACCCATCACTGCAGCCTCATTGCTGTACATCAATGAAGGAGAAACATTTCTTATTTGCAAAATTGTATAACAGAAACTAAAAAAAACCTTTTTTTTCAAAATTTGCAGTCTTTTTTTGTTTAGCAAAAAATAAAAAGCCCAGTGATGATTAAATACCACCATAAGAAAGCTCTATCTGTCTAGAAAAATGACAAAAATTCCAAATGGGTACAGTACTGCATGATCGCACAATTGTCATTCAAAGTGCAACAGAGCTGAAAGCTGAAAATTTGCCTGGGCAGGAAGGGGCAAAAGTGCCCGTTATTGAAGTGTTTAAAATCTATACCAGTCCCGAAGATTCTGGTATGGATTTTCTAGAGGACCTCATGCATTTTGTTTTGTGAGGTACCCCCTTAAAACCCACACCAAACTCAAAGGGTCTAGTATGTAAAGAATGTGTGACATCAAAAATGACATTTACAAAGAAAAAAATCAGTTTAAATTGCCAGCAAATGACATTCATTACCAAAGGTCCCCCAAAATACATAGCAGACCCTTGGAGGGGTCTGTCTGCTGTGTTTTTTTTTTTAACAATGAAGCTGTCAATGAAACGTCATTTGCCAGCAACTTTAACACTTTTTTCCTTTGTAAATTCCAATGCTGTCACAGTACTTTCTGAAAATCACAGAGACGCTCCCCATTCACAGGCAGGATTAGGACCCCCCCCCAGGCATGTGATTTAAAAGAACAGGACATGTTCACTGTTTCACTTTCAGCATTTAAAAACCTCTGGTCCTGGATGAATGGATTTTAAATGTTTGTTTTGCATTGGTGCATGTTCCCCAGGGCAGTGTGACCCCCCCCCCCCCAATCATGCTATTTTTTTACACTCTGCCTATTAGCCCAGAAAATGGACATTTTTAAGTTGACAGGTTCAACTTCCATTGAGTCCAATGGGGTTGGGTTCAGCATCCTGAATATCTATGAAATTCACCAAACCCAGGGCAGTTTCCAGGCCAACTCAGAGCAGTTCAGATCACCACTAGCTGTGGGTAGATGAGGCTTCCAGGAGTATGGGGGTGGCAAACAACGCTACTCATTATCTTAAACAAGATGAAGATCTGGTTCAATTAGTACGTGTATCAATAAGGCAAGCCCAGTTGTTCCCATCCTTATGGTGACTATTCGCCCTTTGACCTACCTAAGATAAGCAAGTTTGTAAACAGGGCAACTCACTTTCTATACACATGGCCAGCACGTGCAGCTGAGCCCCCTCCTAGTAACAGAGCCTCTGGCCCGTCATTGGTTCCAATGCCCAACACACATCTTCCATGTGTACAGATGCAGGCCTGATTCACCACACCAGATCATCCTCCTGGTCTCCAGTCTTCTTAACCCCTATCGCCAAGAGCACTCCTCACACAGGGCCCTGTGACTTGTTATGCTCCAGGTTAAGGCTTTGGGAATCCATCCAAACACCCAAAACCCATGTACAATGGGAGCCCAGGACACCTCGTACATGATATATGAAGGGGGTCTTCTCTCGCCGCCAGGAGGAAAGAATTCCTGTTCCCTAACCAACACCTTCTCCTAAGCTCACAACGTTCACATAGCTATAAAACATGGTAACACTTTGATTCTTCACATTGTAGCTTAACTATCCCACTATATTTATGAAATATAAATCTTTCCAGGCTGAGACAATGATGAGGAATGGATTCTCTTTGCTTAAACTTTACTTAAATTCTTGAAGGATTATCAGGTTACATCCATAACATAGCAGTTCTTCAGTGTGGCATTAAAGTGCAAATACATAACCTTTCCAAATCCTGGGTTATTGGTGAACTGTTCCACTAACTACAGGAGGGGTGCTGGGGTGATGCTTACATGCAGCTCTTTCTGTTCAGGCCATAGTCCTCCACTGGTCCCTAAAGCTTCTTCCAGGCTCCAGGGGGAGCTATCCTGCTCATAGGCACAACTTGCTTCTTATGCTGTCAACAACCCAAGACCCAGATTGGCTCCTCCTTTCCCTAACTATAAAAAGAGGGATGAGCCAAGACCTAAACCCACCTACAGTGGAGTGGCTACTGTTTAAACTCAACCCAAATTTAGCACTTGCCTGTAAGCTGAGGCTGCAATGCTCTGTCTATTCTCTATAAGCCCTATTGGAAAATCCATCAAACTCTAGACTTGCAAAGAGGCAGTGTTTTCATTAGGACCTAAGGAGAAACAGAGCACAGAACCGCCTTGCCCAGTGTAGGCCACAGCTCATGGACTGGGGAGCTAAAATGTGTGCAATAGTCTTGATCAAGTTGACTTTTACTTTCCTTGTGTAAGCGAGTTTTTCAGGAGTTATATTTAGTTTCCCCCAGAGCAAGCTAAGTTTCTGGTTTCATGTTACCCTTACCTTGTCTGAGGTCCACCAAGGAGAATGATGTCACATGACCAGTGACTGGAACAGCTGTTTTGTCAGTTCACCATTTTTTCCAATGTAGCATTGGGCAGGTAGCCTTGACTCACACTATTGCAAGCTGCATCCTGCACATCGGCAGCCTATTCATGCTTTTCAACAAGCTGCTCTACTGACAGAAACTTGCCTAAAGATGTCCCACAAAATATTTTTTTGGAAACGTACGGTACCAGGCTGCATAGTGCATGAAGATACCACTAAAAGCCATGGCAACATCACACTGCATTTGGTGTGCCATTAAAAATGATGACAGCAGTTTCAAATGTCCGGCAGAATCACTGTGATTTTGTTGGTGATTCCAAATCGCAATGGGTGAATGGGGTCTACAGATTACATGCCTCGATGCAATGCTGTGCAATGTGTGGCAATACACTACGAGCGGTGTGCTACCAAAACTGCTGCATGCACATTTTTTGGTCCATTGAGGAGCAATGGGCAGCTCACTCAAATGAATAGGCTTCCCTAACTCTGCGCAGGTAAATGCATCAGACAATGTGCATTAACATGAATAACTAACTTCAGAGGACAAGGCAGATGTGACTGGGCCCTAAAGCAGACCTATACTTAAATGTGATTTTGCTAGAATGAATACAAGGTAAAAAAGGGTCTGAAACATTTACCTTTCAGGAAGAAATCACTGCTTTAAGTTCCCTACATTGCTGTTCTTTTTACCAAAATCCTAAACCTGATTGCATTTTATTTCGTAAAAGAAATATCAGCCAGTATGAACTCTGATCTTTTCCTACACTCAAGCATATGGGTCCAATTGCATAGTCCTTTGGTCACCCAACCAGCACTGATCAGAGACAATAGAAGCATTTTCTCCACTAAATATAACTATTGCAGCCCTATTATTAAAGCTGAATGTCAGGAATTAAGCACTTTTGTAAAAATTGAAGGTGCACTATGATTTAAGTCCTACCAGGTGCTTGACAACTCCTGGGAGTGTATTCAGTTTATGGCTGAATACACTCCCTTCTGCTGTCCATTCACAGAAGCCTTTGTATTTTGTGAATGAGTTCATATAATATCAAGGCTTTTGTGATTGGGCAGGAGGAGAGGAGTGGTGGGCATAGCAGCTGAAGAGCCTATACCGTTGACGGAGCTGAGACCAGAGCATCCAGCATTGGGCTCCTGAAACTAAAGACATGGCTGTCTTCCAAGGCTTCTATCAACCAGCCAGATGTAATAGTAGAGCTAAGTCTAGGAAGTATTATGCACCTCGTTGGACTTAACCCATACAGTACCTTCACTTTTTACAAAAGAGCTGAATTCCTGGAGTTCAGCTTTAACTTGCCAGGAAAACCTTTAACTTATCTGTCAGTTAACATTTGCATTGAGGTCCATTTCAAAGTGTATCAAAAACCATTTTTTAATGGAAAAAATAGGCAAGAATGAGAACCTCTGTCAGGTTTTTATTGCTCTCTGTAGTCCTGCTGGAGAGATCCACCCTCCTGGTGACAATCACTGGAAAGACAGGGAAGAAAATTTTGAGCTGGGCGAATTTTTCAACAGGGGCACTTTTATCAGTAATTACTGTCTGTAAGGGCATTTCCTTCACTTTGGAGGGTTTTCCATTTACTAACTGTTCTGTCTATAGGAACAGGGAATTCTCCCCAGGTAAAAATTAACTTACTGGGGTTTAATCCATTCCCCACTCTAACTAAAATAAAAAAAAAAAAAAGATTTTCCACTTCAAAGTGGAGCTCCACCGAAAAGGGGAAGTTCCCCTTTAAATACTGGTCCCCCACTCCCTGTTAAGGATTGGCACCTTTGGGGAGCGGGTACCCAAAATTGACAGGTACCCGCTCCCACTTCTGCTGCGATCGCCTAGACGATCGGAAGTGGAAATTGTCTTCTCCCCCTCCCTCCGCGTAGTCTTCTGGGACACGTGACAGGTCCCAGAAGACTACAGGACCATTTTACAAAGTGCAGCGCTACTCGCACATGTGCAGTGAGCACTCGACTGTGAAGCCGCAAGCTGTCACAGCCGGGTACCCACACTGAAGATGCCGGCACATGGGAATACAGGGAGGTCGGTGAAATTTGCTGCGGGGGGAGACACCGCAGGATCGAAAGACAGGTACAGTTGTGTTCAAAATAATAGCAGTGTGTTGAAAAAAGTGAATAAAGCTCAAAATCCTTCTAATAGCTTTTATTTCCATACACACAAATGCATTGGGAACTCTACACATTCTATTCCAAATCACAACATGAAGAAAAATACATCAAATTTGTGTTGTTCCTCTAAAAAAATGGAAGAAAAGTGAATATTAATAATAATAATATAATAATATTAGACGGTTCAAAAAAATAGCAGTGCTTGTATTCTTCTTTACAAACTCAAACATTCACTATATAAAACTGAAAAATGTTTGAAGATTTTTCTTTCCTTTGAATGACTTCATGAATATTTGGTTGTAGTCGCACTGTTTCTGAGAACTGCTGTACATCTGTGTTGCATGGAGTCACCCAACTTCTGGCCCCTGTGAACAGGTATTCCAGCCCAGGATGATTGGACGACGTTCCACAGTTGTTCTCTATTTCTTGGTTTTGCCTCAAAAACGGCATTTTTGATGTCCCCCCACAAGTTTTCTATTCGATTAAGATCCGGGGATTGGGCTGGCCACTCCATAACATCAATCTTGTTGGTCTGGAACCAAGATGTTGCACGTTTACTGGTGTGTTTGGGGTCATTGTCTTGTTGGAACACCCATTTCAAGGGCATTTCCTCTTCAGCATAAGGCAGCATGACCTCTTCAAGTATTCTGATGGATTCAAACTGATCCATGATCCCTGGTATGCGATAAATAGGCCCAACACCGTAGTATGAGAAACATCCCCATATCATGATGCTTGCACCACCATGCTTCACGGTCTTCACAGTGTACTGTGGCTTGAATTCAGTGTTTGGGGGTCGTCTGACAAACTGTCTCCGCCCACTAGACCCAAAAAGAACAATCTTACTTTCATCAGTCCACAAAATGTTGCGTCATTTCTCTTTAGGCCAGTCAATGTGCTCTTTGGCAAATTGTATCCTCTTCAGCACATGTCTTTTTTTCAATGGTGGGACTTTGCGGGGGCTTCTTGCAGATAGCTTGGCTTCACATAGGCGTCTTCTAATTGTAACAGTCCTCACAGGGAACTTTTTCTTTCATCTTCCTGGAGCTGATTGATGGCTGAGTCTGCGCCATTTTGGCTATTCTTCTATCCATTTGAATGGTAGTTTTTCGCTTTCTTCCACGTCTTTCAGGTTTTGGTAGCCATTTTAAAGCATTTGCGATCATTTTAGCTGAGCAGCCTATCATTTTCTGCACTTCTTTATATGTTTTCCCCTCTCCAATCAACTTTTTAATCAAGGTACGCTGTTCTTCTGAACAATGTCTGGAACGACCCATTTTCCTCAGAATTTCAGAGAGAAATGCACTGTAACCGGCATGTACAACATTTGCTGCCTTCCTTCCTTAAATAAGGGCAATAATTGCCACCTGTTTTTCAAAGCATGAATGACCTCACTAATAGAGCTCCACACTGCTATTTTTGTGAACATGCCCCTTTCAATTAGTGATTCAATGACACAGAATCAGCAGCATGCATGTCATGACTGTTGGGTCTGTTGGATTTCTATTACTCTACTACACCTGCTAGTAAATTATTTGTCATGTAGAAATATAATTTCTACCAAAACCAGTGATTGATCCGGTTAGTGATGTCTGACTGCTATTATTTTGAACACAACTGTAAGTGTCCATTTTTTAAAAGGCAGCAGATACAGTTTTTGTAGCTGCTGACGTTGATATTTTTTTATTTTCACTGGAACTCTGCTTTAAGGTTTGTGTCCACCTCCCAGCAAAATTCAATATATTTAGTACAAGAAAAAGATTTTAAGGTTAAAAACTGTTATTGATTAAATTCAGGTTATTTATTATAAAATGATTGATTACACAGTATAAAACTGACAGCATAAAAACATTACATTATACTTTGAACAAAGCTCAGACCAGGAGCAAAGCCTTGGATACTTTGACCACTTCGGGTTCTTCTTGGTGGTCCTTTTGTTGGCTACATATAGCTTTAATGACATGAAGTTTTAACCAAGAAACTGAATATATATACATGCATGCAAGTGGTAATCCAAACGTTTATAGGCTCAAATAGAAAGAAAAAACGTAGGACCATGAACCATTTCATTTTCATTTTTTCCCTTCAGTGCACTTCTTTGTTCAATGTTGAAGCATTTGATTCCATCAATATTAAAACTCTCATCCTGACCCTCAAACCACTCCACAAACGTATTTGCGACCTTATTATTAAAACACTTTACGTACAAGGGATCTTTCAATTATGGGAAGAAGCAGTCAACGAGGACAAGGACTAATTCAAACCCTGCTTCACTGATAACAGCCAAAGTAACAAAGAACTACCGGGACATTGTCCTGGTACAAGAGGACTTTTTTACACAACTTTCCATGCTTCTTCTCCTTGACCACAATTCACAAATATTAGACACTTTAAGTTTTGAATTAAAAAAACAACATAATATAACATACTAACATCACCTAAGGCCATATGCCCTTTCACACTGGGTACCTAGGTGTACTTCCTTGTACGGCAGTATGCGCCAGGGATAAATGCCTTGAACGCAGACTTCTTGTATTCCAGGCATTCATCCCTTGGTGCATACTGGCCTAAACCAGTGGTCTCCAAACTGTGGCCTACGGGTCAGATACGGCTTCTTGCTTGTCTTTATCGGGCCCTTGGGGCACTATTTCTCCCACTGATATGAACACTATTCCTTCCACTGACACCAATGATGGGGCACCCTATCTTCCACTTACAACATTGATGGGGGATGATTCCTTTCACTGACACCAACAATGAAACACTATTCCTCCTACTGACACCAAAGATGTGGCACTATTCTTCCCACGAATACCAACATTGAGATGCTATTGCTCCCACTGATACCAACTGTTTGTCCCACTGATACCATTGATGGGGCACTATTCCTCCCACTGACACCAATGTTGGTGCACTATTCCACCTCCCACTGACTACCAAACCTGAGGCATCGTTTGATCTCGCTGACACTGGAATGTATCTCTCTACTCAGACTGGTCACAGTTCGGCCCCCATAAAGTCTGAAGACAGTAAACTGGTTCTTTCTTTAGAAGGTTTGGAGACCCCCCTGGCCTAAACATTCATACCACTAGGTTCACTGTCCAGGTCCATCTAGTCACAGCAGTTGTAAGCCTCTCAGAGTTCAACAGACTGCCGACATGACAGCAGGGCTTAGACGGGACACCTGTGCCCACAGGGAAATGTCAGAGCTTCATGAATCGAGGCTTAACACTGTGTGCATTGGTCCCTTATAAAACCACACCCCAAATGAGAGTCATTGATTGCAAACAAGATTTGTTAATTTTCACACACAAAAAAATATTTTCCTAGCAAATTCATTCAAGACCATGTTGCAAAAATGAATATACCCCAATGAAAGTCTTAGGAGCAAAACTAAATTTTAGACAACAAAATCCTAATTAACAAGAATTCAGCTCCAGGTGAGTCTAATTATTCAATAAACAGGTGTCCAGCAGACAGGTGATTATAAAAGGGCATTACTTAACAAAGAAAACCCCTCCCATTTCATGCTGTCAACAATGGCACTACATGGAAGAGAAATGTCACAAGACCTGAAAAAGAAAATAATTTCTTTATACAAGAAAGGTGAAGTCTACAAGAATATCAGCAAATCTTTACTTATCAGTCAGAATACTGTAGCAAAAGTGAAACAAAAATTTAACAAAGATGGAAATGCAACCATCTCACAGAGCCGTCCAGGCCATCTACTGAAGTTAAGCCTTGTCAGGAGCGTCTTCTGATGAGAGGGGTTGAAGAAAATTGCCATGCATGTTCACTGCAGTTAGCTAAAAAAGTAGAGAGCCAAACTGGGGTGATTGTTTCCTGTGACACAATACGGCGTACACTGTAGAGGAATGGCATGCATGGGTATTGTCCACGAAGGAAGCCTCCCCTAAAGTCCATGCACAAAAAAGCCTGCCTAGAATTTTCCAGGGCCCATGCTGAAAAAGAAGAAGACTAATGGGACGCTGTACTCAGGAGTTATGAAACCAAGATAAATGTTTGTGGAACTGATGGCTTCAAAACTGTATGGCGTCGCAAAGGTGAGGAGTACAAAGAAAAATGCATTGTACCTACTGTGAGACATGGTGGTGGCAGTGTCCTTCTGTGGGGCTGCATGAGTGCTACTAGTGTCGGGGAGCTGCATTTCATTGATGGAGTCATGAATTCACAGATGTACTGTTTGAGACATTGATTCAAATCTTATTTTTCAAAAGGGGTGTACTCATTTATGCTGAGCACTGTGTATGTATGTATATATATATCATATGCTCACATACTGTAACAGTAGCATGTACTTTTTTATTCAGGTGCTATTAGTAATAAAGGTACATACAAACTTTACAACAAAAGGAGATATTTTGCTAATGTAAATCTTTGTAAGAAACTATATCTAAAATAAATCTGATAAGCGCTGTGAGAATAATATATTCTATCTTTAGTGGTGATAGGCTTAACACCCCCCTGTTCAGTTCGTGGACGAACATTTGAACCTACCGAAAGTTTGACCTCAAACTTTGAACAGGGACAATTCACTAAGCAGTATCTTACTGCTTCTGAGTATGTGGTAAGATAACGGTCAGTTACTAAAATATGGCATGAGTTATATTATGACGTTATGCGGTATTTTAGTAGTGAAAATATTCTTTAATGTTTCAGCTGTCAGTGGGGTTCACCGCTGCCAGCTGAATGTATGAAGAATTGTCTGGATTGCCAGACAATTAAACAATTTTTAAAACAATAGCATGCAGCCCAGCAGGTCAGGAAAGGGGGCAGGCGAGTGAGCACCCCCCCTTCTGAACCATACCAGGCCACATGCCCTCAACATGGGGGGCTCCCACCTCAAAACACCTTGTCCCCATGTTGATGTCCTCTACAAGGGCCTCTTCCCCACAACCGTGGCCGGTGGTTGTGGGGGTTTGCGGGCAGGGGGCTTATCGGAATCTGGAAGCTCCCTTTGAAGCGGTAATAAACCGTGTCCATTAAAAAAAAAAAAAATCCCCTGCAAGGTAAAGACATAATGTGCTAGTATGCATCGCTAGCACATTATGAAAAACTTACCTTAAGACAAAGCCCTGTACCGGCACACTGTAACCACTGCAGAGGCATCCATCTGCACCCGGTCTTCCTTCCAGGTTCGCAAGCTCCGGCCATATGACTGGCTTGGCCATAATGACATCACTCCAGTGCATGCACACAGGAGTCTCGAGACATGATACAGTGCTCTGAAGGAACGGCACAGGAATGCCTTTCCTTCAGAGCTCATGCGCCGGCTGCAAAAAAACCTTAAATATCTCCTAAACAGCGCACATTTAGGAGATATTCATTTTACCTACAGGTATGCTTTATTATAAGCTTACCTGTAGGTAAAAATATAGAAACTGGGTTTACTATCACTTTAACAAGGGATCCCCCAGATCCCGCCCCTCCCCCCCCATATGAATGAATATGGGGTAACCCTACCCATTCACAAAAAAAAGTGTAGTGTAAAAATGACAGGAGACATCTTTGCAAAGTCCTTTATTAAAAACAAAAATTTAAAAAAATGCCCCCAAAGTAGATCCAACGTCAATCATGATGCCTGCCGCCACCGCCGACCCGAAAAAAAAAGAAAAAAAAGGCTTTGCTCTTGACGCTGGCTCCTGCCGTCTGACAGCTGCACCAGGATGACAGTTCTTAAATAATGTGATGACGTCACAAGGGGGCAGAGTCACACCTGCCCCCTTGTAACGTCATCATGTGCTCTGATTGGCCAAAGCATCAAAATGCACTGTTAACTCGAACATGATGCCCAACCCTAATCTTTAGAACATTAAAATGTCTATACTGTGTCATATGTATACTCCTTAATATATGTAAATATTCTTCACTGGCAGTGACATGGTCAGGACAATATGATGGCCAAAACTCTCTTACACTCCACCATTCCTGTTTACGTCCCAGTGAATATTCTAGTCTGGCCTATTTACCAAGGTCATGTAAATGTTATATGACTTGACGGTCCAATCTTGCAAAATATGATGCTTCTCCAGTGCTTCTCATTGCATTGAATTTTCCATCTTATAAGACACATCTTGTGGAGATGGATGGTGAGGCTCTGGTACAGGAACACCACGGAAATGCTAATATTCCATCATAATTGGCTCATCTTGTGAAGGTGGATGGAGAGACTCTTGTGCTGGAAAACAAAGATGGTGTTGATAAGGCATTGTAATACGCACACCTTGTGAATATATTGCATAAATTATAAAAGGTAGAGGTTAATATTAGCTAATATACAGCATATGGACTGCTAATAACATAATAAAATGTGTATGTCATGACCAGTAGCAGACTGCTGGCCAAGGGTAGTGGACCTAATTACTCATAGTGCTGGGGCTGAGAACCAAATGGATAGGATGGCAGCCAGTAACCAATAGCACTAACAGAGGAATAGCTGGAGAGGAAAGTCAACCAAACTGACATCAAACCAGAATATCAGGAAGGTAGACTCAGATACAAGAGAATTGAGAGCAAGTCATGGCCACATATCTAGAAGACATCTTCTCAGTCTTGGTGAGCTCCTATTCATATAGCTTCCCCCTATCGGCCATCGAAGGTACTTAGTTACCCACAGGACTTACTACTTGGCAAACCCCATTGATGCAAACATGTGTTCATAAAGTCTAGGGTGTACTGGAGAAGTGACACAACCAAGAGGGGAAGGACCAAAAAGGTCAAACAAGAATAAAAAGACACAGAGTACAAACAAACTGAAGACTCACTAAATCTACAGCAGTAGACAGACAGGAATGAACAGCAATGCAACAATGATGAGGTATGTGAGTGGTTGATTGCTAAACTGCAGTGCAATACAAATAATAGAACATAAATAAGTGAAGACTACCATAAATAGCGCTCACTAATGAGATGCAATTCAATCCCCAAAATTGTGTGAAATATAAAAAATAAAAATTCGTAAATAAATATAAATAATACATAAACAATAATAAATAAATAAATATACAAAATAAATAAATAATAAACTACACTTCCCCAAACAGTGCAACAGTAAAAAAGTATCAGATCATAATATAAAGTCCAAATCTTTCTTTCAAAAAAGTATCCACCAAAACCGTGATCTTCAATGTGCTCAACACACCATCAAAGTGCAAACTCACCAGACGCTGGTGATTAATCAGCCTTAAATCAGATACCAATAGATGTGGAGATTCATTAAACCAGAGTGGCTCAGATGTAATAATGGTCACTCATCAGATGGTTAATCCAGCTCAAACTCCATCCAGGTAAGTATTATTCAAATTCCATATGTGGGTAAATAAAGAACACTCGCCATTGCATAACTGCATTGCCAACAAATACCCCCTTTAGACTAAAACTCACATTGTGTAAAAGTACAAAAAGCATTCAATAGGTGTAGCAGCAGTGAAACAGCTAGCTATTTCAATGTGCGTCTCACCACCCGCTCTGTAGATTACAAATCTCATAATAGCGATCACATGGTCCAGCCACATGGTCGCGGCGTGTGTGGTGACGTCACTGCTGATCACGCCTTACGCGTTTCATCACACGACTTCCTCTGAGGGTGTGATCAACATACAGACGTTCGGTCTTTTATAAGACCGCTCCAAATGCCATAGGTCAAATTAGTCTTCTACTGCCATCTTGTGATGGAATATATGATGGCATACACTCAATTAGTCTTATCTAAATGGACAAATACTAGAAGAGAAGAGCAATAAGCTCAATAATTCCATCATGTGGACAAACATAAAAATGGTTGTCCAATATCCCAATTTATATCACAAAGAGGGAAACAATCATAAACTCATCACGATATATAATAATAGAACTAAAATAAACAAAAATCATATACATATAAAATAAATTCAATATAAATAAAAAAACTAATAATCACTGATAAAACAATTTAAATCTAATTCTACATTTAAACCATTGGGAGTCAGAGCATTAGTGAGATAAATCCACCTCGTTTCACACTTTGACAGTTCTCTAACTCTATTGGACCCACGCCACATCTGGAGGATAGTGTCAATTCCCCAAAATGTGATAAGGAAGGATCTTGATTATGATGTTTTCTAAAGTGCATATATACACTATGATATTTATAACCTTTCAATATATTATTCAGATGTTCTTGGATCCTAATCCTTAAATGTCTTTTATTACGGCCTATATAAATCAGGCCACAAGGGCATTCAAGAGCATAAACTACATGAGTAAGCTCCAAGGATCAGGGCCCTCCTTTCCCTCTTGTATTGAACTGTATTGTTGCTGTATTGTCTCCCGTTATATTGTAAAGTGCTGAGCAAACTGTTGGCGCCATAAATCCTGTATTATAATAATAATTATAAGTAGTTTCACGTGTGATAAAGGTAGATATATCAAATTCCTTTCCATTAGACCTAGATAAAAATTTAGTGAGTTCCTTATACTTATTCTTTGCTGTCCTGCACACTGCACATTTTCTACACAAAAAAAAACTTTTTTTTCCCCAATACATTTCTAGTTTTTTGGGAGGATCCAAAATCTTTTTTACCACTTTATCCCCAAATGTAGGGGCTTTTCTATAAATAAATGTGGGTTTATCAGGTACAGTGGCGTCCCAAGGCAGGTGCGGGGGGGTGTTGTCTGCACCGCGTGACACCGACCACACATCAGGACGTACGGGGGACGCAATCGGTGGGAAATTTAAAAATGTTAAAAAGTGATAATCACTAAATACACTAAAATCTGATAGTATTACATTACTGTATCAAACCATTTCACATACATTTTGTCCCTACTGCTTTGTCCTGTGCCCTGCCTGCATTTTTACTGTTCTTTCTGCCTGGAAACTGAGAAACGTCCATGGCGTCCAAAAAGCGTCCCTTTAGGTCAAAAGCGGTTTTAGACCGGATAGAGAACAGCGATAGTAAATCAGAACCACTTGCAGAATTGACTGATAATGATTTGTGGGGAAATTCGTCATCAGACGCTGAAAATGATTTTGCGACTTTGCTCAGTGATGTGCAAACTTGGCGCTCTATTTCAAAATTCAGTGTTTTTGGTTCGATTATATTATTGAATTAAATTTATTATTAGTACATTATTATTTTTTATGATTATTTATTAAATTATAATTTATTCAAATTTTAACATACCCGTGATGTTTACTAGACTCTTATTCGGACAGATTTCAGTGAGTTATTCCTAAAAATGACAGGCCTACAATAAAAAAACAACATATTTCCATGCAAAAAAATGTACCGCTTTGAGCACAGAAATACTGACATAATCAGACAGCTAGGGAGGCTACGAAAAACAATCAGATCAGCTTCAGAACCTGCCCAGATCAGAAACAGATCATCAATGAACCTCTTGTATAGCAGAATCTGTTTATGACCATAGTTAAAGACATAATGGTCTTCCCATTCCGCCATAAATAGATTGGCTCTACAAGGCGCAAAACGTGCCCCCATAGTAGGGACTTACCCGGTCTGACGGTTCCCGGCGGAGGAGAGGCTGATGCGGGTGAGGGAAGAGAGAGGAGCGGCTGGAGACTGGTGAAGAGAGAGTCCCTGGACGCTGGGAGACGAGAGGGGCCGGCGCGATCACGTGACCGGCCGCAAGGCACCTCTGGGAGATCGGGAAGCCGGCCGGCCGGCCGGCGTTTTGCAGTGAGAGAGCAACGCCGACCTGTGTGCCGGTGGCCGACACACTCTCCCCCTATCCCCCTAGTAACCCTGGAGCCTAAAAGAAAGTGGAAGGAGGAGAACTATCGAGACCTGGACAAGGAGTCTGAAGAGACTCTGGGGAGTTCCCCCCCATGAAAAGACCCTCAGAGGAATCGAGTGAAAAGGCACTCATTGGAAGAAGATATAGGAGGAGGGTGAGTGACTATGAATGAAATGTGATTTGCATTTGAAGATCTATTGAGCTGACCCTCAAGAAATAGAGTGTAACTGAAAGGGGGGACCCCTGGAGACTGTATAAAATGTGGAAGAGGCTCGCAGAGAGAAGAAGAGAGGCTTAGGGGGAAGGGGGGGAGAGGAGGGAAGGAAGAAGAGGAAGAAAAGAGAAAAAGGAAAATCAGCAAGGGGACAGGGCAGAGACTTGAAAGTTTAAAGAAATATTTTCCCACCCCACCCACGAACTTATAAAGGACTATAAGAAGGATAAGTGCCATAAAGAAAGATGAAAAACAAAAATGTAAAAGGAAGCGGGCTTAAAGGGTCCCAGACTGGCACAATTAAAAAATACACATCCCAAGGAAACGTAACCCCAGAAAGACCCCAGAGCAGAATTGAAAAAGGAGAAGCAGACCTTAGTATGGAAAGAAGCCCTGGAGTATCAATAGGCCCTGATACTAGTAATCAGCATATAACAGGCAATACAGAGATGGAAAAAGATCTACAAATACCTAATAAAAAGGAAATGGCAGAAATGTTTGGAGAACTGGAGAAAACAATAAAACAAGAAATGGTAAACATTCGCAGAGATCTGGGACACCTGTTGGAGAGAGTTGAGGAAACGGAGGAGAAAGTTAAGGGTCAGACCCAGGTTATCTCTGAACTTGAAAAAGAACTAACTAATATAGGGAAAGCCCAAGAGAAACTGTTATATAAGGCTGAGATACAAGAAAATAAAGACAGGAAGAGAAACATCTTGATACGTGGGGTCCCAGAAAACTTAAAGGGAGAAAGTCTGCAAGAGGTGGTTTGTAAAATATTTAACACTATAACGGACAGCTCTGAGATGGAAAGGTCTAAAATAGAAGGAACCTTTAGAAAAGGAAAAATTCTGAGAAATTTGGGGAAAGAAAGGCCGAGAGATATAATAGTTAAATTCTATGAACTTCGGGATAAAGAAAATATCTGGAAGAAGACTAAGGGAAAATCAGTAATTAAGTACGAAGGAGGAGACATACAGATATATGCGGATCTAGCTCCAGAGACTTTGTGGAGAAGGAGAACTTTGAGACCCCTATTGGAAAGGTTGAAAGAACAAAAGGTGCAATATAGATGGGGGACTCCCGAATGTTTAATAGGATGGAAAAATGGGACTACAGCATACCTTAGGTTTCCAGAAGATATGAAAAATTTTTGTGACAGTTTAAAAATTCAAAGAATGGAAATCCCTGGCTGGGAAGAAGAACATTGGGAAAATAGAGCGAAGAGAAAGGAGGACTGGCAATATGTGGGGCGGCGGAGGTGGAGGGGAGGGGAGGGGGGGAGAGGGATGGAGGAAGAGAAATAGTTTTTTTTTTTTTTCTCTTCTTCTCTCCCCTATCCCCTTCTGCCCCCACTCTATCGCCCTCGTTTCTGATTCTTTTTTTTTTTTTTCCCCTATGCCTATGATAAAACCAGGTGGGGCCTGGGAGGTTACGGGGAGGTTAGACAAGGGGAAAGTCGTCCATGGACGGAGTCTTAGCCCAAGGACCAAATCAAAGGTGGACTTTTTAATCCATAAATGATTAGTAGGCAAATGTTAGGCCTAAAAAGAGGGGGGAGGGGAGGGGGGAGGGAGGGGGTTGGAAGGTTGGAAGGGTGGGAAATGGGAGAGGTGGGTTGTTTTTCCTGCAAAATAAAAGACGATATAAAAGCAAGTGAGAAGGGAGAAGGAGAGAGAAAGGAAAAATATAGATGGAGGAGAAAAGAGGAAATTTAAGGAAGATGGAAGAGATTCAGTTTATAACATATAATATAAATGGGTTGAACTGCCCTGGGAAAAGATATAGATTATTTAAAGAACTACACCATAGAGATGCCTCAGTGATATTTCTACAGGAGACACATCTTGAGATAAGTTCAAATGTTAGGCTGAGGTCTAGAAACCACCCAACATGGTATTATGCAGATTCCCCGGTTAAAAGAGCAAAAGGGGTAGCAATAGGTCTGGCAAAGAACATTAGGTTTGAGTTGGAAGATAGAAAAACAGATCCAGATGGGAGATTTTTGTTTTTAAGGGGCAAGTTACAGGAGATTGAGTGTACACTGGCCAATATCTACTGTCCTAATAAAAAACCGGAGGAGTATCTGAAAAAGGTGTTGAGGAAGTTGATGGACTTTAAAAAAGGACGTTTGATCCTGGCAGGGGACTTTAACTTTTGTATGGACCCACAAAGGGATGCCACCTCCCATATAAAGGCAGAAGGAAGCAGGGCCCTGAAATTATTGAAAAAAGAATTACACATAAGTCAACTGGTAGACGCCTGGAGAATTACACACACGCAAGATAGAGATTATACTTTTTTCTCAAATATGCATAAGAGATATTCAAGACTAGATCATATATTAATAGAACATCAATTAATTGACCACCTGACCCAGGTAGACATAGAGACAATATCTTTATCAGATCATGCTCCAGTTATTATGAAAATGGAATGGGGGAGAAGGAAAATCGGAGGGCTGGGATGGAAATTGAATGAGACACTTTTAGTGGAAAAGGAAATAGCTCAGAAAATAGGGGAGGAGATCGAACGCTTTTTTAAGGAGAATGAGACAGGGGAGGTGTCAACGGCCACAGTGTGGGAGTCCCACAAAGCTTATATAAGAGGAATATTAATGGCGATTGGGGCAAGAAAGAAAAAAGAAAGAAGGGAGAAAATGAATGAGCTCTTAGAAGAAATAGGTAAATTAGAACAAATACATAAGAATAGAATAACAAAAGAAATAGAGCTGAAGTTAAAAAAACAGAAAGAAGAACTGAAAGAAATGATAGAAGAGGAGAGGAGAAAAGTATATAATAGAGTTTTAAGCGAGAGATATAGATGGGGAGAAAGACCTGGAAAGTATCTGATGAGAGCCCTGAGGAAAAAGAAAAACAGAAATTATATAGAAAAAATAAAAGACGCTAAAGGAAACATGAAACACTCAAATAAAGATATCATCAAAGCCTTTATAGAATATTACAGGAAACTGTACAATATAAGCCCCTTGGAAGGTTCAGAAACTATAGACAGAGAGAAGAACCAGAAAAGAAAGAAATATTTGGAAATGGCTGGGTTACTAAAATTAAGTGAGGATCAACTAAACTCCCTAGATGCAGATATCTCACAGGAAGAAATAAAACTAGCATTGAAGGGGACAGTGTCGGGGAAAAGCCCAGGACCAGATGGTTATACAGTGAGATACTATAAAAAATTTAGTGAAATCTTAGTACCAAAACTTAAAAACTACATGAATGCACTAGGTGGAGAGATGGAAGTAAGAAGAGAATCATTACAAGCCCAACTCGTGCTCATTCAAAAAGAGGGAAAAGATCCCTCTCAGTGTTCGAGCTATAGACCTATCTCACTACTGAACACAGATACTAAGTTGTACGCAAAGGTCCTAGCAAATAGATTGAAAGAGCTAATGCCTGGATGGATACATGAGGATCAGGTGGGCTTTGTTCCAGGGAGGGAGGGAAAAGACAATGGGGTACGATCATTGATGCTAATCCAAAAGAGTAAAAAGGGAAAAGAACCGGTGGTACTATTGTCTATAGATGCTGAAAAAGCGTTTGATAGGGTAAACTGGAGATTCATGAAGGATACTCTGGAAGCCTTGGGAATCGGGCCTAGGATGAGAGAGTGGATAGGAAAGCTGTACAGATACCCCTCGGTGGTTATAGGGGTAAACGGGGAGAGGTCAGAACCCATTGAGATGTCAAACGGTACAAGACAGGGATGCCCATTGTCCCCATTGCTGTATGTTATATCATTAGAACCACTATTGTCAACAATAAGACTGAACAGAGACGTAAAGGGAATCCTGATAGGAGATACAGAACATAAAGTTGCTGCTTTCGCAGACGACTTGCTGTTCTATGTAGGAAACCCCAGGATAACACTTCCAAACTTAATGAAGTCATTAAAGGAGTATGGAGAACTATCAAACTTAAAGATAAATCCAACAAAAACGGAGATTCTAAATATAAACATCTTAAAAAATGAAAAAGAAAGGATACAAAAGGAATTTCCCTTTAAATGGAAAGACAGGGATATAAAATATCTAGGAGTAAAACTCACAGCCTCACATAAACATCTATATAAGCTAAACTATATTTCATTGATTAATGAGATTAGAGACGAGTTAAAAAGATTGGAGGGAGGTAACCCGACATGGATGGGCCGTATTAATCTGGTAAAAATGGTAATTGTACCAAAAATCATATATAGATATCAAATGATCCCAATTAAACTCCCAGAGATTTTCTTTAAAATAATTAAGAAATTGATAACAGGATACATATGGAGGAATAAAAAACCAAGACTGTCATACGAACTGTTAAGTAGGAGGAAAGAAAGAGGGGGTTTAGGGCTCCCAGACTTTAAAAGATATTACAAAGCGGTAACATTGGCAAGAACCATAGATTGGATATTTAATTATAAAAAAAGCTGGGTGAGAATAGAGAATGAACTCAGCGAAATAGACTTGGGAAGAATGATATGGGTGCCAACACAGTATAGGGGTTTAAATGACAATGTAAATACATACACTTTGAATGTTTTAAAGATTTGGGATAATTTACACAGAAGTATGAAATGGACTTTTAATTCCACACTGATTCCACTAAAAAATACAGAGTTTTTTCCCCCAGGGAGAGAAGAAATAGGAGGGAAGTGGTTTAAAAAAGATAAGGTGCAATTAGGAGATATCTTGGTGGGAGATAAAATAGGAGCATTTGGCGAATTGAAAAAAAAAAGAGGGAGAGATTTTCACTAAATTAGACGAATGGCGGTATTTCCAATTGAGGTGTTTTGTTGGAAGTTTGCCAAGACCTTTAAGGACAAGAGACAATTGGAACTTGTTCGAAAAGATGTTGGGAACACAAGGTGATGGGAAACACGGGATTGCTAGAGTTTATACAATACTCACTGAACTAGACACAAACACGAAGCCAACATATATAACAAAATGGGAAATGGATATGGGAGTTGCGATTGATGTGGAAAAGCAGAGGAGAATGTATAGATTAACTCACGAAAATGTCTCTATGAGAGAAGTAGAGATGAACTATAAGTGTTTGACAAGATGGCACATTTCACCAACAGTAGAAAATAAGATGTGTGGAGAGAGTTCACCGTTGTGTTGGAGGGGATGTGGGGAAATAGGCACAATATACCATATATGGTGGGGATGCCCAAAAATCCAGATATTCTGGAAAACAATAATCCACTTAATAAGAAAATTGACAGAAATAGACATAAATCTAGATCCAGAAGTATGTATTTTGCATATCACGGATATAACGGTAAATAAGTACAAAAAATCAGGGATATGGTACTATATAAATGCTGCAAAAGCCCTGATACCCAAGTTCTGGCGGCGAATAGAGGCACCAAAGGAAGAGGACTGGATTGAAAGAGTCGAGCAGATTAAAAAGATGGAAAGGTTGTGCCATACCCAAGAAGATAAGATGGAGACTTACTATGGGAAATGGGAGAACTGGGAAAAAGCTAGATTATATATGAGGTATAGGAAAGAATAAAGATAACAACAGAAAAATTTCACTTGCTGATATAAAAAGACGCAGAGAAAAGGTAGAATAGGTAGAGGGGATATGGGTTGGGGGGTGGAGGTGGGGGGGAAAGGTAGCATAGAGTATATAAAGTAGGAATGTTGGTTAATATAATATTATAGAATATATTTTTATATATATATATACTTATATTGTGATTAGAGATGAGCGAAGAAATGAAAAATTTGATTCGACTGATTCGGCGAATTCGTGGACAATATTCGATTCGAGTCGAATAAATTCGCTGTGAATTTAACTTAAAAAAGGGTGTTTCTAGGCTTCAGAGAGACTTAATATTAGTGCAGAACACTGTACCTTTAATTTAAATGCCCTTGGAGTCTGCTGGGGAAGAGAAATAATACTGTCAGTCAGTATGACATGCAGATGAGTGCCGTCGATCTTAGAATCACTGCACACTTCACTCCTTTGGCCAGTCACGGGGCCAAAACCAGTGTTTGGAGCCACAGTGTGGCGGTGGAGCCAGCAGCAATGGGAGGCCATACAGCAACCTATGACAAAATGGAAACCAGCAGGAGCGTGAGGAGACCTGAAAGTGGCACATGGCAGAGTGGGAGCAATGGGAGGCGGTACAGGGACCCAGGTCACACTGTGGGCCCAGCAGCAGCGTGACCAGGCGGTACGGGGGCCCATGGCCGATATGGGGCTTGGTGGCACCTATGGAAGGCCTGTGATCTGCCAGCAACCTATGACAAAATGGACAACCGCAGGAGTGTGAGGAGATTTCAAAGTGGCACATGGCAGAGTGGAAGCAATGGGAGGACGTACAGGGACCCAGGTCACACTGTGGGCTCAGCAGCAGCGTGACCAGGAGGTACGGGGGCCCATGGCCGATATGGGGCCTGGCGGCACCTATGGGAGGCCGCTAATCTGCCAGCAACCTATGACAAAATGGACAACCGCAGGAGTGTAAGGAGACCTCAAAGTGGCACATGGCAGAGTGTAAGCAATGGGAGGCCGTACAGGGACCCAGGTCACACTGTGGGCCCAGCAGCAGCGTGACCAGGCGGTACGGGGGCCCATGGCCGATATGGGGCCTGGCGGCACCTATGGGAGGCCGCTAATCTGCCAGCAACCTATGACAAAATGGAAAACCGCAGGAGTGTAAGGAGACCTCAAAGTGGCACATGGCAGAGTGTAAGCAATGGGAGGCCGTACAGGGACCCAGGTCACACTGTGGGCTCAGCAGCAGCGTGACCAGGAGGTACGGGGGCCCATGGCCGATATGGGTCCTGGCGGCACCTATGGGAGGCCGCTAATCTGCCAGCAACCTATGACAAAATGGACAACCGCAGGAGTGTGAAGAGAATTCAAAGTGGCACATGGCAGAGTGGAAGCAATGGGAGGCCGTACAGGGACCCAGGTCACACTGTGGGCCCAGCAGCAGCGTGACCAGGCGGTACGGGGGCCCATGGCCGATATGGGGCCTGGCGGCACCTATGGGAGGCCGCTAATCTGCCAGCAACCTATGACAAAATGGAAAACCGCAGGAGTGTAAGGAGACCTCAAAGTGGCACATGGCAGAGTGTAAGCAATGGGAGGCCGTACAGGGACCCAGGTCACACTGTGGGCTCAGCAGCAGCGTGACCAGGAGGTACGGGGGCCCATGGCCGATATGGGTCCTGGCGGCACCTATGGGAGGCCGCTAATCTGCCAGCAACCTATGACAAAATGGACAACCGCAGGAGTGTGAGGAGATTTCAAAGTGGCACATGGCAGAGTGGAAGCAATGGGAGGACGTACAGGGACCCAGGTCACACTGTGGGCTCAGCAGCAGCGTGACCAGGAGGTACGGGGGCCCATGGCCGATATGGGGCCTGGCGGCACCTATGGGAGGCCGCTAATCTGCCAGCAACCTATGACAAAATGGAACCCTGGGCTGGGGCAGGCAGAACCGCCGTATCTTTATCACGTTTTTCACAGGCCACCGAATGGCGACGCTGCATATGCTGACGCAACGCTGTAGTCCCAACATGGGCCCCCTGGCCACGCTTGACTTTCTGGCCACATAGTCGACATACGGCTACGTTTACTTCCTCGGGCGGCTTGACGAAAACTTGCCACACCGCCGAGTAGGAAACTTTGCACCCGCTACTCCTCACTGGCTGACTGCTACTTCCTCCGTGCACACCGGCACCACTACTGGCTGTGGTGGTAGGCTGCAGTGGAGCTGCTGCTCTACTCCGTGGCCGTTTGCCTCCACTGACAAAGCTGCGACCCTGCTGCCTCCTAGCAGCAGCAATGGGAGGCCGTACAGGGACCCAGGTCACACTGTGGGCTCAGCAGCAGCGTGACCAGGCGGTACGGGGGCCCATGGCCGATATGGGGCCTGGCGGAACCTATGGAAGTCCTGGAATCTGCCAGCAACCTATGTCAAAATGGACAAGCGCAGTAGTGTAAGGAGACCTCAAAGTGGCACATGGCAGAGTGTAAGCAATGGGAGGCCGTACAGGGACCCAGGTCACACTGTGGGCTCAGCAGCAGCGTGACCAGGAGGTACGGGGGCCCATGGCCGATATGGGTCCTGGCGGCACCTATGGGAGGCCGCTAATCTGCCAGCAACCTATGACAAAATGGACAACCGCAGGAGTGTGAAGAGATTTCAAAGTGGCACATGGCAGAGTGGAAGCAATGGGAGGCCGTACAGGGACCCAGGTCACACTGTGGGCCCAGCAGCAGCGTGACCAGGCGGTACGGGGGCCCATGGCCGATATGGGGCCTGGCGGCACCTATGGGAGGCCGCTAATCTGCCAGCAACCTATGACAAAATGGAAAACCGCAGGAGTGTAAGGAGACCTCAAAGTGGCACATGGCAGAGTGTAAGCAATGGGAGGCCGTACAGGGACCCAGGTCACACTGTGGGCTCAGCAGCAGCGTGACCAGGAGGTACGGGGGCCCATGGCCGATATGGGTCCTGGCGGCACCTATGGGAGGCCGCTAATCTGCCAGCAACCTATGACAAAATGGACAACCGCAGGAGTGTGAAGAGATTTCAAAGTGGCACATGGCAGAGTGGAAGCAATGGGAGGCCGTACAGGGACCCAGGTCACACTGTGGGCTCAGCAGCAGCGTGACCAGGAGGTACGGGGGCCCATGGCCGATATGGGTCCTGGCGGCACCTATGGGAGGCCGCTAATCTGCCAGCAACCTATGACAAAATGGACAACCGCAGGAGTGTGAAGAGATTTCAAAGTGGCACATGGCAGAGTGGAAGCAATGGGAGGCCGTACAGGGACCCAGGTCACACTGTGGGCCCAGCAGCAGCGTGACCAGGCGGTACGGGGGCCCATGGCCGATATGGGGCCTGGCGGCACCTATGGGAGGCCGCTAATCTGCCAGCAACCTATGACAAAATGGAAAACCGCAGGAGTGTAAGGAGACCTCAAAGTGGCACATGGCAGAGTGTAAGCAATGGGAGGCCGTACAGGGACCCAGGTCACACTGTGGGCTCAGCAGCAGCGTGACCAGGAGGTACGGGGGCCCATGGCCGATATGGGTCCTGGCGGCACCTATGGGAGGCCGCTAATCTGCCAGCAACCTATGACAAAATGGACAACCGCAGGAGTGTGAAGAGATTTCAAAGTGACACATGGCAGAGTGGAAGCAATGGGAGGCCGTACAGGGACCCAGGTCACACTGTGGGCTCAGCAGCAGCGTGACCAGGAGGTACGGGGGCCCATGGCCGATATGGGTCCTGGCGGCACCTATGGGAGGCCGCTAATCTGCCAGCAACCTATGACAAAATGGACAACCGCAGGAGTGTGAAGAGATTTCAAAGTGGCACATGGCAGAGTGGAAGCAATGGGAGGCCGTACAGGGACCCAGGTCACACTGTGGGCCCAGCAGCAGCGTGACCAGGCGGTACGGGGGCCCATGGCCGATATGGGGCCTGGCGGCACCTATGGGAGGCCGCTAATCTGCCAGCAACCTATGACAAAATGGAAAACCGCAGGAGTGTAAGGAGACCTCAAAGTGGCACATGGCAGAGTGTAAGCAATGGGAGGCCGTACAGGGACCCAGGTCACACTGTGGGCTCAGCAGCAGCGTGACCAGGAGGTACGGGGGCCCATGGCCGATATGGGTCCTGGCGGCACCTATGGGAGGCCGCTAATCTGCCAGCAACCTATGACAAAATGGACAACCGCAGGAGTGTGAAGAGATTTCAAAGTGGCACATGGCAGAGTGGAAGCAATGGGAGGCCGTACAGGGACCCAGGTCACACTGTGGGCCCAGCAGCAGCGTGACCAGGCGGTACGGGGGCCCATGGCCGATATGGGGCCTGGCGGCACCTATGGGAGGCCGCTAATCTGCCAGCAACCTATGACAAAATGGACAACCGCAGGAGTGTGAGGAGATTTCAAAGTGGCACATGGCAAAGTGGAAGCAATGGGAGGCCGTACAGGGACCCAGGTCACACTGTGGGCTCAGCAGCAGCGTGACCAGGAGGTACGGGGGCCCATGGCCGATATGGGGCCTGGCGGCATCAATAGAAGGCCTGTAATCTGCCAGCAACCTATGACAAAATGGACAACCGCAGGAGTGTGAGGAGATTTCAAAGTGGCACATGGCAGAGTGGAAGCAATGGGAGGCCGTACAGAGACCCAGGTCACACTGTGGGACCAGCAGCAGCGTGACCAGGAGGTACGGGGGCCCATGGCCGATATGGGGCCTGGCGGCACCTATGGGAGGCCTGTAATCTGCCAGCAACCTATGACAAAATGGACAACCGCAGGAGTGTGAGGAGATTTCAAAGTGGCACATGGCAGAGTGGAAGCAATGGGAGGCCGTACAGGGACCCAGGTCACACTGTGGGCCCAGCAGCAGCGTGACCAGGCGGTACGGGGGCCCATGGCCGATATGGGGCCTGGCGGCACCTATGGGAGGCCGCTAATCTGCCAGCAACCTATGACAAAATGGACAACCGCAGGAGTGTGAGGAGATTTCAAAGTGGCACATGGCAAAGTGGAAGCAATGGGAGGCCGTACAGGGACCCAGGTCACACTGTGGGCTCAGCAGCAGCGTGACCAGGAGGTACGGGGGCCCATGGCCGATATGGGGCCTGGCGGCATCAATAGAAGGCCTGTAATCTGCCAGCAACCTATGACAAAATGGACAACCGCAGGAGTGTGAGGAGATTTCAAAGTGGCACATGGCAGAGTGGAAGCAATGGGAGGCCGTACAGAGACCCAGGTCACACTGTGGGACCAGCAGCAGCGTGACCAGGAGGTACGGGGGCCCATGGCCGATATGGAGCCTGGCGGCACCTATGGGAGGCCTGTAATCTGCCAGCAACCTATGACAAAATGGACAACCGCAGGAGTGTGAGGAGATTTCAAAGTGGCACATGGCAGAGTGGAAGCAATGGGAGGCCGTACAGGGACCCAGGTCACACTGTGGGCTCAGCAGCAGCGTGACCAGGCGTTACGGGGGCCCATGGCCGATTTGACCTCATTCATCCCATAGTCCTGCCGACTCACGAATAGCGTGGCCTCCTCAAAGGGCCTGAGCAAGCGCAGGTGTCACGCATGAGATGACAATGGCTGACATCTAAGTTACACAGGGAGTACCTTTATCCGCTTTTAACATCAGGAAATCTGTGATGGCCTTTAGCTGTTCGTAAAGGCGGTCTAACATATGTAGGGTTGAATTACACCTTGTTGCAACGTCACAGCATGAGGAGTCGGTACGGGGGCCCATGGCAGATTACGTGCCTGGCAGCAGCAATGGGAGGCCCGTAATCTGCCAGCACCCTATGTCAAAAAATTCAACACACCAGCAGTGTGAGGAGACCTGAAAGTGGCACATGGCAGAGTGTGGCGATGGAGACAGCAGCAATGGGAGGCCGTACAGGGACCCATGAGAGACTCTGGACCTAGCAGCAGCATGAGGAGGCGGTATATAGGGGCCCATGGCAGATAAGAGGCCTGGCAGCAGCTATAGGAGGCCCGTTATCTTGCAGCACCCTATGTCAAAAAATTCAACACACCAGCAGTGTGAGGAGACCTGAAAGTGGCACATGGCAGAGTGTGGCGATGGAGACAGCAGCAATGGGAGGCCGTACAGGGACCCATGACACACTCTGGACCTAGCAGCAGCATGAGGAGGCGGTATATAGGGGCCTATGGCAGATTAGGGGCCTGGCAGCAGCTATGGGAGGCCCGTAATCTGCCAGCACCCTATGTCAAAAAATTCAACACAACAGCAGTGTGAAGAGACCTGAAAGTGGCACATGGCAGCAGAGTGTGGCGATGGAGACAGCAGCAATGGGAGGCCGTACAGGGACCCATGAGAGACTCTAGACTTGGCAGCAGCATGAGGAGGCGGTATATAGGGGCCCATGGCAGATTAGGGGCCTGGCAGCAGCTATGTGAGGCCCGTAATCTGCCTGCACCCTATGTCAAAAAATTAAACACACCAGCAGTGTGAGGAGACCTGAAAGTGGCACATGGCAGAGTGTGGCGATGGAGACAGCAGCAATGGGAGGCCGTACAGGGACCCATGAGAGACTCTGGACCTAGCAGCAGCATGAGGAGGCGGTATATAGGGGCCCATGGCAGATAAGAGGCCTGGCAGCAGCTATAGGAGGCCCGTTATCTTGCAGCACCCTATGTCAAAAAATTCAACACACCAGCAGTGTGAGGAGACCTGAAAGTGGCACATGGCAGAGTGTGGCGATGGAGACAGCAGCAATGGGAGGCCATACAGGGACCCATGACACACTCTGGACCTAGCAGCAGCATGAGGAGGCGGTATATAGGGGCCTATGGCAGATTAGGGGCCTGGCAGCAGCTATGGGAGGCCCGTAATCTGCCAGCACCCTATGTCAAAAAATTCAACACACCAGCAGTGTGAGGAGACCTGAAAGTGGCACATGGCATGAGAGACTCTGGACCTGGCAGCAGCAGGAGGAGGCGGTATAGGGGCCCATGGCTGATTAGGGGCCTGGCAGCAGCTATGTGAGGCCCGTAATCTGCCTGCACCCTATGTCAAAAAATTAAACACACCAGCAGTGTGAAGAGACCTGAAAGTGGCACATGGCAGCAGAGTGTGGCGATGGAGACAGCAGCAATGGGAGGCCGTACAGGGACCCATGAGAGACTCTAGACTTGGCAGCAGCATGAGGAGGCGGTATATAGGGGCCCATGGCAGATTAGGGGCCTGGCAGCAGCTATGTGAGGCCCGTTATCTTGCAGCACCCTATTTTAAAAAAATTAAACACACCAGCAGTGTGAAGAGACCTGAAAGTGGCACATGGCAGCAGAGTGTGGCGATGGAGACAGCAGCAATGGGAGGCCGTACAGGGACCCATGAGAGACTCTAGACTTGGCAGCAGCATGAGGAGGCGGTATATAGGGGCCCATGGCAGATTAGGGGCCTGGCAGCAGCTATGTGAGGCCTGTAATCTGCCTGCACCCTATGTCAAAAAATTAAACACACCAGCAGTGTGAAGAGACCTGAAAGTGGCACATGGCAGCAGAGTGTGGCGATGGAGACAGCAGCAATGGGAGGCCGTACAGGGACCCATGAGAGACTCTAGACTTGGCAGCAGCATGAGGAGGCGGTATATAGGGGCCCATGGCAGATTAGGGGCCTGGCAGCAGCTATGTGAGGCCCGTTATCTTGCAGCACCCTATTTTAAAAAAATTAAACACACCAGCAGTGTGAAGAGACCTGAAAGTGGCACATGGCAGCAGAGTGTGGCGATGGAGACAGCAGCAATGGGAGGCCGTACAGGGACCCATGAGAGACTCTAGACTTGGCAGCAGCATGAGGAGGCGGTATATAGGGGCCCATGGCAGATTAGGGGCCTGGCAGCAGCTATGTGAGGCCCGTAATCTGCCTGCACCCTATGTCAAAAAATTCAACACACCAGCAGTGTGAAGAGACCTGAAAGTGGCACATGGCAGCAGAGTGTGGCGATGGAGACAGCAGCAATGGGAGGCCGTACAGGGACCCATGAGAGACTCTAGACTTGGCAGCAGCATGAGGAGGCGGTATATAGGGGCCCATGGCAGATTAGGGGCCTGGCAGCAGCTATGTGAGGCCCGTAATCTGCCTGCACCCTATGTCAAAAAATTCAACACACCAGCAGTGTGTGAGGAGACCTGAAAGTGGCACATGTTTGAGGCATGATTCATGGCGGATTTAGTCAGTTGTGTCAGGAACTGGTGGTTTGAAATCCAGACTAATCCACGCCTGATTCATTTTCACAAACGTGAGTCTCTCCACACTTTGGGTGGACAGTCGTGTCCTCCGCGGAGTTACAATACCTCCTGCCGCACTAAACACGCGCTCAGATGCCACGCTACTGGCCGGGCATGACAGCCTTTCAAGGGCAAATTCAGCTAGTTGGGGCCAAAGGTCAAGTTTCGTTGCCCAGTAGTCAAGGGGATTGTCTACCTCGGTTGGCAGGGTGCTGTCCAAGTAGGCCCAAGCCTGTTGTTTGAGCTCCTGCTCCAGGTCCACCTGATGCTGCTGCTGCTGCGGCTGGTTAGTAGTTTCCTCACTGCGCTGGTGAAGAAAGCTACTCATCATCGACTGCAGACTGAGGCAGCCGCTGCTGGTGGAGCTGCCACTGCTCCTACCACCCCACCCCTCCCCTGCTGCCATGCCAGCGGAACGCGAGCGCACAGGGCCCACAGTGTCTGAGGATGGACGTTGGCGCACAAAGGCAGAGACCAACTGACTACATAGGTGGTTTTTATAGTACGTAATTTTGGCCTCCCTCTCAGCAGGTGTGAAAAAGGCCACCATTTTGGACCGGTAGCGAGGGTCCAACAAGGTGGACAGCCAAAAGTCATCCCTCTGTCTGATGGTTATTATTCGGCTGTCGCTACGCAAGCAACCGAGCATGCTATGGGCCATTTGTGCCAAGGAATGCGAGGGACTCCCTGCCTCCATCTCCACAGCATACTGCCACGGTGCGTCTGGGTCCTCTGTCTCCTCCTCCTCCTCCTCTCCCAGATGCTCCTGCTCCTCCACTCCTGTCCGCTGAGTGGAAAAACCACCCATTTCACTCAATAAGTCCTGAGCACAAATGTCCTCCTCTACCTCCTCCTCTTCTTCCTGTCCTGCCCCCACAGGGGTCATGTGGCGTTGACATCTGTGCGCCACGTCTACCGCACCCTGACCAGCCATTGTTAACAGCATTTGTTCCAGGACGTGCAACAGAGGAATGACGTCGTTCATCCCATAGTCCTGCCGACTCACGAATAGCGTGGCCTCCTCAAAGGGCCTGAGCAAGCGGCAGGTGTCACGCATGAGCTGCCAATGGCTGACATCTAAGTTACACAGGGGAGTACCTTTATCCGCTTGTAACATCAGGAAATCGGTGATGGCCTTTCGCTGCTCGTAAAGGCGGTCTAACATGTGTAGGGTTGAATTCCACCTTGTTGCAACGTCGCAGATCAGGCGATGCGGTGGAATTCCGTTCTGCCGCTGCAGCTCAATGAGGGTGTTCTTTGCGGTGTAGGAATGGCTGAAATGCATGCACAGTTTACGTGACATTTTAAGGATGTCTTGCAGTGGGATGGTGGATTTTAGGAACCGCTTGACAACCAGATTGAACACGTGAGCCATGCATGGCGCATGGCACAACCTTCCTTGCCGCAGAGCAGACACCATGTTCTTTCCGTTGTCAGTCAACATGGTTCCGATTTTCAGTTTGCGCGGAGACAGCCATCTGTCGATTTCTCTGTTCATTACACTCAGAAGTTCCTCCCCTGTGTGACTACGTTCGCCAAGGCATACCAGGTGCAGCACAGCGTGACACCGTTGCGCCCTGCACATGTGATATGCCGGTCGGGTAATGGGACTTGGCACGGGGGTGGCGGCTGAGGACACGGCGGAAAAAGAGGTGGTAGAGGCGGACATGCTTGCTGGACCAAGGACGTGCAAACATGGAGGCAAAAGCGTCGTGACCTGTCCAAGTTGCTGGTGCGGCTGTGCCGGCACCACGTTCACCCAGTGGGCCGTAAATGACATGTACTGTCCCTGACCGTAGTTACAGCTCCACACGTCGGCGCTGCCGTGCACTTTGGCAGAGACCGACATGCTCAAAGACTGGCCCACCATCTCTTCTACATGTGAATGCAGGGCTGGCACTGCCTTTTGGGCAAAGAAATGACGGCTTGGCACTCTCCACCGCGGCGCGGCACAAGCCATCATTTCTCGGAAAGGTGCTGAGTCCACCAGTTGGAAAGGGAGGGACTGCAGCACCAGCAACTTGGACAGGAGGACGTTCAGCTTTTGCACCGTCGGGTGCGTGCTCGCAAACTGTTGTCTCTTGGATACGGATTCCAAGAAAGACTGTTGACGGAATCCGAGAAGAGGAGTAGCAGGAGAAGGAGCATCTGAACGAGCGGAAGATGCCAATGAGCGACAACTCCCCTCAGCAGAGGTGTTGGAGCCTTGACTGGCTGATAGAGGGCGATTGACGACGTCGGGTGACGGAGCAAGTAACGGAGCGGGTGATGGAGCGGGGGCTGGGGCAGGCAGAACCGCCGTATCTTTATCACGGTTTTCCCAGGCCACCGAATGGTGACGCTGCATATGCTGACGCAACGCTGTAGTCCCAACATGGGCCCCCTGGCCACGCTTGACTTTCTGGCCACATAGTCGACATACGGCTACGTTTACTTCCTCGGGCGGCTTGACGAAAAATTGCCACACCACCGAGTAGGAAACTTTGCCCCCGCTACTCTTCACTGGCTGACTGCTACTTCCTCCGTGCGCACCGGCACCACTACTGGCCGTGGTGGTAGGCTGCAGTGGAGCTGGTGCTCTACTCCGTGGACGTTTGGCTCCACTGACACTGATGCGACCCTGCTGCCTCCTGGGCAACCCACCGACTGTTTCGCTCGCTGCCAAGCTGGCACCCTCTTCTCCTGATGATGCGGAAGAAATTGCCTGATGACGACGAGGCAGCCAAGTGCGATCAACCTCCTCATCATCAAGTACGGTCTCCGCCTCACTACTAGCCCCCTCGGCTGCGTCTGGGTCAGGAGACAGACCTGTCTCTAGACCGGCTACCGAGCCACTCTCCTCGCCAGTACTTGTTCGCTTGGCTGCTGAAAAGGCCGATGTCTCCCCCCGTTCCTGACCGCCCTCTGTTAGCTCTTCCTCACTGTACAGTGGGGCTGAGCCCACAGCATGCGATACTTCGCTTGGTGAGGGAACAGCAAAGGACAGGGGCAGGTAGAGGACACGTGATTTCAGTGGGCTTGCTCCCGGGCCATGCCAACTAACGGTTGTGTCTGACGTACCCACCGACCGTTGGCTGTAGGTGTCAGAGGTGACCTGGGAAGAGGAAGACGACCGAGCCAACCAATCAATGACGGCAGGGTTGTCGGTGGAGACACGACCGCTGGATGACACCGGGAGCACTGGCCTCTGGCTGCGAATACTGCTGCCTCGACCCCTTCCTCTGCTGCCACGTCTGCTCGCTCCTAAAACATGTGCAACAATTCTGTGTCTGTGCGAGTAACAATTTTGTGTCTGTGCGAGTAACAATTCTCTGGCACTCAGTAACAATTCTGTCTGTCCCTGAGTAACAATTCTGTCTGTCCCTGAGTATGAATTCTGTGGCCCTGAGTAACAATTCTGTGTCTGTGCGAGTAACAATTCTGTGTCTGTGCGAGTAACAATTCTGTGTCTGTGCGAGTAACAATTTTGTGTCTGTGCGAGTAACAATTCTCTGGCACTCAGTAACAATTCTGTCTGTCCCTGAGTAACAATTCTCTGGCACTCAGTAACAATTCTGTCTGTCCCTGAGTAACAATTCTGTCTGTCCCTGAGTATGAATTCTGTGGCCCTGAGTAACAATTCTCTGGCACTCAGTAACAATTCTGTCTGTCCCTGAGTAACAATTCTCTGGCACTCAGTAACAATTCTGTCTGTCCCTGAGTAAAAATTCTGTGGCCCTAATAACGTTTCTGTGGCCCTAAGTAACAATTCTCTGGCACTGAGTAACAATTCTGTCTGTCCCTGAGTATGAATTCTGTGGCCCTAACTAGCGTTTCTTTGTCCCTAAATAACGATTCTGTGGCCCTCATTAACAAGTCTGTGTCCCTGAGTAATGGTTCTCTGTCCCTAAGTAACTTTTCTCTGTCCCCAATTCTCGTTTCTGTGGCCCTAACTCTGTCCCTGTCCCTAGTACAGAGCGGTCTGCCTCTGTTCAATGACTGCAGGCAAATGAAGAATTCCAAAATGGCCGCTATATATACCTCGACCATTACACAGTGCTGGCTGGCTGGCTGCTGATTGGCTGATGCGATCACATGTCGTTGAGGAATGCATTATGGGGCAGCGCGCCTTGTCTGCGCGCCTTCCCAGACATCCCCGCTCCGTCGCCGCACATGTCAGCCGCCATTTTCTGAAAAATTTCGATTTGCGCGTCCGAATTAGGCTATTTTTCGGATTCGGCACGAATCGAAATTTTTCAGATATTCGACTCGAATTCCACTTCGGATACTTCGATTCGCTCATCTCTAATTGTGATGATGAAATGTAATTAAAATGGAAAATTAATAAATATTTAAATTATAAAAAAAAAAACGTGCCCCCATAGCTACTCCTCTCTTTTAAGAGAAGACTTCTCTGTGGTACCAAAAGTAATTATGGGAAAGACAAAACTCCAAAGAGCTATTCAAAAATCTTGTTTGAGTGTATGGGATGTCTACTCTCCTACTTAAAGCCCAATTGAGGGCTAATAATGCATCTTCATGTTGGATGATAGTGTATAAGGAGGAGACATCAGCTGTCACCTTTCAGGGTTCAGGGTAATCAATGAACTGAATCTCCTCTAAATAATCTAATAAATGTTTAGTATCCCGCAGATAAGCTTTAGTAGAATGAACACTAGTTTGCAAAAACACAAACAAAGACAAATAATACACCAACAGGACAGTACAAGTAAACAGACTGGAATGTAATGTGACAGCAGTAATGTCAGAGGAGCAGGACATCTCAAACAGGGCTCCATTCATAACAACCAGACAGCACTTGAACCTGTTATTACTCAGCCAATGGAACTCTGCTTTGTTCTTTTTAACTGAAAATCAGGTATAACACTGTATATGATATTCCTAAACAGTAGAAACTGGGTGACAGTAAAATCCTGGCTACTATCTTATAACTACTATTGAGCACATGAAGAAAATAAAGGGGCTAATGTTAAATTGGTAAGCAGTCCAAAGAACATCTCTTCAACTTTCAGAGGGAATGTTTATTTTATTTTGCCCAATGGGTAAAGTGATATTAAAGTCTCTTTTTTTTTTTAAATAACAAACATGTCATACTTACCTACTCTATACAATGGTTCTGCACAGAGTAGCACCGATCTTCCTCTTCTGGAGTCCCATGCCAACGTTCATGGCCCCTCTCCCTTGCCAAGTGCCCCCATAGCAAGCTGCTCGCTATGGGGGCACTTGTGCATGCTCATTCCCGAGCCCCGCTCTGTGTGGCTCAGCCCTGCCTTGCTCTCTTCTCACTAGCTGTGATTGGCAACAGCAGGACCCAATGGCTCTTGCTGCTGTGTCTCAACCAATAAGGAGAAAAAGACCGAGGAGAGCCACTGCTCCCGTGCACAGTGCTGGATAAGGATGGCGCTTGTGTAAGCATTAGGGGGGCTGTGGGGGAGCAGTGCACAGAAGTTTTTTTCCTTCATGCATAGAATGCACAAAGGTCATAAAATCTTCAGCCTTTACAACCACTTTAAGCTAAAAAAAAAGGGTTTTTAATACTACAAAATGGGTCACAACCTGACTTGCTTATCTCTATAGAAGATATGCTCCATGCTTTACTTACTACACAATATTTGTAAAACTTGAAAAACTCCACCCTGTTAAAGGTAAATAGAAAGGTTTTATATGGAAGAAAAATGTGACTGTCATAGCCTTCCAATAACGTCTACTCCTACCAGACACCTTCCTGTCCTCAGACACATTGCAATTTGTAAGACAATCTTGTTAAAGAGCAAGAATACTGTGCATTGACGAGGGACAATAAAATCTTACATGTTACTTATCAAAGCAGCAGAGGGAACCTGTAGTTTATGAAGATGTACCAGGATCTACTGACATAGCATGGGTGAGCCATGAGACCACAGGGGTGGTTGCCCTAAGTGCAAAATTTTCCATACATACACCTAGAAGAAGGAAGTTCTCAGATGTGCACATCATAGCAGGTGACTGATACAAATCAATGCACATCAGCAGCACCTTTTAGCTCTTCCCTTACCATGCTACCTCCTATAATAGTTTGTGTATCGCTTCTCACCACCAGCATGAAAGTTGCACATTACTCAACACAAGTTCCATTGAACAGCCTACTAGGACTTGTAGTCTCTCTGCCCTTCCTCTTCAGGAATGTCTGCTATAAGGACTAAATGAAGTCTGGTGTGATTGCTCTACAAATCCTGTAAGCCTGTGCTCTGCAAGGGGGTTGGCACACAGAGCACCATCATCGGTACTATAGGTTTGAAACAAACTTTGCTGTAATGTTCCATAACTTGCATAAAAATCATAATTGAAAAATTCATAATTTCACTGCGCTGCAACGGGCACCTAGATAGCTTTGCTCCACATTCCCTATCCACCTTGTCTCCATGATGTGTGTGACTTTGAAATTGTTGTGCTGTGTGATGGACTGATGGAAGGGACTCAGGGAGTGCTAATGGTCCACAAATTAGGGGGGAGTAATACTTGCCTTTCCCTGGGCGCTGTCAAACCAACACTACACCACTGCCAGGATTCCCTGGCTCAATTCATCTTTACTCTACAGAGAATGCCTACCAACACAAAGATATGAATGCAATGAGGTTTAGATGTCATCAAACTCCATAGGCCATTATTCTCAGGCATCCACATGCTAGGCTTTTCAAAACTAGACAAACTGGATAGTATCTGCCTAATATGCTGCTGTAGAGGGTCAAATACACCAGTAAGGCCTTGTCAGATCTGAATCTTGTCTTGTGTATGAAGTTAAATGGTGATCTATGGACATCTTACCATCGTTTTTACTCACCAGGTTGTTCTCTGTGCTCAACCACATTAGAGTGTGGAATATTAGCCTGAACATCCATCTCCTCATCTTCATCATTTGGAAGTGGACTGTAATGCTGCTGTGATATTGGAATATTAGGATGACCCACCATATTATTCATATCTTGTTGAAGCAGATGGTGTGACTCTGGTGCTAGAGCACCAGGATAATGTTGGCAACCCATCATATTACCGGTATATACTTCTTGTGGATATGGCTGTTGAGACTGATATGCTGGAACATCAGGATGATTTTGCATTATGTTACACACATTCTGTGGAGGTGGATGGTGAGGATTTGATGCTTGAAAATCATTTTGATGTTGGTGATCCATTATAATATACACAACTTGCTGAGGTGGATGTTGAGATTCAGGTGCTTGATGATATGGGTGATCCATTTTATTAGATACATCCAGTGGAGTTGGATGGTGAGGCTCTGGTGCTGCAGCATCAGGATGATGTCGGTGAGCCATTATATTAGACAGATCTTGTTGAGTTGGAAGGTGAGGCTCTGTTGCTGGCGCATCCGGATAATGTTGGTGATCCATTATATTAGACACATCTTGTGGCGTTGGATGGCGAGGCTCTGGTGCTGGAGCATCAGCTTGATGTTGGTGATCCATTATATTAGACACATCCTGTGGAGTTGAATGGTGAGGCTCTGGTGCTGGAGAATCAGCTTGATGTTGGTGATCCATTATATTAGACACATATTGTGGAGATGGATGGTGGGACACTAGAGCCGGAACACTGGAATGAGGTTGTGGGTACTGTACACATGGTTTCTGCTGCTCTGGGGCTGTAACAACAAAGTTACACAAGATGCCAATTACAATCACCTGAAGTACAGTACAGTAGCTGCTAAAAACATACACATGAAATTTTAACATTACTGTTCTTATACAGAACATGAGATTGTCATCTGCAAAAGAACCAGTGCAGGGTAAAGCAGGAGTCTGAATAAAATACTTCCCTGCTCACACTGCTTATACTGGTTGGCTCTTACATAAGGCTGAGGACTCTCTGCCCCCACCGGACAGCAGTGGTTCCTACTAATTGGCCACTGGCAGGTATTTCTCTTCGGTTCTCCTGGCAAGTATTTCTCTTCGCGGCTGATAAAGGTCCCATCTGCACTGGGTGTTTCAGGTGTATTGTCCAGCCTTACTGCCAACAGCCATGAGAGGCTGACAGCTGCTGCGGCTGGACAGGGCTGGATAGTGCACCTAACAGTATGAACGTTTAGGGGAACATGCACCCAGGGATAAATGGCCAGAATGCAGCCTTTTGGCGTTCTGGGCAATGGTCCCTGGGCACATACTGCCATAAAGGTCTAATAGGTGTGCTGTCCAGCAGCAGCAGCTGTCATCTTCTCATAGAGTTTGACAGGCTGCCGGCACTGGGGCAGGACCGTGCTCCTGGGTACTGTTTGCCTATGTCTATTGCAGGGGAGTTTTCCTCAGCAGATAGTGTAAGAAACAAGATTGATGAGTTATACCTCCCAACTTTCTGAGATGGGAATAAGGGACACCTGTTAGCAAAAGCATAGGACACACCCCCTGCCATGCCCCCTTAAAGGAGAACTATACAAAACAAATTATTGGTTAAACCCACAAGTGCTTTTTTTTACCACTACTATTCCTTCATATTGGCTTTTAAAATGTACAAATGCAGCAATTTAGAAATTGGATGAAAGGTTTAGGACTGTAAAACACTTTTTAATAGGGCGGGACTAACAGCATCTTATCTGGTCCACACAAGTGTCTGATGACCGGTTTGATTTTAAAGCACCATACATATGGAACATACAGGCACTATAAGGTTACAACTTATACCTAAATTTGGTTTTTCCTATATTTACCGTTATCCGTAAGCATCTATTGTTTGATCATATAGAAATTAGCCTATCATATTTTTGATTGTATGTACCTGTATACATTTATCACCAGTATTTTGCGTTTGTATTAATATATATATAAATTTTGTACATAAATAAATGTATTTATTTATTTATCAAAAAGGCAATTTTTGTGTATATGGTACGAAATCATACTGGTTAAAAGGACTCAAGGTATATTATTAAGTGGTGATCAAATTATTAAGGTGTCCAAATTATTGGTTCATTAAATATTTGCTGTATTTTAACGGCTGGAGGCACTGCGATATTTTGTTTGAGGGAGAGGACACCGCCCTACGTATTTAGAATAAATTCTTAAATAAACCACCACAGATTTATGATTATTATTCTGTCCCATTACTTTTGGTCCCTTAACAAGTGGTAGGCACATATGCAAACTGTTGTAATTCCTACACCGTTCACCTGATTTGGATGTAAATACCCTCAAATTAAAGCTGACAGTCTGCAGTTAAAGCACATCTTGTTTGTTGCATTTCAAATCCATTGTGGTGGTGTATAGAGCCAAAAATGTTAGAATTGTGTCGATGTCCCAATATTTATGGACCTGACTGTATGTAAGTGTGATTTTAATGAATTTTATGCAATAAAAGCAGTATAACGCTATGGAAGTCTCCCTTAGATTATTTTACTGAGGAGGAGGAGTTCCAAGGTTGTTTTGAAATGTTTTCCCACAAGAGGATCCCGGGCTCAAAGGCAGTGGTTGCCAAAAAGCATAAGAAGATTACATCACCTCTGGGGCAGGTTTAAGCACCCAAAAGCGCCTTCTGACCTACCTTCATACAGGTGGTCAATATATTGCAGTGAGTGGGGCTCTGGAGGGGGAGCACGAGTGAAACACCTATCACTGATGGTTTACTGACAAGTCCACCCACTGTCACCAGTGTCACTTTGAATTTAGAATTTTTTAATTTCTGGATGAGCAAGGAGCTTCGTAGCACCTAGACTTTATTCACTTGTATTGTTTGGTTTGCTATCTGGCTTGCTGACAATACCACCTATCTTGAACGTATGAAGTTATTTTGAGGAGCAAGGTGCTCCATAGCAATTGAACTTTATTCACATGCATTGTTTGGTTTAGTTTGTTTTTTTGGTTCAAAATTGTCACAATAAGGTTAATAGTACATAAGTTCACCGTGCACTAGTTTACATCTATGTTGGGGGAAGGTACAGCCCCAATTAGATGCATGCACTCATAGGTTTAGGCATCATATGCACTATCATGTATTAGGTTACATTTAGTGGGGGAGGTGTATTATAGTTCACCTCCTAAAGTATTCTTTTTGCTTATGGCTTTGTATATTGTATGCACTATCAGTATAATTTAGAGGCACACTCTTAGTGAAGAGCACCACAGCACATATTCACATCAGTACACATGTATGGAAAGAGGAACATATTATAAGAATTTTGTACAGTATAGGGAGGTGCACTGTAGCACTCCACACAACGAGTACTTTCTACACTCTATAGAAACTGCACAGCAGCACAGCAGTTTGACTCTCCCATTTTTTATTAGGTAAATAGTGTATTTTATATACAACTATATAGGTCAGACCAAAATGAGAGACAAATGATGGGGAAGGAGGGACAGAGGGACTTTGTTACAAATGAGGGACAGTCCCTCTAAATCAGGGACAGTTAGGAGCTATGGATGAGTTATGAAAATGTATGTCCCCCTGAAATATCACTAAGAGGTTTACTGCTAGCGGTGAATGCTGGGGAATGATATGGAATGACCTTCTAGAAGGGTCTTTGTCCTTGGGCTCCTGTCAGGAGAGGAGATGGTATTGGAGGTCTTTGCCCCACAAGCCTGCTTCCTGGGGAGGGTTCATACTAAAATAGAGGCATGAGCCTGGGGCCTATAGAATTCAAGCTGCTTCGTTGGAGGGTACATGGTGTGAAGCAGGAACATGGCTGCCTGTGTGGAGCATTTTGAAAAAAGACTTCACCTTTGAATAGTGTCCTGGAGAGCAGACTATAAGCTGCTGCTGGTGGACATTGTAGGAAGTTCCGGCTGTTAATCCAGGAGGTACTTGTGCATCCTGGTTTCCTACTAATACAGATTGCAAAGCCCCGCTTAGCCTGCATTGACTGTAGCTACTAGATAGGTCTGGCACCATTATTTGCCTATTTTGGGGTATCCTGTACCCTAATCCTCTCTCCTGAGCCTACTGCACTTTAACTCTCTGAAACTGTCTGAGGCCCAATTCCCTGTCAAAGATGTCACGGTGTCAAAGATTTCACCCTGAGAGTTGAAATACTAGCCCACATACCTGGGAGTCATCCTCATCTTCCCAGGGGTAAGGAGGTGCAACATTAATTATCAGCTCCATTTGAAATTTGGGTTCTTATGCTTAAGGAAATCCTAAGTTCATCTTGATTACATCAAGAGTAGTTGGTCCCTTTGTTTTCTGCATTACTTTAACTTCTTCAGTAAAAAACAGATATAACTTCTCACTACTCTCTACTCTATCATTATATTAGGGAATCTTAACATTAGAGATATGCAAATTTACATGTTTGAAATTAAAGAGACCGTAGGAACCTTTCAGCACAACCAGGGGCGGACTGACCATTTGGAAACTCGGGCACTGCCCAAGGGCCCGGGGTCAGTAGGGGGCCCCATGAGATGCCCCTGGTACCTTTTCATAGGCTTTTTTGAGTTTGCGCAAGGACACAGGGGCCCCATGATCCCCTATTGCCCGGGGGCCCCATGAGTTGTCAGTCCGCCCCTGAGCACAACCATATGTCCATATGCCTATACTTCAGACAGTGGATCACTAAAGGATCAGTCCACCAAAGAACAATCATTGACATCTTGGTAGACATTCAGTCTCCTGTCTCTTTCTTCTATCACTTGATCTTGCCAGCTTCCTAGGCTTCATCTGTAACCTAAATCTAAAATCCAGGCAAATATCTAAGAGCATTTATGAAATACATACAGTATATGGGAGCCGGTTTATCCACCAAAGGGTTTATATTTCCTTCCACCCAGGTGTGAGATTTACATAGCTGCAGATAAAATATATCTAAGCCCAAGAACAAAATAGAATTTATTGCAGCTTATCAGTTCTTAGATGCGGTGACTGCATCAGTTTTCACTTTTCAGCAAGTACAAAAAATACCCAATGATCTTTTCAGAAATACAATGTTCTTGTCAATATCTGTGAGCTTCAAAGAAAACACAATAAACTTTACCTTTATTTTGTAAACTACTAATCTCACCGATTCCACCATGTAATAGAGATGAACAAAGGCAGAGATAAACAAAATCTAGGTTGGGTGACAACTAGAGATGAGCGAATCGAAGTAGGCGAAGTGGAATTCGTTTCGAATATTGGAAAATTTTCGATTTGCGCCGAATCCGAAAAATAGCATACTTCGGATGCGCGAATCAAAATTTTTCCTAAAATGGCGGCGACATGTGCGGCGACGGAGCGGGGATGTCTGGGAAGGCACGCAGACAAGGCGCGCTGACCCATAATGCATTCCTTAATGACATGTGATCGCATTAGCCAATCAGCAGCCAGCCAGCCAGCACTGTGTAATGGTCGAGCTATAAATGGCGGCCATTTTAGAATTCTCCATTTGCCTCCAGTCATTCAAGAGAGGCAGACCTCTCTGTATTAGGGACAGAGTTAGGGACACAGAAACGTTACTTGGGGACAGAGAAACGTTACTTAGGGACAGAGAAACGTTACTTAGGGACAGAGAAACATTACTCAGGGACACAGAATTGTTACTTAGGGCCACAGAAACGCTAGTTAGGGCCACAGAATTGTTACTCAGGGACAGACACAGAATTGTTACTGAGGGCCACAGAATTGTTACTGAGGGCCACAGAAACGTTACTCAGGGACACAGAATTGTTACTGAGGGCCACAGAACTGTTACTTAGGGCCACAGAAACGTTAGTTAGGGCCACAGAATTGTTACTCAGGGACAGACACAGAATTGTTACTGAGGGCCACAGAACCGTTACTTAGGGCCACAGAAACGTTACTCAGGGACACAGAATTGTTACTGAGGGCCACAGAACTGTTACTTAGGGCCACAGAAACGTTAGTTAGGGCCACAGAATTGTTACTCAGGGACAGACACAGAATTGTTACTGAGGGCCACAGAATTGTTACTGAGGGCCACAGAAACGCTAGTTAGGGCCACAGAATTGTTACTCAGGGACAGACACAGAATTGTTACTGAGGGCCACAGAACCGTTACTTAGGGCCACAGAAACGTTACTCAGGGACACAGAATTGTTACTGAGGGCCACAGAACTGTTACTTAGGGCCACAGAAACGTTAGTTAGGGCCACAGAATTGTTACTCAGGGACAGACACAGAATTGTTACTGAGGGCCACAGAATTGTTACTGAGGGCCACAGAACCATTACTTAGGGCCACAGAATTGTTACTCAGGGACACAGAATTGTTACTGAGGGCCACAGAACCGTTACTTAGGGCCACAGAATTGTTACTCAGGGACAGACACAGAATTGTTACTGAGGGACACAGAATTGTTACTAAGGGCCACAGAACCGTTACTTAGGGCCACAGAATTGTTACTCAGGGACACAGAATTGTTACTGAGGGCCACAGAACCGTTACTTAGGGCCACAGAATTGTTACTCAGGGACAGACACAGAATTGTTACTGAGGGACACAGAATTGTTACTGAGGGCCACAGAACCGTTACTTAGGGCCACAGAATTGTTACTCAGGGACACAGAATTGTTACTGAGGGCCACAGAACCGTTACTTAGGGCCACAGAATTGTTACTCAGGGACAGACACAGAATTGTTACTCGGACACAGAATTGTTACTGAGGGCCACAGAATTGTTACTGAGGGCCACAGAACCGTTACTTAGGGCCACAGAAACGTTACTCAGGGACACAGAATTGTTACTGAGGGCCACAGAACCGTTACTTAGGGCCACAGAATTGTTACTCAGGGACAAACACAGAATTGTTACTCAGGGACACAGAATTGTTACTGAGGGCCACAGAACCGTTACTTAGGGCCACAGAAACATTACTCAGGGACACAGAATTGTTACTGAGGGCCACAGAACCGTTACTTAGGGCCACAGAATTGTTACTCAGGGACAGACACAGAATTGTTACTGAGGGCCACAGAATTGTTACTGAGGGCCACAGAACCGTTACTTAGGGCCACAGAATTGTTACTCAGGGACACAGAATTGTTACTGAGGGCCACAGAACCGTTACTTAGGGCCACAGAATTGTTACTCAGGGACAGACACAGAATTGTTACTCAGGGACACAGAATTGTTACTGAGGGCCACAGAACTGTTACTTAGGGCCACAGAAACGTTAGGGCCACAGAATTGTTACTCAGGGACAGACACAGAATTGTTACTGAGGGCTACAGAATTGTTACTGAAGGCCACAGAACCGTTACTTAGGGCCACAGAAACGTTACTCAGGGACACAGAATTGTTACTGAGGGCCACAGAACCGTTACTTAGGGCCACAGAATTGTTACTCAGGGACAGACACAGAATTGTTACTGAGGGACAAAGAATTGTTACTGAGGGCCACAGAACCGTTACTTAGGGCCACAGAATTGTTACTCAGGGACACAGAATTGTTACTGAGGGCCACAGAACCGTTACTTAGGGCCACAGAATTGTTACTCAGGGACAGACACAGAATTGTTACTCGGACACAGAATTGTTACTGAGGGCCACAGAATTGTTACTGAGGGCCACAGAACCGTTACTTAGGGCCACAGAAATGTTACTCAGGGACACAGAATTGTTACTGAGGGCCACAGAACCGTTACTTAGGGCCACAGAATTGTTACTCAGGGACACAGAATTGTTACTGAGGGCCACAGAACCGTTACTTAGGGCCACAGAATTGTTACTCAGGGACAGACACAGAATTGTTACTCGGACACAGAATTGTTACTGAGGGCCACAGAATTGTTACTGAGGGCCACAGAACCGTTACTTAGGGCCACAGAAATGTTACTCAGGGACACAGAATTGTTACTGAGGGCCACAGAACCGTTACTTAGGGCCACAGAATTGTTACTCAGGGACAGACACAGAATTGTTACTGAGGGACACAGAATTGTTACTGAGGGCAACAGAACCGTTACATAGGGCCACAGAATTGTTACTCAGGGACACAGAATTGTTACTGAGGGCCACAGAACCGTTACTTAGGGCCACAGAATTGTTACTCGGACAGACACAGAATTGTTACTCAGGGACACAGAATTGTTACTGAGGGACACAGAATTGTTACTGAGGGACACAGAATTGTTACTGAGGGACACAGAATTGTTACTCAGGGACACAGAATTGTTACTGAGGGCCACAGAACCGTTACTTAGGGCCACAGAATTGTTACTCAGGGACAGACACAGAATTGTTACTCAGGGACACAGAATTGTTACTGAGGGCCACATAACCGTTACTTAGGGCCACAGAATTGTTACTCAGGGACACAGAATTGTTACTGAGGGCCACAGAACCGTTACTTAGGGCCACAGAATTGTTACTTGGACAGACACAGAATTGTTACTCAGGGACACAGAATTGTTACTCAGGGACACAGAACCGTTACTTAGGGCCACAGAAACGTTACTCAGGGACACAGAATTGTTACTGAGGGCCACAGAACCGTTACTTAGGGCCACAGAATTGTTACTCAGGGACAGACACAGAATTGTTACTGAGGGCCACAGAACCATTACTTAGGGCCACAGAACCGTTACTTAGGGCCACAGAATTGTTACTCAGGGACACAGAATTGTTACTGAGGGCCACAGAACCGTTACTTAGGGCCACAGAATTGTTACTCGGACAGACACAGAATTGTTACTCAAGGACACAGAATTGTTACTGAGGGCCACAGAACTGTTACTTAGGGCCACAGAATTGTTACTCAGGGACACAGAATTGTTACTGAGGGCCACAGAACCGTTACTTAGGGCCACAGAATTGTTACTCAGGGACAGACACAGAATTGTTACTCAGGGACAGACACAGAATTGTTACTGAGGGCCACAGAATCGTTGAATTAAAGAGTATGTCAGACAACATGCAGAGGAGTGGCAGAGGAGGCAATGTTTTAGGAGCGAGCAGACGTGGCAGCAGAGGAAGGGGTCGAGGCAGCACTATTCGCAGCCAGAGGCCAGTGCTCCCAGTGTCATCCAGCGGTCGTGTCTCCACCGACAACCCTGCCGTCATCGATTGGTTGGCTCGGTCGTCTTCCTCTTCCCAGGTCACCTCTGACACCTACAGCCAACGGTCGGTGTGTACGTCAGACACAACCGTTAGTTGGCATGGCCCGGGAGCAAGCCCACTGAAATCACGTGTCCTCTACCTGCCCCTGTCCTTTGCTGTTCCCTCACCAAGCGAAGTATCGCATGCTGTGGGCTCAGCCCCACTGTACAGTGAGGAAGAGCTAACAGAGGGCGGTCAGGAACGGGGGGAGACATCCGCCTTTTCAGCAGCCAGGCGAAGAAGTACTGGCGAGGAGAGTGGCTCGGTAGCCGGTCTAGAGACAGGTCTGTCTCCTGACCCACACGCAGCCGAGGGGGCTAGTAGTGAGGCGGAGACCCTACTTGATGATGAGGAGGTTGATCGCACTTGGCAGCCTTGTCGTCATCAGGTAATTTCTTCCGCATCATCAGGAGAAGAGGGTGCCAGCTTGGCAGCGAGCGAAACAGTCGGTGGGTTGCCCAGGAGGCAGCAGGGTCGCAGCAGTGTCAGTGGAGCCAAACGGCCACGGAGTAGAGCACCAGCTCCACTGCAGCCTACCACCACGGCCAGTAGTGGTGCCGGTGCGCACGGAGGAAGTAGCAGTCAGCCAGTGAGGAGTAGCGGGGGCAAAGTTTCCTACTCGGTGGTGTGGCAATTTTTCGTCAAGCCGCCCGAGGAAGTAAACGTAGCCGTATGTCGACTATGTGGCCAGAAAGTCAAGCGTGGCCAGGGGGCCCATGTAGGGACTACAGCGTTGCGTCAGCATATGCAGCGTCGCCATTCGGTGGCCTGGGAAAACCGTGATAAAGATACGGCGGTTCTGCCTGCCCCAGCCCCCGCTCCATCACCCGCTCCGTTACTTGCTCCGTCACCCGACGTCAATCGCCCTCTATCAGCCAATCAAGGCTCCAACACCTCTGCTGAGGGGAGTTGTCGCTCGTTGGCATCTTTCGCTCGTTCAGATGCTCCTTCTCCTGCTACTCCTCTTCTCGGATTCCGTCAGCAGTCTTTCTTGGAATCCGTTTCCAAGAGACAACAGTTTGCGAGCACGCACCCGACGGTGCAAAAGCTGAACGTCCTCCTGTCCAAGTTGCTGGTGCTGCAGTCCCTCCCTTTCCAAGTGGTGGACTCAGCACCTTTCCGAGAAATGATGGCTTGTGCCGCGCCGCGGTGGAGAGTGCCAAGCCGTCATTTCTTCGCCCAAAAGGCAGTGCCAGCCCTGCATTCACATGTAGAAGAGATGGTGGGCCAGTCTTTGAGCATGTCGGTCTCTGCCAAAGTGCACGGCAGCGCCGACGTGTGGAGCTGTAACTACGGTCAGGGACAGTACATGTCATTTACGGCCCACTGGGTGAACGTGGTGCCGGCACAGCCGCACCAGCAACTTGGACAGGTCACAACGCTTTTGCCTCCACGTTTGCACGTCCTTGGTCCAGCAAACATGTCCGCCTCTACCACCTCTTCTTCCGCCGTGTCCTCAGCCGCCACCCCCGTGCCAAGTCCCATTACCCGACCGGCATATCACATGTGCAGGGCGCAACGGTGTCACGCTGTGCTGCACCTGGTATGCCTTGGCGAACGTAGTCACACAGGGGAGGAACTTCTGAGTGTAATGAACAGAGAAATCGACAGATGGCTGTCTCCGCGCAAACTGAAAATCGGAACCATGTTGACCGACAACGGAAAGAACATGGTGTCTGCTCTGCGTCAAGGAAGGTTGTGCCATGCGCCATGCATGGCTCACGTGTTCAATCTGGTTGTCAAGCGGTTCCTAAAATCCACCATCCCACTGCAAGACATCCTTAAAATGTCACGTAAACTTTGCATGCATTTCAGCCATTCCTACACCGCAAAGCACACCCTCCTTGAGCTGCAGCGGCAGAACGGAATTCCACAGCATCGCCTGATCTGCGACGTTGCAACAAGGTGGAATTCAACCCTACACATGTTAGACCGCCTTTACGAGCAGCGAAAGGCCATCACCGATTTCCTGATGTTACAAGCGGATAAAGGTACTCCCCTGTGTAACTTAGATGTCAGCCATTGGCAGCTCATGCGTGACACCTGCCGCTTGCTCAGGCCCTTTGAGGAGGCCACGCTATTCGTGAGTCGGCAGGACTATGGGATGAACGACGTCATTCCTCTGTTGCACGTCCTGGAACAAATGCTGTTAACAATGGCTGGTCAGGGTGCGGTAGACGTGGCGCACAGATCTCAACGCCACATGACCCCTGTGGGGGCAGGACAGGAAGAAGAGGAGGAGGTAGAGGAGGACATTGGTGCTCAGGAATTATTGAGTGAAATGGGTGGTTTTTCCACTCAGCGGACAGGAGTGGAGGAGCAGGAGCAACTGGTAGAGGAGGAGGAGGAGGAGACAGAGGACCCAGACGCACCGTGGCAGTATGCTGTGGAGATGGAGGCAGGGAGTCCCTCGCATTCCTTGGCACAAATGGCCCATAGCATGCTCGCTTGCTTGCGTAGCGACAGCCGAATAATAACCATCAGACAGAGGGATGACTTTTGGCTGTCCACCTTGTTGGACCCTCGCTACCGTTCAAAAATGGTGGCCTTTTTCACACCTGCTGAGAGGGAGGCCAAAATAACGTACTATAAAAACCACCTATGTAGTCAGCTGGTCTCTGCCTTTCTGCGCCAACGTCCATCCTCAGACACTGTGGGCCCTGTGCGCTCGCGTTCCGCTGCCATGGCAGCAGGGGAGGGGTGGGGTGGTAGGAGCAGTGGCAGCTCCACCAGCAGCGGCTGCCTCAGTCTGCAGTCGATGATGAGTAGCTTTCTTCACCAGCGCAGTGAGGAAACTACTAACCAGCCGCAGCAGCAGCAGCAGCAGCAGCATCAGGTGGACCTGGAGCAGGAGCTCAAACAACAGGCTTGGGCCTACTTGGACAGCACCCTGCCAACCGAGGTAGACAATCCTCTTGACTACTGGGCAATGAAACTTGACCTTTGGCCCCAACTAGCTGAATTTGCCCTTGAAAGGCTGTCATGCCCGGCCAGTAGCGTGGCATCGGAGCGCGTGTTTAGTGCGGCAGGAGGTATTGTAACTCCGCGGAGGACACGACTGTCCACCCAAAGTGTGGAGAGACTCACGTTTGTGAAAATGAATCAGGCGTGGATTAGTCTGGATTTCAAACCACCAGTTCCTGACACAACTGACTAAATCCGCCATGAATCATGCCCCAAACATGTGCCACTTTCAGGTCTCCTCACACTGCTGGTGTGTTCCATTTTTTGTCATAGGGTGCTGGCAGATTACGGGCCTCCCATAGCTGCTGCCAGGCCCCTAATCTGCCATGGGCCCCTATACCGCCTCCTCATGCTGCTGCCAGGTCCACAGTCTCTCATGGGTCCCTGTACGGCCTCCCATTGCTGCTGTCTCCATCGCCTCACTCTGCCATGTGCCACTTTCAGGTCTCCTCACACACTGCTGGTGTGTTCAATTTTTTGTCATAGGGTGCTGGCAGATTACCGGCCTCCCATAGCTGCTGCCAGGCCCCTAATCTGCCATGGGCCCCTATACCGCCTCCTCATGCTGCTACCAGGTCCAGAGTCTCTCATGCCATGTGCCACTTTCAGGTCTCCTCACACTGCTGGTGTGTTCAATTTTTTGACATAGGGTGTTGGCAGATTACGGGCCTCTTTCAGGTCTCCTCACACACTGCTGGTGTGTTCAATTTTTTGTCATAGGGTGCTGGCAGATTACCGGCCTCCCATAGCTGCTGCCAGGCCCCTAATCTGCCATGGGCCCCTGTACCGCCTCCTCATGCTGCTGCCAGGTCCAGAGTCTCTCATGGGTCCCTGTACGGCCTCCCATTGCTGCTGTCTCCATCGCCACACTCTGCCATGTGCCACTTTCAGGTCTCCTCACACACTGCTGGTGTGTTCAATTTTTTGTCATAGGGTGCTGGCAGATTACGAGCCTCCCATAGCTGCTGCCAGGCCCCTAATCTGCCATGGGCCCCTGTACCGCCTCCTCATGCTGCTGCCAGGTCCAGAGTCTCTCATGCCATGTGCCACTTTCAGGTCTCCTCACACTGCTGGTGTGTTCAATTTTTTGACATAGGGTGCTGGCAGATTACGGGCCTCCCATAGCTGCTGCCAGGCCCCTAATCTGCCATGGGCCCCTGTAACGCCTCCTCATGCTGCTGCCAGGTCCAGAGTCTCTCATGGGTCCCTGTACGGCCTCCCATTGCTGCTGTCTCCATCGCCTCACTCTGCCATGTGCCACTTTCAGGTCTCCTCACACACTGCTGGTGTGTTCAATTTTTTGTCATAGGGTGCTGGCAGATTACGGGCCTCCCATAGCTGCTGCCAGGCCCCTAATCTGCCATGGGCCCCTATACCGCCTCCTCATGCTGCTGCCAGGTCCAGAGTCTCTCATGCCATGTGCCACTTTCAGGTCTCCTCACACTGCTGGTGTGTTCAATTTTTTGACATAGGGTGTTGGCAGATTACGGGCCTCCCATAGCTGCTGCCAGGCCCCTAATCTGCCATGGGCCCCTATACTGCCTCCTCATGCTGCTGCCAAGTCCAGAGTGTGTCATGGGTCCCTGTACGGCCTCCCATTGCTGCTGTCTCCATCGCCACACTCTGCCATGTGCCACTTTCAGGTCTCCTCACACTGCTGGTGTGTTCAATTTTTTGACTTGGGTGCTGGCAGATTACGGGCCTCCCATTGCTGCTGCCAGGCACGTAATCTGCCATGGGCCCCCGTACCGACTCCTCATGCTGTGACGTTGCAACAAGGTGGAATTCAACCCTACATATGTTAGACCGCCTTTACGAACAGCGAAAGGCCATCACAGATTTCCTGATGTTAAAAGCGGATAAAGGTACTCCCTGTGTAACTTAGATGTCAGCCATTGGCAGCTCATGCGTGACACCTGCGCTTGCTCAGGCCCTTTGAGGAGGCCACGCTATTCGTGAGTCGGCAGGACTATGGGATGAACGACGTCATTCCTCTGTTGCACGTCCTGGAACAAATGCTGTTAACAATGGCTGGTCAGGGTGCGGTAGACGTGGCGCACAGATCTCAACGCCACATGACCCCTGTGGGGGCAGGACAGGAAGAAGAGGAGGAGGTAGAGGAGGACATTGGTGCTCAGGAATTATTGAGTGAAATGGGTGGTTTTTCCACTCAGCGGACAGGAGTGGAGGAGCAGGAGCATCTGGTAGAGGAGGAGGAGGAGGAGACAGAGGACCCAGACGCACCGTGGCAGTATGCTGTGGAGATGGAGGCAGGGAGTCCCTCGCATTCCTTGGCACAAATGGCCCATAGCATGCTCGCTTGCTTGCGTAGCGACAGCCGAATAATAACCATCAGACAGAGGGATGACTTTTGGCTGTCCACCTTGTTGGACCCTCGCTACCGTTCAAAAATGGTGGCCTTTTTCACACCTGCTGAGAGGGAGGCCAAAATAACGTACTATAAAAACCACCTATGTAGTCAGCTGGTCTCTGCCTTTCTGCGCCAACGTCCATCCTCAGACACTGTGGGCCCTGTGCGCTCGCGTTCCGCTGCCATGGCAGCAGGGGAGGGGTGGGGTGGTAGGAGCAGTGGCAGCTCCACCAGCAGCGGCTGCCTCAGTCTGCAGTCGATGATGAGTAGCTTTCTTCACCAGCGCAGTGAGGAAACTACTAACCAGCCGCAGCAGCAGCAGCATCAGGTGGACCTGGAGCAGGACCTCAAACAACAGGCTTAGGCCTACTTGGACAGCACCCTGCCAACCGAGGTAGACAATCCCCTTGACTACTGGGCAACGAAACTTGACCTTTGGCCCCAACTAGCTGAATTTGCCCTTGAAAGGCTGTCATGCCCGGCCAGTAGCATGGCATCGGAGCGCGTGTTTAGTGCGGCAGGAGGTATTGTAACTCCGCGGAGGACACGACTGTCCACCCAAAGTGTGGAGAGACTCACGTTTGTGAAAATGAATCAGGCGTGGATTAGTCTGGATTTCAAACCACCAGTTCCTGACACAACTGACTAAATCCGCCATGAATCATGCCCCAAACATGTGCCACTTTCAGGTCTCCTCACACTGCTGGTGTGTTCCATTTTTTGTCATAGGGTGCTGGCAGATTACGGGCCTCCCACAGCTGCTGCCAGGCCCCTAATCTGCCATGGGCCCCTATACCGCCTCCTCATGCTGCTGCCAGGTCCACAGTCTCTCATGGGTCCCTGTACGGCCTCCCATTGCTGCTGTCTCCATCGCCACACTCTGCCATGTGCCACTTTCAGGTCTCCTCACACACTGCTGGTGTGTTCAATTTTTTGTCATAGGGTGCTGGCAGATTACGGGCCTCCCATAGCTGCTGCCAGGCCTGTAATCTGCCATGGGCCCCTGTACCGCCTGGTCACGCTGCTGCTGGGTCCACAGTGTGACCTGGGTCCCTGTACCGCCTCCCATTGCTCCCACTCTGCCATGTGCCACTTTGAGGTCTCCTCACACTCCTGCGGTTTTCCATTTTGTCATAGGTTGCTGGCAGATTACAGGCCTCCCATAGGTGCTGCCAGGCCCCAAATCTGCCATGGGCCCCCGTACCGCCTGGTCACGCTGCTGCTGGGTCCACAGTGTGACCTGGGTCCCTGTACCGCCTCCCATTGCTCCCACTCTGCCATGTGCCACTTTGAGGTCTCCTCACACTCCTGCGGTTTTCCATTTTGTCATAGGTTGCTGGCAGATTACAGGCCTCCCATAGGTGCCGCCAGGCCCCAAATCTGCCATGGGCCCCCGTACCGCCTGGTCACGCTGCTGCTGGGTCCACAGTGTGACCTGGGTCCCTGTACCGCCTCCCATTGCTCCCACTCTGCCATGTGCCACTTTGAGGTCTCCTCACACTCCTGCGGTTTTCCATTTTGTCATAGGTTGCTGGCAGATTACAGGCCTCCCATAGGTGCCGCCAGGCCCCAAATCTGCCATGGGCCCCCGTACCGCCTGGTCATGCTGCTGCTGGGTCCACAGTGTGACCTGGGTCCCTGTACCGCCTCCCATTGCTCCCACTCTGCCATGTGCCACTTTGAGGTCTCCTCACACTCCTGCGGTTTTCCATTTGTCATAGGTTGCTGGCAGATTACAGGCCTCCCATAGGTCCTGCCAGGCCCCAAATCTGCCATGGGCCCCCGTACCGCCTGGTCACGCTGCTGCTGGGTCCACAGTGTGACCTGGGTCCCTGTACCGCCTCCCATTGCTCCCACTCTGCCATGTGCCACTTTGAGGTCTCCTCACACTCCTGCGGTTTTCCATTTTGTCATAGGTTGCTGGCAGATTACAGGCCTCCCATAGGTGCCGCCAGGCCCCAAATCTGCCATGGGCCCCCGTACCGCCTGGTCACGCTGCTGCTGGGTCCACAGTGTGACCTGGGTCCCTGTACCGCCTCCCATTGCTCCCACTCTGCCATGTGCCACTTTGAGGTCTCCTCACACTCCTGCGGTTTTCCATTTTGTCATAGGTTGCTGGCAGATTACAGGCCTCCCATAGGTGCCGCCAGGCCCCAAATCTGCCATGGGCCCCCGTACCGCCTGGTCACGCTGCTGCTGGGTCCACAGTGTGACCTGGGTCCCTGTACCGCCTCCCATTGCTCCCACTCTGCCATGTGCCACTTTGAGGTCTCCTCACACTCCTGCGGTTTTCCATTTTGTCATAGGTTGCTGGCAGATTATAGGCCTCCCATAGGTGCTGCCAGGCCCCAAATCTGCCATGGGCCCCCGTACCGCCTGGTCACGCTGCTACTGGGTCCACAGTGTGACCTGGGTCCCTGTACCGCCTCCCATTGCTCCCACTCTGCCATGTGCCACTTTGAGGTCTCCTCACACTCCTGCGGTTTTCCATTTTGTCATAGGTTGCTGGCAGATTACAGGCCTCCCATAGGTGCCGCCAGGCCCCAAATCTGCCATGGGCCCCCGTACCGCCTGGTCACGCTGCTGCTGGGTCCACAGTGTGACCTGGGTCCCTGTACCACCTCCCATTGCTCCCACTCTGCCATGTGCCACTTTGAGGTCTCCTCACACTCCTGCGGTTTTCCATTTTGTCATAGGTTGCTGGCAGATTACAGGCCTCCCATAGGTGCCGCCAGGCCCCAAATCTGCCATGGGCCCCCGTGCCGCCTGGTCACGCTGCTGCTGGGTCCACAGTGTGACCTGGGTCCCTGTACCGCCTCCCATTGCTCCCACTCTGCCATGTGCCACTTTGAGGTCTCCTCACACTCCTGCGGTTTTCCATTTTGTCATAGGTTGCTGGCAGATTACAGGCCTCCCATAGGTGCTGCCAGGCCCCAAATCTGCCATGGGCCCCCGTACCGCCTGGTCACGCTGCTACTGGGTCCACAGTGTGACCTGGGTCCCTGTACCGCCTCCCATTGCTCCCACTCTGCCATGTGCCACTTTGAGGTCTCCTCACACTCCTGCGGTTTTCCATTTTGTCATAGGTTGCTGGCAGATTACAGGCCTCCCATAGGTGCTGCCAGGCCCCAAATCTGCCATGGGCCCCCGTACCGCCTGGTCACGCTGCTGCTGAGTCCACAGTGTGACCTGGGTCCCTGTACCGCCTCCCATTGCTCCCACTCTGCCATGTGCCACTTTGAGGTCTCCTCACACTCCTGCGGTTTTCCATTTTGTCATAGGTTGCTGGCAGATTACAGGCCTTCCATAGGTGCCGCCAGGCCCCAAATCTGCCATGGGCCCCCGTACCGCCTGGTCACGCTGCTGCTGGGTCCACAGTGTGACCTGGGTCCCTGTACCGCCTCCCATTGCTCCCACTCTGCCATGTGCCACTTTGAGGTCTCCTCACACTCCTGCGGTTTTCCATTTTGTCATAGGTTGCTGGCAGATTACAGGCCTCCCATAGGTGCTGCCAGGCCCCAAATCTGCCATGGGCCCCCGTACCGCCTGGTCACACTGCTGCTGGGTCCACAGTGTGACCTGGGTGCCTGTACCGCCTCCCATTGCTCCCACTCTGCCATGTGCCACTTTGAGGTCTCCTCACACTCCTGCGGTTTTCCATTTTGTCATAGGTTGCTGGCAGATTACAGGCCTCCCATAGGTGCTGCCAGGCCCCAAATCTGCCATGGGCCCCCGTACCGCCTGGTCACGCTGCTGCTGGGTCCACAGTGTGACCTGGGTCCCTGTACCGCCTCTCATTGCTCCCACTCTGCCATGTGCCACTTTGTGGTCTCCTCACACTCCTGCTGGTTTCCATTTTGTCATAGGTTGCTGTATGGCCTCCCATTGCTGCTGCCTCCACCGCCACACTGTGGCTCCAAACACTGGTTTTGGCCCCGTGACTGGCCAAATGAGTGAAGTGTGCGGTGATTCTAAGATCGACGGCACTCATCTGCATGTCATACTGACTGACAGTATTATTTCTCTTCCCCAGCAGACTCCAAGGGCATTTAAATTAAAGGTACAGTGTTCTGCACTAATATTAAGTCTCTCTGAAGCCTAGAAACACCCTTTTTTAAGTTAAATTCACAGCGAATATATTCGACTCGAATCGAATATTTTCCACAAATTCGCCGAATCAGTCGAATCGAATTTTTGAATACCTCGCTCATCTCTAGTGACAACCATAACCCCCCCAACCCCCTAGACCCCACACCATCCATCCATAGATGCAGTGGAGAAAAAAGTGTAAACAGTAAAAAAGATAAAGGAAAATAAGAAAACAAATGCAGCCACATCTGATTACTAGTAGTCTGCAATACACTCAATGTTTGTTTTTGGGGTTAGATACAGTTTAAATAACATTTACAGTTCATGTTCCTACCCAGCCTGTGACTTGACTACGAAAGGAGAAGCAGTAGACTGATGAGGCCATCTCTCTGCTCTCTTTTCCTGTAAGTATGTTTCTTGTTAGCACATGAGCATTGCAAAACCACTGATTGGCAACTTTGACGTCTTTCTATTTCCTACTTCTCTTGCTATGTAAATAAAACTCACTTTATTAACTTGTTCCCAATCAGAGTACACACATACTGTATGTGGGTCTGTTAATGTGGGGCCTCATATACGTGTACCTGTGTTTGTGGTGGGAGCGTGCTGCATAGCATAGAACTCTCCCAAGGCAGAGACTGAGCTGTCACCAACAATCCTGGCTCTCCTGCTAAAGATCAGAAGACAGGAGGACTGCCACTCAATCACATGCTATACAGCCCACCCCTGTACTATAGTGTGTCTTTGGTAGGATTTAAAAACAAATCTCAAAAGTGATCTGCAGTGGATCACTTTTCAGAAGGGAGCTAAGTAGTGTCTTCCATGCATTCAGGAAGTGATCCTGCCACTTTCTTCTTAATTTTATTTTTTCCTTACCAAAAGGTGATTAAAATGGAACTTAAATTTCTCCACCATGGGCATGGCCCCATTGACTTGAATTGGTGAGTTTAACCGATCCCTGTCACCTGTCAAGTCAGCAAGCTACGATAAATTGGTAGCGGTAGTGATTTAAAGCATCAAAGCCATGGCATGTGTATAGTCTCGCTTTATGTTAGCTTTCAGATATCTCTCTGATCTCTCTCCAGAGACGGGGAGAAGGTTACACACCGCAGTATAACTGCCTGTTTTCACGACCCCCTGACCGCCCATGTGAAAGAGCCGCTATTTTGCCTACTGTCTCCCCATTACTTTGCTACAGCTATCTGATAGACCTGAATTTCTAGGTATAGTGTGCACAGTGTCCTCTCACAATGGTACATTTTCTCCTCTTATCAGTAGTTGGTATATGGTAACATATTACCAGTACTTGGTACGTGGTCACCTATCGCCATTGTTTGATACATGGTTACCTATTGCCAGTACTTGGTACATGGTCACCTATCGCCATTGTTTGATACATGGTCACCTATTGCCAATAATTGTAACATGGTTACCTATTGCCGGTAATTGGTACATGGTCACCTATTGCTATTGTTTGGTACATGGTTACCTATCACCATTGTTTGGTACATGGTCGCCTATTGCCTATAATTAGTACTTGGATTTGGCAATAGGTGATCATGTACCATCACATGAGAAGTTCGGGTATGTACCTGGCCCTACACAAACACTTTCATGTATCAGACTATCATACTGTATTTTAATGTTTGTTACCAGACGCCATTATCTCTTCATTTACAATGTAGGTTGGGTTGCTGGACAATCTAGTAAAACCGTAATACACTGTACACATGTTGTATGGATTGTCCATTACTGGTGTTTAAACAATAATGCAACACAGGATACCCAATAATATGGCAGTAAAAAGCTCTTCTTCCCAAGGTACTACAGAGGACATCTACTGTACCTACACAAAGACATGGTTGCAATGCAGGAAAATGAAGGAAATGGCTTCTCTAAAGCAGTAATAAACAGCTCACTCTGAATATCATACTGTAGTCAATGTGGTACTCACCGATGACTTCCAGAGCTCCTGTACTCCTCTCTGTTGGCTGTTCCAGGCTGGGATGTTCCACTCTGCAGATATATTCCACACCCTGATGTCTCTCCAGAGACGGGGAAAAGGTCACACATGAACTACACCCATACGTCTTGTCATTCTGTCTCCCTAGTAGAGTATTCATTATTTTGTACATCCCATCTGAAGACACAGGATACATTTCTCTGGATTTCTTGTCTTTTTTAAACCACTTCACATTCACGGCATCCGGGAAGTATTTTGTTACTGTGCACTGTATGGTGGCTTCTTCACTGCTTCTCATGGGTGGGACTGACATCTCCACATGTGGCCTCCAGGGAAAGTCTACACAAATCAAAAAGTAAAACCCATTTGTACATTGTGTTCTGCATTCACTGGATTAACATAAGAGAACCTACATGTGGCACCCTCTAATGTGCTACTAGAATAGTGTAGTGTATTGCAGACAAATGTACTGTGTATGACTCATGGTCACTGTGTGAGTCTGTGATCAAGGTCGGGTTATTGCAAGTCAGCTGGATGACTTAACAGGCTGGGACTCAATCGCCTCCTCCTGGCCCTGGAGAACCATTGAACCTTCTAGAAGGCAGTGAGCAGGAAGGGGTGGGGTTCTAATTTGCATGTTTATAGGAGTTTGACCAATTCCAGGCTAGAGGCCCTGGTAGAGTAGTAGGACTGGTCCATAAATATGGGAGAGTCAGGCTGACGAGGGAGTCGAGTGGAAGATGTCGGTGTCTGTGAGGGGCCCATAAGCAAGCTGGTAGTGTCTGCCGGCTGTGGAGCCGGGAGCAATTCTACAGGGAAGAGGAGACATATCTGCATGTAGCTTACAAGAAGCTATGTTGATTTTTGAGGGGCTGTGAGTTCCTCGTCTATAAAGGGCTGTTGGTACTGATCCGCAAAGACTGCCGGCTTTAAAGTAATAAGAACAGTCCAGGATCTGTCTCTGTACATAGGAAGGAAGTTGTCCCCCTTTATTGATTCAAACCAAATGGAGCATCCCATAATCCCTATTACCCTTTGTGGCGGAACCGTTCTGCCTGGGCTTCCTTGAGCGATGTGTCTCAGCCAATGGTCCCCTTGTCCTGCAAGTCTTCCAGTGTTCTGCCAAGGCAGGTATTAGAGCTCAAAACCAATCCTTCCCTGCTGCCCCAAACCACTTTGTGTAGGGTGAAAATGACTCAATCTTTATTAAACACAGCTCAGTATACACAGCTTCACCAAGGGGAGAAAATTGAAACAGAAAGTGCAAAATGTTATCACAAAGGGACGATTCATCACAAGACTCCCCGGTTGCGTAACACCCGTCAGACCTGGCGAGACCTTCAAACGGGTCCGCTTGGGACTGGTCAGTTCAGAGGGTCACTTCTCCAACTCGGCTTGCCGAGACAACCCATCCACGTTGGCTTTTTGCTTCCCTGATCGGTACTGGATGGTAAAGTTATAGGGTTGGAGGGCCATTGTCCCCAGAGACCCGGTTTAGCCATACCAGGGGGTTGTGATTGGTGAGTCCGGTAAAGGAGCGCCCCTACAGGTAGGGCTGCAATTTCTTGAGGGCCCATACCAAGGCAAGACACTCTTTCTCCACAGCAGCGTAGGCCACCTCCTGGGGTAACAACTTTCTACTTAGGTAGGCCACTGGATGGTCGTTCCCGTCGTCCCTGATTTGGCTCAGAACAGCGCCCAATCAAAAGGTGGAGGCATCTGTGTAAACACAAAACCGTTTGGAAGGGTGAGGAGCAGCCAAAAGGGAAGCATGGATCAGGTCATGTTTGAGCTTTTGGAAAGCCGTTTCACACTCTGGCTACCACACAACCTGTCTGGGCAGATTCTTCCGGGTCAGATCCGTTAGAGGTTTAGCAATGGCACTGTAGTTGGGAATGAATTTACGGTAGTACTCTGCAGTGCCTAGGAATGCAAGGACCTGGGTCTTGGTTTGGGGGGTGGGCCAATTTGCTAGCTTCCACCTTCGGAGGTGCCAGTCGTTGTTTCCCACATCCTACCCGATGTCCTAGGTATTGGACCTCGGACATCCCAACATGGCATTTGTCAGGTCGGATGGTCAGTCCTGCTTGCCCAATGTGATCAAGCACTTCCCTGAGGTGTCGGAGGTGATCCTCCCAACTATCACTGTAGATAGCTATATTGTCTAGATAGGCACAGGAGAAGTACTGCAGCCCATCCAGCAGCATATCTAGCATTCTCTGAAAGGGGTTCTTCATCCCCTGGACTGGTACAAGCCGAAAGGGGTGATGAATGCCGACTTTGCTACCGTGTCCGCATCCAGCGGAATCTGCCAGTACCCCTTGCAGAGATCGATAGTGGTAAGAAAATTACCTCTGGCCATCCGGTCCAGCAGCTCGTCTATCCGGGGCATGGGGTATGCATCGGTCATGGTCCGGTCATTGAGCCTGCGGTAGTCCACACAGAACCGGATGGTTCCATCCTTCTTGGGTACCAAGACTACTGGGGAGGCCCAGGGACTGTCAGAGGGTTCTATCACACCTAAATCCAACATTTCCTTAATCTCTCTTCTCATCCCTTCTCTGATGGACTCAGGCACTCAGTAGGCTGCCTGCTTCAGGGGGGCCTGACCCTGCATGTCTACCCGGTTGCAGTTGTGGTGGTGTAACCGGGCAGAGACGAGAACAGCCCTCGGCGCTCTTGGAGCAGTTGGCGGGCCGGTTCCTAGGCCTTGGGAGGCAGCAGTGTGCTGATATCTACATCCACTACACTCAGCTGGGACTGTCCGTCCCCCGGCAGAATAAGCATTTCTGAGTCATCAGTAGCCAGAGCAAATAGCACCTACACTCTCCTTCAGTCGTTCGATGAATGGTTTCAGCATATTCACATGGAAGGTTCGCCGGATCCTTCCATCTGAACAGCGAGCTACAATGTGGTATCACAGAGTTGCTCCACCACTTGGTATGGGCCCTGCCAGTCAGCCTGTAATTTGTCATGCCTGACTGGTTTCAAGGCCAACACTTTCCATCCTAAGTGAAACGTTCGGTCTCGGGCAGACCGGTCGTACCACCGTTTCTGTCGGCTCTGGGCGGTCTCAAGGTTGTCCCGTACTAGGGACGTCAACCATTGTAGCCTTTCCTTGAGCTCCAGCACACAGGCCACCACCGAGGTCCCCTCCTCGGCCACTGCTCCCTCCCAGTGTTCGCGTAGGAGATCCAGGGGTCCCCGAACCCTCCGGCCGTACAGCAGCTCGAAGGGAGAGAACCCAGTGGACTCCTGCGGTACCTCTTGGTAGGCGAACAGGAGGTGGGGAAGATGTCGCTCCCAGTCCTTATGGGACATGGTGAACATTCGGAGGAGCTGTTTCAGATCACCATTAAACCGTTCGCAGAGCCCATTGGTCTGGGGGTGGTAGGGAGAGCTGTACAGCGGTCTGATTCCACACAACTTCCAAAGTTGTTGGGTAAGCTCGGCCGTGAACTGCGTGCCTTGGTCGGTCAGGATCTCCCACCGAAATCCTACCTGAGTAAAGATCTTCAGCAGGGCTTGAGCAACTGTTTTTGCCTGCACATCTCTCAGCGCTATGGTTTCCGGGTACCGGCTGGCGTAGTCGACAATGGTCAAGATATACTTCTTGCCTGGGGACTAGGCCATTTGAAGGGCCCCACTAGGTCCACGGTGATATGACTGAAAGGTTCCCTGGCTATGGGTAGGGGCCTCAGAGTGGCCCTGGGCCTGTCTCCCTGCTTCCCTACCTTCTGGCAGACCTCACAAGACCGACAGTAGTCCGAACGTCCTCCGATACTCCTGGCCAAAAGAAACTCTGGGTTAAGCGATGCAGGGTCTGTCGCTTGCCCAAATGCCCAGCAAGGGGAATATCATGTGCAATCTGGAGGAGGTCACGCCGATACTTCCTCGGTACTACCATCTGCCGGTGAGGTATTTGGGCAGCACCCACCCCTGCTCCCCCGTGGACCCTGTACAACTTTCCCTGGTCCCACTCATACCTCATATCTCCCAATCCCCCAGGATCACTTCCAGCCCTCCGTCTACAGGGGTCTAAGGTCCGGTCACTGTTTCTTTAGCAAAATCAGCGGGGGAATCCCAGGTCAGGGCAGGGACAAGCTCAGCAGGGGGTGGGTATTCGACTCTTACCGGAACCTCGGCAGGTGAAGCGACAGCATGCTGTCTAGCTTGGTGGCGAGTGGTGACAGGATGAGCTTCAGCAGGGGTCTCGGTGCCAAAAGTGGAGACCAGGACTCCCAGATCATTTCCAAGGAGAACCTCAGCTGGCAACTTCTGCATTACTCCAATTTCAATGTCCCTGGCCCCGGCCCCCCAGTCCAGATAAACACTTGCGGTAGGAATCTGGTAGACATGGCCTCCCTCTACCCATACGGCCACAGACCACCTGGTCTTGGCCCAGTCTGGTACCAGCTGGGGTTGGACTAGGGTGAGTGTGGCCCCAGTGTCCCGTAATCCTTGGGCCCGATGGCCATTACCATAGACAACCTGTTGGTGATGTCGGCAATTGTCCAGGGTGGCAGCCTGGAGAGGGTTAACCTCATGAAAGACCCCGATGTCCTCATCCTCGGTGGTAAAATTCCTCCATGAAAAGGCGGTGTTACTCGGGTGGTCCTGTAGCGAGTAGGCAGAGGCTCGGCCATAGCGAGTGGTGGGTCGGTTGGAAGTGCCCCGAGGGGGTTGGCTGCTCTAGGGCCTTGTTGGATTCCGGGGGCAATGAATGCAGATGTGCCCTGTTTGGTTGCAGCCATAACAGCGTGGGCCAGACCCAATGTCTAACATCCCCTGGAAGTCCATTGTAAAACTGCTCCAGTAACAGCAGTTGCAACAGTTCCTCCAGCTTGGTGATCTGACACCCTCGGACCCAGCTGCGAGTAGCGTGTTGTAACTGATGTCCCCATTCAGTGAAGGTGTCCTGGGGTTTCTTCTTGAGTGCCCGGAACTTTAAGCATTACGCCTCTGGGGTGAGAGCGTAGCGGGCCAGCAAGTGTTCTTTAACAAAATCATAATCCAAGCAGTAGCTGTCGGGTACAGTCCTGAATGCGTCTGCAGCCCGACCGGTTAGCTTGCTGCTCAAAATGGGGACCTGGTCTTGGGTTGCCACACCATGGATGGTGCACAACCGTTCAAAGTCCTGAAGAAAGCTGTCAATGTCCCCATCTGCCTCTAAGAAAGTTTTAAAAGCAGCGTAGGGAATTTTCTTTGGTCTGCTTGCAGTCTGCAGAAGGTAGGAGGTAATCCCCTCCCAGGCCGAGCCCTCGGTTGATGACTGGGAGTGACTAAGCCGCAGTTGGGTGGCATCATCCAGGGCCTTGGAAATCTGTTCGGGGGTGGGAGCGCTGCCAAACAGAGCCAAACACCACTCCACCTCTTGTCGTAAATCCGAATGGTATAGGGGTCTCCGTACAGTGCTAAGTGGGCCTGACGTTTCAGGGGCCGATGACCTGTTCTGTTCCTCTAACTCCTCCTGTGAAGTGGAGTTCACTTCTGGCGGAGCATTGTTCACTTCAAGCGTAGCGGAGTGTGCATCAGGTGAAGTGGGATGTGCATCCGCTTGGTCCAGGGCCATAATCTTGTCCAACAGTTCCTCTCTGGTCTTGGAGCCAGCGATACCTCCCCGAGCGACAAGCAGGCTTTGGAGAGCTGGTTTCGGAGGTCCCGTATATCCATCTGGCTGAGCAGGGACCTCTCTGTGAAAAAGATGGGGTCCCGGTTGGTGGTTTGGATTTTCTCCGCAATGAGGAAACTGTCAACCAATTGTGGCGGAACCGTTCCACCTGGGCTTCCTCGTGCGGAGCGATGCGTCTCAGTCAATGGTCCCCTTGTCCTGCAAGTCTTCCAGTGCTCTGCCAAGGCAGGTATTAGAGCTCAAAACCAATCCTTCCCTGCTACCCCAAACCACGAGTCGGAATGTCGTGTAGGGTGAAAATGACTCAATCTTTATTAAACACAGCTCAGTATATACAGCTTCACCAAGGGGAGAAAACTGAAAGAGAAAGGGCAAAATGTTATCACAAAGGGACGGTTCATCACACCCTTTCCAATTTGTTTCCCCTAATAAAATAAAAAAACCAAGCTCACAGACTGTTCACTGACTGTGGATGCAAGAGTAGAAAATGCATATTCCCTGGCTGTGCAGAGCTTAGGGGTACCCACAACCCAGCGGCCCTCACGAGGGTAGAGCTACATACAGAAGGGGAGGTCTGAAGTACAAGTCTGGTTCAAAATCTCCTTTTTAACTTAAAGTGAACCTTCACTTAAAAATGAAAGTACTGCTTATCCCCACCCCCACCTGTGACAGGTGCCCATTTCCACTTCCTCAATTCTCACCTAGGGGAGAATTACTTCAGCATACCCTCTTCCTTCTCTCCTGCAACTTCCTGAGATTATTCACACTCCCCAGAAGGCTTCAGGACCAGTCCCACAGTGCTGATGTGCTTCATGCTTGTGCAGAGGGGAGCTATCTGCAAGACTTGGTTGTTAATTATCCATCAATTATAAAGATTAAATCAAGGTGGATGCATCTATTTTTGGAACAATCACCTCTGTTTGATTTTATGATGGCTTATAGTAAAAGACAATAAACTAGTTTGAAGATGAACTTTAGAAAACAGAGATCTTCCCTAACAAGAGTTATTTGCTCGTGTATGTCTATAGGATGGGTACAGCAATTTACTTACCCAATCCTGCACTCCTGATGGCTCATCTGCACTGCTAGACCAGACCCCCCAGCTTCTGCTCCTCTACATTCCAGCAGTTTATAGTTTTCTGGTGTCATCAAGACCAATGCAATGGCCATGAGACAGTCCACCTCTTTAGCGTACGGGAGTGCCGTCTGCCAGGAGAGCAAAGGATCAGCTAGGTAAAGGTACTCTTACTATCCTCCCACATGAGTATTTAACCTTTGCAATGTGGGGTCAGTCCCTCTGCAAGGGAAGACTTTTAGTTTTCCTGGAGTTCAGCTTTAAAGTGGAGTATGACCTTAATGTTTGGGAATATTTAAACATTTAATGGTCTTATGAGATCTTTAGTATTCCGTCTGATGTATCTGTTCAATCACCAAAAAATCCAGCCAAACACCATTTCCCAGTTATTCTGCATATGCATCTAATGCCTAGTACCTGGAGTGGAGTTTTAGTCCCTCAATCAACATGGACTATTTTGAATTATGCTGCTAGCGTTAGTTAATCGATAGGAAAGTATATCATATTTACTTGTTGTAAATTGTTTTTAACATTCCTTTAGCTACTTCCCAGTTTCCATGTCTAGGCAAATGATGTCATACATCCCAGGAGTCTTCAGGAGGGGAGGGAGGGTTCTCAGCTAAGCAAACTCTCCTGTCACCATGCCTGAGGTAAGGGTAGATGGATTCCAGGAAGTAAATGCTACATGCATCATCCTCCCTTACTCAAGATGGCCAAAGCCAAAATTGCTAGGGAATGTATTTCTATGTGATTTCTAAGCAAAATAAAGCATGGAGACATGGATGGATGGGGGAGTTTGTTTTGAATATTACAAATGAATTAAATAACGGTTTTGGTTTGTGGTGCTCAGATACAGTGTAGTTCTGCTTTAAGACTTTGTTCATTCAATCCAGCGGGTTGAATGAAAAAATTGAGGAGGTCTCTGTACTAAGTATGCAATGTGCTTTTGTGTTCTAATAGGGGACAGCCCCCACCCCCCACCAGAACACACCTGTAAGTGCTCGCGCTGATTGGATGCTGATCAGCTGCTGGTTTTCCAGCATGTTTATACCACAGAAGCCGGTCATGAGATTGGCTTCTGTCCGACATGCAGCTGTACACATGGACCAAAAGTTGTCAGGTTTCCACTGTAACAGTTGACTTTGGCCGATAGTGTATGGGGGTTTAGTGTGAGCGTTTATAGCGGATTTTGGAGGAGTTGTTTTGTGCGGTTTTTCAGGTGTACTTGGGGTTGAATGCTTCTGTTTTAGTCAATGGGAATAGGAAAAACTCTCAGGTGCTCCTATTGAAGTCTATGTGCCAAAAGTTCCCCAATCAGCCTTAAAGCAGTAGTAAACCGAACTTTAAAAAAATGTTTCTCTGCAAGGTAATGTGTTAGTATGCATCACATAAAACAAAGCCCTCCAGAGGCACGTTGTCACCGCTGCAGAGGCTTCCATCTTCACCCAGTCTGTCTTCCGGGTTCCTGAGCTCCAGCCGTCCACATGCACACGGGAGTTCCGGGCCAAGGCACAGTGCTCTGAAGGAATGGCACAGCTATGCCGTTCCTTCAGAGAGCATGCTGTCATAAGGAGCAAATATCTCCTAAACGGTGCACATTTAGGTATTCATTCTACCTACAGGTAAGCTTTATTATTGCATGTAGGTAAAAATTACAATCTGGAGTTTACTACCACTTTAAAAGTAACACAGTTAGCGACTGAAACTTACCATTCCATTGACAAGTGACATATATATATATTTATAAATGTAGCCACAGGTCCTAAACTGGGGCTACTATGTAAATATTGTTTTTGGCTGGGTTGTATGCAGCTCAGACTGATTGCATAGTTGTATCTGGCTTTTCCCTAAGCTCAGTTGGGTTGAGCATTTCTCACTGTCTCCATTAGGTGTCATTGGTACCACAGGCCATAGTATGAGATTGCACAACTAGACTGAGTTATGAATATTTATATCTCTTCCAGACAGCCCAGTAGGAGGTTCATGGCCACTGGTGCATGCGGGGAGAGGATATAAATATTTGGGACAGGCCATGTGCTCGCTCTCTTGCCTCAGTCTGAGGCCTGAGGAGGTGCTACTAGAGAGAGCTCTGTGCTTAGTCTCAGAAGCCTACCTGGGGCCTATCTATTCTGAGGTGGTCCTGAGGCTGTCCTGCCGGGGTGGAGAAAGCTGAGAAGATCCAGGGGATTCCCCTTACTGGAGAGAGCCAGGATGAAGGCTGGTCTCACAGAAGGGCCTGGTGACCCACTTGGAGGATGCACCAGAATCTGAAAATATGCTTCCAGTGTTGCCGGGTTGGCTTAAAGGTTCTGACACTGTGAAACTGGACTTGTTCTGGATCCAAGTAGCCTGTGAGTGATCTGCTGTGGTATCTGAGACCCTTAACCTTCACACCTTTTACCTCCTTCCAAGTTCAACATTAAAACTTTGAAAAGACCAAAAGTGACTGGCGCCATATTTCTGTTCAGATCTCCCTGTTAAAACCATGGAGCTCTGGGGTAAATGCTAGCTTGCTCCCTGCCTCTGGAGGTGCAATCCTACCTGCAGGGGGTCAGGGGGGCGCTACATAAAATTTAAACATATACATAGTTATAGCTCTTATAATTGTATATCTAGGAATGGCTTACATAACTGTTTCTTATGGTGGTGCACAGTGTTGGTAGTTTGGTATTGAGATGTTTAAAGTTTGATTACAGGTATTCATATAGCAATGAGAATTTACACAGTGCTTTACAAATTCTACATCGTCACATCAGTCCCTGTCCAAATGAAGCTTACAATCTAAGGTCCCTATTTCACATACACTGTTTAAAAAAATGAAAGGAACACTTTGAAAAGCCATCAGATCTCAATGGGGAAAAATCTCCTGCTGGATATCTATGCTGATATGGACTGGGTAATGTGTTAGGAACGTAAGGATGCCCCACCGTTTGATGGAAATGAAAGTGATCAACCTAGAGAGGACTGAATTCAAAGACACCCTGAAAATCAAAGTGAACAAATGATGCAGCAGGCTCGTCCATTTTGCTGAAATTTCATTGCAGAAAGTCAGAATGGTCCTCAGTAGTTTGTATGGCCCCCACGTGCTTGTATGCATGCCTGACAACATCGGGGGAGGCTCCTAATGAGACCACGGATGGTGTAATGGGGTATTTCCTCCCAGATCTGGACCAGGGCATCTCTGAGCTCCTGGGCAGTCGGCAACAGATGGACCGAAACATGACATCCCAGAGGTGTTTAATTGGATTTAGGTCAGGCAAGCGTGGGGGCTATTCAATGGTATCAATGCCTTTATCCTTCAGGAACGGCCTGCATACTCTCCCCACATGAGGCCGGGCATTGCCGTGCACCAGGAGGAACCCAGGACCCACTGCACCAGAGTAGGGTCTGACAACAGGTCCAGGGATTTCATTCCGATTTTAATGGCAGTCAGGATGCCATTGTCTAGCCTGTAGAGGTCTGTGCGTCCCTCCATGGATATGCCTCCATAGACCATCACTGACCCACCACCAAAATGGTCATGCTGAATGATTTAACAGGCAGCAGAACATTCTCCACGGCTTCTCCAGACCCTTTCACGTCTGTCACATGTGCTCAGGGTGAACCTGCTCTCATCTGTTTAAAGCACAGGGTGCAAGTGGTGGACCTGCCAATTCTGATGTTCAATGGCAAATTCCAATCCAGCTCTATGGTGCCGGGCAGTGAGCACAGGGACCACTAGAGGACGACCGGCCCTCAGGCCACCCTCGTGAAGTCTGTTTCTGATTGTTTGGTGAGAGACATTCACACCAGTGGCCTGCTGGAGGTCATTTTGTAGGGCTCTGGCAGTGCTCATCCTGTTCCTCCTTGCACATAGGAGCAGATACCGGTCCTGCTGATGGGTCATTGCAGCAACTCAGAATGATCCTCAGTAGTTTGTATGGCCCCCACGTGCTTGTATGCATGCCTGACAACATCGGGGGAGGCTCCTAATGAGACGACGGATGGTGTCCTGGGGGATTTCCTCCCAGATCTGGACCAGGGCATCACTGAGCTCCTGGACAGTCTGTGGTGCAACCTGGCGGCGTCGGATGGACCAGAACATGATCTCCCAAAGGTATTCTATCAGATTTAGGTCAGGCAAGCGTGGGGGCCATTCAATGGTATCAATTCCTTCATTCTCCAGGAACTGCCTGCATACTCTCACCACATGAGGCCGGGCATTGTCATGCACCAGGAGGAATCCAGGACCCACTGCACCAGAGTAGGGGCTGACAATGGGTCCAAGGATTTTATTCTGATACCTAATGGCAGTCAGGGTGCCATTGTCTAGCCTGTAGAGGTCTGTGCGTCCCTCCATGGATATGCCTCTCCAGACCATCACTGACCCACCACCAAAATGGTCATGCTGAACCATGTTACAGGCAGCAGAACGTTCTCCACGGCTTCTCCAGACCCTTTCACGTCTGTCACATGTGCTCAGGGTGAACCTGCTCTCATCTGTGAAAAGCACAGGGCACCATTGGTGGACCTGCCAATTCTGATGTTCAATGGCAAATGCCAATCAAGCTTTCTGGTGCCAGAAAGTGAGCACAGGGCCCACTAGAGGACGCCTGGCCCTCAGGCCACCCTATGAAGTCTGTTTCTTATTGTTTGGTCAGAGACATTTACACCAGTGGCCTGCTGGAGGTCATTTTGCAGGGCTCTGGCAGTGCTCCTCTTGTTCCTCCTTGCAGGTACCGGTCCTGCTGATGGGTTAAGGACCTTCTACGGCCCTGTCCAGCTCTCCTAGAGTAACTGCCTGTCTCCTGGAATCTCCTCCATGCTCTTGAGACTGTGCTGGGAGACACAGCAAACCTTCTGGCAATGGCACATATTGATGTCAGTAGTGACACTGACCCTAACCAAATGCAAAACTAGTGAAAAACAGTCAGAAAAGATGAGTAGGGAAAAAATTTTAGTTGCCTCCACCTATAAAAACATTTCTGTTTTGAGGGTCGTCTCATTGTTGCCCATCTAGTGCACCTGTTGTTAATTTCATTAACACCAAAGCAGCTGAAACTGATTAACAACCCCCTCTGCTACTTACCTGACCAGATATATACATACTAGGACCAATGTAAATAGGAGCCAATTAATTTACCAGCATGTCTTTGGGGTGTGGGAGGAAACCACAGAAACCCATACAAGCACAAGGAGAACATGCAAATCCCATGCAGAGATAGTCCAAGGATTTTAATTGGGGACCCTAGCGCTGTAAAGCAGACCCATTAATCTACTGTGCTGCCCCACAACTTAATCACACGTGATTCACACTTATGCATTTTTTTTATGCTTTTTACAGAAACGCACTACAGTGCGTGTAACATGGTTTCCTATGGGACATGTTCACATCTATGCTTTTTTTAGTTGCTGCGTTTTTGGAAAGGATCAGGGGCATTTTTAAATACCAAAATGGTGCATTTTTGGTTTAATAGACTTCAATGGAGATGCTGCAGAAAAGCATGCAGTGCATTTTTGATGCATTTTGTGTTTTTCAATCTGCCCAACAATAAATTGAAAAAAAAAAGCATAAAAATGCATCAAAAATGCAAAACACACAATAAAAAACACTACAGAAACAGATCAAAAGCAAACTGCATACAGTCATGGCCAAAACTCAACTATCTGACATTGCGCCCTACATTGCACCCTAGAAATCTTTGGTAGTCTTCAGATTTCAAAATGCCATGCACACGGTCAAGACATCCAGGGCCTAAAGCAGCAAACCAACCCCAAAACATCAGCGACCCTCCACCATGTGTAACTGTAGGGGCTGTATTCTTTTCTTTAATCGCCTCCCACCCGCCATATAAGGAAATGAGGGACGGGTGGCGGTTCTCTTTTTCTGGGAGGATGTCATATGACGTCCTCCCACTCTAACTGTGCGTGTGTGCCCCCGGCGGAAAGAGCCAAAGACGTCGGCTCTGTTATGTGGTTATCGGCATTCCTATCCTCATGAGCTGTCATGCAGACAGCTCGAGAGGAGGGCTGGTAATCGGCATTCCTCAGAGGGGACATGTACACTGATCATTAGAGCACTGATGATCAGTGCCCTAATGATCAGTGTAGCCCCATCAGTGCCACCTGTCAGTGCCCATCAATGCCACCTGCCAGTGCCCATCAGTGCCACATATCAGTGCCTACCAGTGCACATCAATGCCACATATCAGTGCCCATCTGAGCTGCCTTTCAGTGCCAACTATCAGTGCCACCTATCAGTGCCGCCTATCAGTTCCAGTCAGTGCCGCCTATCAGTGCCAGTCAGTGCCACCTAATAGTGCCATATATGAGTGCTGCCTTTCAGTGTCCATCAGTGATGCCTGACAATGCCCATCACTGCCACCTACCAGTGCCTCCCCATCAGTGCCCATCAATGCCACCTATCAGTGCAAATTAGTGCAGCCTATCAGTGCAGCCTATCAGTGTCCATCACTGTAGCCTCATTAGTGCACATCAGTGAAGGAGAAAATTCCTTATTTACAAAATCTTATAAACTAAGAAAAACTTTTTTTTTCAAAATTTTCAGTTGTTTTTGCTTTATTTAGCAAAAAATAAAAAACCCAGAAGTGATTAAATACCACCAAAAGAAAGCTCTATCTGTCTCAAAAAAATGATAAAAATTTCATATGGGTACAGTGTTGCATGACCACGCAATTGTCATTCAAAGTGCGACAGCCCTGAAAGCTAAAAATTGGCCTTAGCAGGAAGGGGTTTAAGTACCTGGCAGACAAGTGGTTAAAGGCCTCGTTGCTTTTTCTGAAACCAGTAAAATGATGGGCTTTACCAAAAAGCTGTTATTTTGTTTCGTCTGTCGACAGCACATTCACCCAAAAGAATTTTGGCTTCCTCAGGTAAGTTTTGGCAAACTCCAATCTGGCTTTTTTATGTTCCTGTATCAGCAGTGGGGTCCTCCTGGGTCTCCTACCATAGCGTCCCTTTTCATTCAGATGGCAACGTATAGTGTGAGCTGACAGTTGTGTCGTGTGCCTGAAGGTCGGCTTGAATTTGTCTGGTGGCTCTTTAGCCACCAATCAAGCAATCCTTATTTGCAATTTTTGATAAATTTTTCTCTTTTGTCCACGTCCAGGGACATTAGCTACTGTGCCATGGGCTGTAAATTCTTGACAATGCTGCGCATATTGGACACAGGAACATTAGCATCTCTGAAGATCGACTTGCTTTTCCACAATTTTTGTTTTCAAATCCCCCAACAATTCTTTGCTGCTCTTTCTCATCTCCATGCTCAATGGCTCACATAGACACACAACAGAAAAGTTGAGTAAATTTTTCACCATTTTAACTGGTTGCTGGTATGATTTCTATATTGTCAGCACATGGTAATTGATACAGGTGAGTTTAATTACAAATTACAGAAGCATCACAAACTTGGAATGCAAATATTTCTTACAATTTTGAGAAGGTGCCATTTTGTCCGGTCCATTTTTGGGATTTTGCGTGGAGTGTGTCAGATTTAGCTTTTGATTTTTCCACTTTTTTGTGTCATATCAATACAAACAAAAGAAATAAACATGAGAATGCAGAAACATTTGTAATTGCGACATTTTTATGGACGATGTGGTGTATTATCTGACAGCAATGCAGGGGTGCCGATATTTTTGGCCATGACTGTAGGTGTGAACCAAGCGTTAAGGTTTGTTTTACCAATGTTTCCACCCCAGTTATATATAAAATAATTAGGATTTATAACTTTGTATCCTCTGGTATGAGCTGTATACTCAGTTAATCTCCCATTGTTTTCTTGTTTTACTGAGGAAAATATTGAGTTCCTTAATATACTGTAAGTTTATTTCTCTTACCTTTGTCTCTTATAGAGAATTCCTTGTATTCCTCCTCCTCCATGGACTCGTGTCTCCAGGTCACTCTTACTCTGAAGTCTGGATGGTGTAAGAGATTCTCAGGGATGGTACATCTACTGGTAACACTGAATTGTTTATGTAAATTAGGTGTATATGTCTCCTTAGATGGGCAATGTTCCGGCTTCCCTCCTGACCAGTAACACCACTGAATCTGGATGTGTTTGGGATAGAAGTTCTCCAATACATAAGATAACATTACCTCCCCACTGCCCAGAGAGGCTTTTATCGGCTTCCTCACTTTTGGTTTAGCTGGAAGAACATGAAAGTTTTAATAAAAATAGCAAAACAAAAGTGTGTTAAATTCATAATCAACGCTAAAAGCCCAGTCATTCCGGGTGTGACTTGCCATGCGATTTGCCATGCGAGTTTCAAATCCCATGGCCAGCTGCACCATATTGTTCACAATTAAAGCGGTCATATCGGTGCGATTCCAACTTGGTCAGAGTCGCATTGATTTTGAAAGTAGTGCATGCACTAATCTGTGTCTTGCAAGCTGCAGATGTCTTTCAAGTCGCACCTGACATCTGACTTTGCAATTGTGCAACTTCACTGGAAGTCGCAAAATTTCAAAGTCGTACTGGTGCGACCGGACTCTTAGGGTCTATTTATAAAGAATTTGCTGGGCAGATGCATTTGCACAATGAATGGTCCCCATATTGTTTTTAATATACTCATCTCCTATGATCACCAGCTTCATCTAAGGGCCATAATGTCGTATTTTTCCAAAATATCTCAATAAAAACAATATCACATTCTGGCCACTAGGTGAGGCTGACAGTCATAGAGGACAATCATATTACAAACAATACAACAACCATTCATTGTGTCTGTGAGAATTCTTAAAGCAGGGCAAAAACATCTTTGCATGTCCTTGTTGCTGATTTCCTACCTTCAATGAATATGTCATCAATCTTTTGGTTCACTCAGTAGTTGCTCTTAAATACTCTATTCATTTTCAAATAATTAATTATTATTATTTCAAACCATTAATTATTTTTGGTTTCCTGCTTGTTGAACCAATGCCTCCTATTTCCGCAGCCACTGGTCTCAGAACATCCCTTATGTAGTTCTTTCTCCAGGAAGGAGTGATGTCATTCAGCCCCACTTGCAGTGGTGGATGGACCGAGATTCTCAAACACATTCAACTAGTGTACCCACCCACACTCACTACAATTCCCTGTGGTTGATGGGAACTGCAGTTTCTTTTTTACTGCAAAGAGAGAGGATATGATGTCATCCCAGCTGTTATACCTCCTCCTTGGCAGAGAAGATGCTGTTATCTTTTGAATTACAGAGATGAGGTCAGGAAAATTCAATTAGATTTCTCTCCTAAATGGTAAGGTTTTTAAAATGTTATTAACTGTTTAATTTTTTGTGTAGTGTACTAATGGGTGTTTTTTCTTGGCCTATCCCAGAGTACTTCTTTAAAGGAGAAGTATAGCAAAAGCTATTTTGGCTATACTTCTCTATTTTGGCTATACTTTTCTATTTTGGCTATACTTTTGGGATCCACCCAGAAGCCTAGACCGGCAACTGACTCAACCTCTTAGCGAGTCATTGAGAGCCTGAGCCAGCCATTCCTGTCCCTTCCACAGCCCAGCGCTCCAGTGAGCGTTAGAAGAGCAGAGCAGAGAGCCGGTGACTGACAGCCATCAGTTCTCTGCAGGCTAAAAACCGAGGGCTGAGGGATCAGTGGTGTTTGGTCGCTCAGTTCTTGGTCATAGAAGTGGCAGGGGACAGCTGCAGCTGGGATCGGTGCTGCAGCCATCTAGGTATGATTGTTTATATTTTTAAATACTTCTCTATTAAGACACCTGCACAGCAAATTTCTTATACATAGACCGCTATCTATATTTTCGTGTGCTGAGTGTGTATGTAAATTAATTGCCACAAACCATGGATCACTCACCCTGCACCTGTAGAGGTCCTGATCTTCTCTCTAGGGGTCTCTCCAAGCTGGGATGGGACACTCTACACATGATCTCCGATTCTCCATCTTTCACGGACGGTGTGAACAGCAGTCTGGCTGTACAAGAATAGGTGTGATCGGACTGTCTCTGGGACTGGATGTCTGGTATCTGGTACTTCTCATTGTGTGATAGAGGAACATATTTCTGGGATCCTTTCTCCTTCCTGTACCAGCTCACTGTCACAGCATCGGGGAAGTATCCGGAGATGTTGTACTGAAGAGTGTTCTGTCGCTCTATTAATACATGGGGTATGGGGACCTCCTCAATCACTGGGCACCAGGACAGACCTTTATAGAACAACATGTGCATTATAAACATCATAGACCCCAAATATTCTCCAACAGTCCATGTACAATACACTGTACCAATGCTATTGCCTAGTTTTTAAAACCACACAATTGGCAAAACATAAACACATATGTTGTATTCTCTAGAACAAAACTAGCTGTATGACCATGTCCCTCCCTTTCACTGTCATGACATAAACATGCATTATTTCAGCTTGCTAGTATAATCAGAAATTGGTAAATTGGTGAACAGGATGCCCCCGGTACAAGAGGTGATAACATTGTTTTTCCTACTTAACTATTAAGAAGATGGAGAACTTCAGTTAGATGATAACTGTTATACAGAGTTTATTAAACCAGTGCCAAACCCTCAGCGTTGTTAAGCTTAACACATTGAGTTCAATAAATAAACATTCCCCAATAAACTGTTTAAGATTCTTCTCGTCCTAACATTTTAAGTTTATATCGTTCAATGCTGCTGGCTCCTGCTCTTTCAGGGCTGTTTCCCTGAACTTCTAGTCTTTTTTATTGGAAAGAGTCAGCAGTGGACAGTGCAGTCTCTAGTCAGCATGGAGAACGAAGGATGAGGGAAGAGCAGGGGAATGCCTTGCCATCCTAAGCTATAGGGTTGGGTGTTTCTATTGATGCCCACAACAACACTAGTCCCTGCCTATAAGGGTCTCCATAGGATGCTGCAAGAAAAAGGGGCCACCTTTTAATAGAAAACCTGGGGCAGCAGTCATGGCATCAGATTAAACAGGAACATAGGCAAGGATTAAAGATCAAGAAGCTGCATACTTAGTAAGTGATTAAATCAGCTGCTGGAAAAGCTTAAAAAACTGAGGGTGTAATATCACTTTAAACAATATATTAATTTTCATGTGATGCATATTAGACAAAAATGAAAATCAAGCTATGATCCAGAAGGAGACTCTTACCCGGATCTCTCCAGGACAGGACTCGTGATTGTTGTCCATCCAGGGATTTGTGCTTCCAGGTCACATGGAGGCTGAAGTTGGGATTTAATAAGAGATTTCCTGGGACAGTACAACGACTGTGCACGTTATATGTATGATCGTTATTCTCTTCCAACTTCTCTTCAGACTTCAGTTTTTCTTCTCCTGATCTCCAGCTGAGCTTTATATGTTTGGAGTAAAAATTATGGAGGTTTAGAGAACAGAGGACGTCCCCACCATCACATAGACTTGTCTTCACAGGTTCCATGATTTGCGGCTTTGCTAATAGTAGACATTAAAAACATTCAAAACTCTTGAATCATTAACTTGGATAAGGTACCATAACACCAATACTACTTTTGTCCTCATAATAATTTTTCCCTAAAAATGTTCCATTCACAAAAGATAAAAGTCACCAGGATCTGTAATCCAGTGAAATGATCAGTTGAAAGCCCCATTTTTTCACTAATTAGTTTATCTCACAAAGTGTTATTTTAACACCACATCAAATGGCTCCTTTTTCTCTTCCCCCTCCTTATTAACATTTCCAGTTATCACCATCCAGAATCTGCTGCTCTTTTAACCTCCCTAGCGGTATGATTATGTCAATATTTCTGTGTTCAAAGCGGTACATTTTTATGGAAATATGTCTTCTTTTATTGTAGACCTGTAATTTTTAGGAATAACTCACTGAAATCTGTCCGAACAAAAGTCTAGTAAACATCCCAGGTATGATAAAATTTGAAACACGAAATCATAAATTATAATATAATAAATAATCATTAAAAAAATATTATAATAATAATAAATGTAATTCAATAAAATAATCAAACCAAAAACACTGAAATTTGAAATATAGCGCCAAGTTCGCACATCACTGAGCAAAGTCGCAGAATCATTTTCAGTGTCTGATGACGAATTTCCCCCACGAATCATTATCACTCAATTCTGCAAGTGGTTCTGATTTACTATCGCTGTTCTCTAGCCGGTCTAAAACCGCTTTTGACCTAAAGGGACGCTTTTTGGACGCCATGGATGTTTCTTAGTTTCCAGGCAGAAAGAACAGTAAAAATGCAGGCAGGGCGCCGGACAAAGCACTCGGGACAAAATGTATGTGAAATGGTTTGATACAGGGATGTTATACTATGTGATTTTAGTGTATTAAGTGAATGTCACTTTTAAAATTTTTTAATTTCCCGCCGTTTCCGTCCCCCGTACATCCTGATGCTCGCAGGGAACGGAAACCGGAAGATGAATGCTGGCATCGGCCGGAGGAGATGGCCGGGGATGCTGCAGGGGGGACATCGCGGGAGCGAAGGACAAGGTAAGTGAAACAGGTATCCCGGGGCAACACTGCAGGGTATTCCCGAGTGTAGCTCGGGGTTACCGCTTTTGGTACTGAAAGTTTACCCCGAGCTACACTCGGGGATACTGCCACGAAGCTTAAGGGGTGATAGCCTCTTTGTAAATTGACTTTTACCTTGATTTTTTCCATAAGGGTCAATAAAATAACAACTAAGTGCAGTAATAAAAGGCTCTTTTTTAAAAAGACAATGGATGACTCACTTTTTTTTAAAAACACGATTTTCTTATAATGTAAAGGTGCTGCTCTGGCATGGTAAGCCTGCTGGTGGATTCTTCCATGATGGCTCTCTCCTGTAGCTGCCAACTCAGTAGAAGGAAGCTGTTAAGCAGAACCTGGAACCACCCTAGAGCACACGTGAGGCGCAGGAATGTAAGTGATGTCACACTGGGCAGGACCTGTGGCAAAGGGTGTGGCTACGTTTTTTCAAAACACTCAAGCTCCTTTCTCAAGATGGCTTGAGAAAGGAGTTTGAACACTCCAAAACATGTAACCATGGCCCTTTGCCACAGGTCCTCCCCGGTGTGACATCACTTCCTGCACCCCATGTACACACCGGGGTGGTTCCAGGACTTATTACTATTTTATTTCAGGTACTTAAATAGCACCATCATGTTATGCAGCACTTTACATATATATATTGTACATCTGGGGGGAACAATCTAATGTCCCTAACTTATATTCACACATACTAGGGACAATTTAGACAGCAGACAATGACCCTACCAGCATGTCTTTGTGGTGTGGGAGGAAACCCATGCAACCACAGGGAGAACATGCAAATTCCAGGCAGGAGGTGCCGTGGCTGGGATTTAAACTAACAACCCTATTACTGCCAGGTGGAAGTGCTAACCATTTAGCCAATGTGCTGCCCCAGGTTTGGCTTAACAGCATCTTTCCACTGAGCCAGCAGCTGAAGGAGAAGTCCATCATGGGGGAATCTACCAGCAGGCTTACCATCCCAGAGCGACATCTATACATGATGAGTGAATCTTGTTTTTTTTTTAAAAAGTGAGTTGCCAATTGTCTTTTTTAATAAAGAGCCTTTTAATACTGCACTTAGTTGGCACCCCCTGTTGTCCTCCTTTAGACTTTGCAGGTCATTCCTGTCTCTTGGTGAAGCTGCCACTGATGTATGTGATTACCGTGTATTGAAGGACTTTGTTCTTAGGACTCTTTCATAGAACTTTAAAAAACTTTAAGAACATTTTTGTTTCTTATTATTTGATTTTTAGAACACCCAGTGGTTTCTTTCCCCTTTGCGCCATTATTCACTTACTTTTTAATAAAATAACACTGACAGTGTTATAATAGCCATAATAGAGGTAAAATACAAATACTGTACATATAGATCAGGCTAAATTAAATGCATTATGCTTCTTTTGCATGTATTACTGTAGCGCAGTCAAATTGCATGTACGGTAATAAATGTATACTTTTGTTTTTGTTTTTTTTTTATGTATTATGTGTCGCAGCAAGGATTTACCTATTCTGTACCTCTTCTGTGCTGGCAGCTCCCTGGAGAGTCTGACCACTGCTTTCACATACAAAGCAGCGGCCCGGATCTCCAGTCATTTGACTTGCCACTCTATACAGTGCTCCAAATAATGGCAGTCATGCTCCCTTTGACCCATGCCATTCCTTTCCCTATGCCATCTATCAGTACCTGTGCATATAGGATGTTGTACGCTTTTTATTGCTCCTTATCTTCTGTCACAGTTCTCTAGCAATCACTGGATAACTGATTTGAAAATGTTGCTTACATTTACTTTAGCTACCTTCATCTCTCCTTTCCCATTATTTTTATTGAACTATTTATTATATTTTCTGACCTCCAAGACAAGATTGCAAGTGAAATGACATTGGATATTCATGAAGGATGCCATTGGTGACCATAACGTTTGAAAAGATAGTTGCCATGCTTTCATGTAAGTGCATTTTCTTCAATACTTTGAGTTGTTGACTTGGATGGATCAAGATAATGTAATTCTGACACTTTTCTGACTCTCATTTACAGCATGGAAGATCTGGATGTTCTGGCCCTGGCTGACACTATACATAGCCAGGCAATATGAATTTTTAAAAGAAGACCATCAGCCTCCAAAAAACACATATGGACAACCATGGCCATGATATTGATAATCTTCTAACTGTAGTCAATGTAAAAGCAGAGAAAGCTGAACTGCTGAGTAAATCACTAAAACAAACTTCAGTACCTCTATTATGAGCTTTGAGGATTAATTATTCCACAGTGCCTGAGGCTTCAGAAGTAAAGATGTGTTTTAAAGCTCACTCACTGATGATTAAGAATATGTAAAACTATGGCTATAGCCCGACCACAAATTCACTTAAATAAATGAGGTATTCCAACAAACAATATTGACAGAAACATATACATAAATACAGGCAGTTATTTTACCGTATATTGGCTTAGGTTGGAATTTCTTGGTCTCGGTTTGTCCACCAGAGGAAATTTTGCAGGCAATAATTATTCCCAAGTGTTTGGATGCCAATGGTACTAATGTCAGTGATGATGTTAAATTAAGTAGTCCATCTCTATCAGACTTTTCTGTCTCCTTAGATACCATGTAACCAGAGTCTGTCAGAGGATTGCCTCCAGTGTTGGATATTTCCTCTACTTTTCCATCTGTCTGTTCCACCATCCATATCACCCGGGTGTCCTTAGAACAATCAGACACTGCACAATGCAAAATGAGCTTCTCCCCATGAAACCACTGACAAGGTCCCTGAATTTCCCCAACTATGAATGCCTCCTCATCTGACAGACAAAAACAGAAATCGCAAAATACCAATTTAAAAAGTACAAACCAATATTTGAGTTACAAAGGAGCAATTTACAATATTACATAAATCTATACAGTAATCCATAATTTACACTTTAGAAGATAAAAAAATGAGATAAGAAAAAAAGGAATAATAAAAAAGGTATGACAATCCTGTACTGTCTGTCCTCGGCTGTATGCTGAATAGGGGAATATTGTCAAAACTGAATACTCTAAACACAGACATTTGGAGTGGAATCCATAAAGGGAATTCATAAAGGGTGCCTTAGGGACTCTTTAGAACTTCGTTGGGTCTCCACACCAAAATTGCTGGTGTTTGCTCTAGTATAATGTACCTGCCAGAAACAGGCACACAAATCTGTTGGGAGGCTGGCACTGCGGTCAGACTAGTGTACATGCTATACACTCCTTCCTCAGGGCACACCTTCCCTCCCCTGCCATAGCGTCCATCGCACAGACAGGCACATGGCTGAGCTATGTAGTAGGGTGGGTGGAGTCTTTTGGAGAACGGAGAGCAGCAGTCAGGCTGAATAAACAATTTTAATTGTGGGTTTCCTTTTTTTTTTTAAACAGTACTATTTGTTGCAGCAAGGATTAACATAACCTATGCTAGTATCAGGCCAGACAGCTAGACCACTGGTGATTCAAGTCTCAAGATATTTGACACCCCCATGACCAGTGTAACAATCCACAGTGCTCACAATGCCTAAGCAGTCAGACATCTGCCCTCTGAATTGAGAAGCGTGTAACATGGTATTATAATCCCACTGAGATTTTGAAGTAGGCCTTACTTCTGCCGCTAGATATCTCCATTTATCCTTTTTCTCCTAGTGTAGAACTGTATGTTAGTGGATGTGCATCTGTTGCTGTGGGTTCTGGGTGCCATCTTGAAGAGTTTTGTGTCACATTTGACAATGAGATTTGGGCGGCAGTATAACAGAAAGGGGGTAGTGTGCATGAGGGGATTCGTGAGGAGGAACACTTTTTCATTCTGGGAGAAGAGAAGACAGCAACCATGTTGGTTCTTTTGGGAATTTTGCTCCCCCTCTGGAGGAGCAGCACTGCCCTGACTGTGGTAGGGGGCTAAGAGCGCAGAGTTTCCCCAAGTATGGAATACCTTTTTGAAGACAACGATTATGTTAGCACCAGTTTTCTCTATGGAAGCATAGCTTATTGTTTGAGGAATTCTGCGCTGGAGCACTATTTTCTGTGTAAGGATGCACATCCCTGTTTGTCTTGAAGATTTTTAACTCAGTAAAGGCTTGTTACTTTTGCAACTACATATCAATTGGGACATTCGTTATTCGGAATGAGGACCTCTCTTTAAAGATCCTGCAAGAAAAGTAATGTTATCGCCTGTGTGATAGAAGACTCTGTAATTGTGTAGACTAGTCTGATACTGTCATGCTGAAAGCTCTTCGTGTCTGTATATGTCAAGGCCATGGGACACCATGTTGTGTCCACTGTGACAGCCCTGAGAGTTTGGAATATTCAGTACCTGGATTGGAATGTGGAAGACTTGTTGGAATGCTACAGTGTGGTCCTGGAATCTGGGTTTCCTCAGGGATCAGACGTAAGGGCAAATAGTCGTGAATTCAGGGAAATCATTTTGCATAGCCCTGAACTGATGTATACAGATGCACAAAGTAATATCTGTTCTGCAAAAGCTGACTCACTTGAAGTAAATGTTTTGGTTCAGTTTTTTGGCCTTCTGGCTGCTATGCAGTGATGCAGTGTGGAGTAATTGGGTGCTCTTCTCCTGAAAAGCACCCCAACTTTGGGCTCTGTCATCACAATGGCCCTGCTATTGCAGAGGTTTCCTTGGGTGCTGGCCTGGCTACTGGGAAAAGAGAGACCTCTCTTACATAAAGTTTCCCTGAGACAGTATTGAAGTATATGAAGAAGTGAGCCCAGAGGTTTGACTGGGAGAAGACCTGGACACTGGGGGGTTTATTTACTAAAGCTGGAGAGTCCAAAATCAGACTCCCTTCTGCATAGAAACCAATCAGCTTCTAACCTCAGCTTGTTCAATGAAGTTTTGGCAATGAAACCTGGAAGCTGATTGGTTTCTATGCAGAAGTGAGTCTGATTTTGCACTCTCCAGCTTTAGTAAATAAACCCCTGGGAGTCCAAGAGAGATTGGGTTAACAACCTCCCATATCTGCTAAATAAGGAAGATAACTCTGAAGCAGGAAATGGCTTAACAACTTGCTGAAAACAACTATCCCAGCATAGCTTACTGCTTATCTCACTGTCCTGAGCTCCTTTTATACTATATTTCAGGAAAATTACAATGCGAAAAACTTCAAATCATAAGGGTTGACTCGTTACTGTGCCTACTAATGTCTTTTTGTTTATTTCCAAGAAATATAAAAAGCTTTTTTGACAGTTTTTAATGTTTAACATGCTGATGAGCCAGCTCTACATCAGCTTACAAAACCAATTGTTTCTTAGTGACAGCTGAAGGGATTATATTTTTCATAAGATGTCCTTTGGGATCTTCTTATTACTAAAAGCCATAAGGAGAGATGATTAACCAGCAATAAAAACATATCACCCATACCTGTTGGTTCAGCAACAGAGTCAGTCTTAGATACATCCTGTGAAAATTGGAGACGAGAGTCTTGCTGACTATTTTCTTGAGGCAATGGAACCATAGTCTTCATGTCTGTCAAAACGATAACACACAGCTTGTAAATAGGAAATACATAAACAACCATCATGTATGGTGCATATATTATGAGGATACAATGACCAGTGGGACGTTCTAATAAAAGTGATGCATGGAAAATGCCTCTGCCTCTGATACAGTAGGTAGTAATTGGGTTAAAAAATGGAAGCAACTTCCTAATGTATCAACATCTCCATATTTCCTGGAGCAAAATCTTGTGGTGTTTGAAGCACCTAGCTCTCCCAGTATGCAGCGGTGATGAGATCCAAAGGCCTGCTTTAAACTCTAAGTATGTACAGTTCCCTAATGAACTTCTTTATAATTAAAAGTCAAACAATGATTTTCTGTAGAATAAATTGTATACTTCTATATCCACTAATATTCCCTCCAAAGTTTACAGTCTTAAGCCGACCAAAGACGGAGCAATTTTATTTCCTGCAACCAAAGGTTCGGTCAGGGTTGAGGGGGGGAATCCTTCCCACTGAGCCATTTGTGTTCTCTTCGTGGAGGGGGGGAGGGAGCAGGGGGAGCCATCCTTGCTGGGAGAACACAGTAATTACTGCTAGTGGCTATAACAGCCTCTATCAACATATAAAATCCAGCAAGCTGGTTTTACTCCAGTTGATTGATCGTTTAACTTGGGTACATTCAGCCTGCCCATACATGGCTCAAATCTTGGCCATTACCTGCTGAACCGGCCGAGATTCAAACCATATCTGGCTGGCTTAAGTATAACCTCTGCTATCTTTTTTACAGCATCTCTTGCTTTAATTGTATTTCCAGCTGAAAACTTTTTTCAAAGTTTTGGATAGAGTGTAGAAGTATTTGAATTCCTGTCAGGTTGCACTGAAACTGGAGTTCTAACTAGAGATGACCTTGGGTCTAAACCCAGAAGTTAGATGTGATTGCTGGGCCAATGAGCTGCAAGCGGGGGATTTCCCTCCCTGAAACTGTATGCATACAAAAGGGTGTAGATGCTCAAGGCATCTTTGACCTAATATGGCCATGTGCCCACCCCAACCATTTGTGTATGTCAGCTGCAGGGCAGGGAATCTCCTGCCCACGGCTTATTGATCCAAAAATGACATCTAACTTCTGGATTCAATCAAACTTGGGCTTTACCACTTTGCATGTTTTGGAGAAAAAATAAATGGTTAACAGTAGAATTCTAACTAGAAAACTAATTAATTATCCCCTTTATTATTTTCATTTGGTTTTTTTCTGTATTAATGCAATCCTAATGATGCATGCAGAAAACTGCTCTGCTCTGGGATTTTTTCCCATCATTACCAATCCATGTTCTCGCTTACATTTTAAGAAAATATGTACCTCTGTTATTATTATCTAAAGTATCTTACATATTAGAAACAAAGAGATTGGAAAATACAATGCTTGAACTTTTAATAATAGGTGCTTGCTTGTGTTGGTGTCTTTAAGAATTTCTAAAATTGCTGTTTGGACTCCTTATTTATCTCCTATTGTATAAAATTTTTCAAATAACAGTAAAATACACCAACATATTTAAAAAAAATAAATAAAAGAGCTATTTTATATTTCTGTGTTTATATATTATTATAACTTTTTAATGTTTTATTAAAGAATTTTGTACACAAATCCATTCATGGCAGTCTGATATCAAGTGAGTACATTGGTGAATCAGCATTGTTCTCATTTGACCTGCGCCTACTATCATTATTGGGAATGATTTTCTACAAAACCAAAATCTTATTGTATGAAACCAAAAACTTTACATAAACTTAAAAGATACCTACTTGTGAGTAGTGAAGTAGCACATCAAAAACTGTTCCAAAAAAGTCCTCACAGTTTCCTATTACTTACCTATACCAGTAGAAGGCACAGAACTAGATGGATAATCTATAGTAAAATGTCATCGCACTGACCTGTTGGAGGAATTGGAGGAACAGAGCCATCAACACGCAATTCTGGAGCGATCTGGAAAGAAGAATCTTGGTGTTTGTTTTGAGAGGTTGAAGCTGCCCCCTTCTTGCCTGTAAAACAGACCATATGCAGTTTATACATAAGAAATATTTAATATATCGCCACCTTATGAACATCCGATGGGGTCATAAAAAAGGGAAGTTCTAATAAAAACAGTACAAAGTGTGTTTGTAAGAACTAGTATCTACATTCATCAAATTACAAAATTAAAATGTTCATACCTACCACTGAAAAATGCAGTTAAAAATACAAATCCTAATCTGAGTCCTGGCTCTGGAGCCCTATACTGTAGATAAACCTAAACATTTCCTAACCTAACTTAAATTATTAACCTTTTCTTCTAAAGATGGGTTATCCAGCCTTTTATGCTCCACTATGGTCAGTCCATTTATCCAGATTATTGTTGGTTTCCCTCAGGTCACAGGTGCTTGTAGCATTGTAACCAAAATCTTCATTGCTTTATACACTCACCGGCCACTTTATTAGGTACACCTGTTCATTTGCTCGGTAACACAAATTGCTAATCAGTCAATCACATGGCAGCAACTCAACACATTTAGGCATCTAGACATGGTGAAGAAGACTTGCTGAAGTTCAAACCGAGCATCAGAATGGGGAAGAAAAAAGATTTAAGTGACTTTGAATGTGGCATGGTTGTTGGTGCCAAAAAGGCTGGTCTGAGTACTTCAAAAACTGCTGATCTACTGAGATTTTCACACACAACCACCTCTAGGGGTTTACAGAGAATGGTCCAAAAAAGAGAATATCCAGTGAATGGCAGTTGTGTGGATGAAAATGCCTTGTTGATGTCAGAGGAGAATGGGCAGATTGGTTAGAGATGATAGAAAGGCAACAGTAACTCAAATAACCACTTGTTACAACCAAGGTATACAGAATACCATCTCTGAACATGTAACACACCAAACCTTGATGCAGATGGGCTACAGCAGCAGAAGACCACACCAGGTGCCACTCCTGTCAGCTAAGAACAGGAAATGGAGGCTACAATTCGTACAGGCTCGCCAAAATTGGATAATAGAAGATTGGAAACATGTTGCCTGGTCTGATGAGTCTCAATTTCAGCTGCTACATTTGAATGGTAGGGTCAGAGTTTGGCGTAAACAACATGAAATCATGGATCCATCCTGCCTTGTATCAACGGTTCAGGCAGGTGGTGGTGGTGTCATGGTGTGGTGGATCCATCCTGCATTATATCAACGGTTCAGGCAGGTGGTGGTGGTGTCATGGTGTGGCACTAGAAAGGTATATCTAGTAAAGTGGCGGGTAAGTGTATGTAATATTAGAGATCACAGGGCCACTCTTTTCTTACTGTTCCTTCTTTCCTCATTAGCTATGTTATGTTTTCAGTGAGTATTAATTAAACAGTACTATAAATCTTTTGATCGCTATGCTAATTGAAAAGGCTAGTATCTATGCTTAGATTTTTCAATAATCATTAACTATACATAGTTTTGAATCAGCCATTTCCCTTACAGTCCTTTTCCTACCAGTACTAATACATTCCACCTTTATCCTTCCTATAATTAGGATACATATCCTGTAAGTCTTTATATTGTGAGTTAACTTACAATAAATTAGATTAGAGGTACAGTGCAATGTTTTGTAATACACCATCAGGTCCTAATCAAAAGTTCCCATATCCATTCAAATGTCCTCCACAGTTTGTGTGAAATGCTGAATCAACCTCTGGTTTAAAGAATTTGACTAGCAGTATGGAGACCAAAAACCTATGTTCTTCCAGAGACGGATGACAACATATTCGGGAAATCTAGTTTGCTTTGCTATACAGGATGAGGTAATGGATGGTCACCTTTTATAGTAAGAGGTCCTGTGCTCTTCTCTGCCGGTTCTGCTAGAGTGGGATGTTCCACCCGGCAGATAAACTCCACCCCCTCTTCTCTGTCGATGGATGGTTGAAACATTAAACAGTTTGTGCAGATGAATGTGTTATCTTTCTGCTTCTCCAGTCGGAGCTCTGAGATATTGTATGTTCGGTTGTTGATCACAGGGAATAACTCCTGGCCACCCTTCTCTTTCTTCAGCCATTTCACACTCAGGGCATCAGGAAATACATTGGAGACTTTACACTTCAGTGTAGCCTTTCTGCCAATCAGAAGATTGGGAACTGCAATATCCTGTATGTCCGGCTTCCAGGGAAACCCTGTATGTCAGAGATATACAGTAGAAGATAATCATATCAACGTCAGTGACAAAAATAAAGCAATATTTTAAAAAAATGATTAGTGATTCAACTAAAAATTGTTTACCCACCTATCTTTTCTCCTAAAATGACTGCCATATACATGTACCCAAACCCAGACTTGATGCTGTATGTGCCACCATCTAGGATCCATCCTATTTCACTGTCCTGGGAGCTATCATGCCACCCTAATACTGCTCTGTATACACTACAGTGATATAACCCAAAGTGTGTAATTAAGTAAAAATGGTGTAAATGCCTGACTTTTATACACAGTGTTAAGATTTACATTTGCACCAGTATCTAATTTTTCAACAGTTGAAACTATCTAGTCAGCTGCCTCCACTGATACCTGCCGAGGATGGTAGGATCAATTCTATAATGTTTAATATATATATATATTTTAATCCACTAACTACATGTTTGTACTATATATACACAAGGACATATAGTATATTGAGAATCACCAGCAAGAAGTTTCAATACCATAGACTCATTGTACAAAATTTTATACACACTTGATGAATTTGTGGTTTTCTTGTAAACTGGAATTAAAACTCTCTCTCTCTATACAGATATATATATATATATATATATATATATATATATACACACATTTTTACTTATTTGCACATTTGGGTTTTAACACTAAAGTATATACTGTATACAAGGTCAGTTTTAATATCCATTTGGGGAGATTGTTTGTCTACTAGCTGCTGATGGTGTCACTGTTTGATTTAAAGGAACCTAAGGACTTATTTTACACTTTATTACTTTTCATGCTCCAGCTCATTACCACAATCTAATATGGCCAGCTTTCCTCGCTTTACATCTACATGGTGATTGCCTTATAGTCTAGTTGATGTGTGCAGTACTGAATTACTTGCTATCTCCCAGGGGAGTAAAATACTGGCCAGTGCTGACTGCAGTATAGAATTGTCCAATAGTACTTTTACAGATGTATGGGGAGGACAAAGTAAGGGCACTGGTGGGCCCTTCATGGTAAACTGGGGATGCACTGGAGATATGGCAGGATACATTCATTTTAAATGACTGCTTTATTAAATCTGGAATCTGATTGCTGTGGACAACTTAGATAGTGTCTGCTCTTTTTCTTCTGTTAGTATGAGAAAAACAAAAATGGGGGTCTCTGTTTTAACCAGCGTCATTTTAAGAAAATTCTCTATTCCACAGTAATAGTAAGCACAGGACCGCACCCCACATGAATTAACTCCATCCGATAGTAAACACACAGGCTTCATCTACAGTCCTTGCATCATAGCCGCACCTACTGACGCATTTCACCCTGATTGGGCTTAGTCTCAACCAGGGATCTATGAACCTGTAGGCTTCTTTCAGAGGTTGCTGGGGGTTCATCGAGCAGTGGGTTCATTGACCTCCCATCTGATAGTGCCTGCAGAGTTCCAGCTCCAAAGCTACTTCGCACAGAAAGTGTCATGGCATCAATAATTTTTTCAACTGTCCAAGCACTACTGTAAGGAAAGGTGGGGGGGGGGGGGGTGTCAAGGCAGTCATCCTTCCCACTGACCTCAGATGAATTCATTTTAGCAGGGAATCCCTGAGACCTGAAAGTTATCTTAACGGGTTCCTCTGGGATGAACAGGTTGCGAAAGGCTTCTCTAATCAATGCTTATATACTGTTGCAAGAAAAAGTATGTGAACCCCTTGGGATTACATGGAGTTTTGCATGAATTGGGCATAAAATGTGCTCTGAACATCATCTAAGTCACAACAATAGAAGAACACAGTCTGCTGAACATAATACTACACAAACATTAGATGTTGCCATGGTTTAATTGCCATAACATGTAAACATTCACAGTGCAGGGAGGAAAAAGTATGTGAGGCCCTAGCTTAATGACTTCTCCCAGAGCTAATTGGAGCCAGAAGTGAGCCAACCTTGACTCCAATCAGTATGATGATATTGGATGTGTTGCTGACAGCTGTCCTGCCCTTAAAAAACACACACCTGTTTTGGGTTTACTGGCTTCAAGAAGCAGTGTCTGATGTGAACCATGCCTCGCAGAAAAGAGCTCTCAGAAGACCTACGATCAACAATTGTTGACTTGCATGAAGCTGGAAAGGGTTACAAAAGTATCTCCAAAAGCCTTGATGTTCATGTGTCCACGGTAAGACAGACCGTCTACAAATGGAGAAAGTTTAGCACTATCGATACTCTCCCTAGGCGTGGTCGTCCTGTAAAAATGACTGCAAGAGCACAGCGCAGAATGCTGCATGAGGTATAGAAGAATCCCAGAGTGTCAGCTAAAGACCTACAGAAATCTCTGGCACATGCTAACATTTTTGTTGACACATCTACAATAAGGAAAACATTAAACAAGAATGGAGTACATGGGAGGACACCACGGAGGAAGCCATTGCTGTCCAAAAAGAATATTGAAGTACAATTGAAGTTTGCAAAAGAGCTCCTGGATGTTCCACAGCACTACTGGCAAAATATACTGTGGACAGATGAAACCAAGATTGAGTTGTTTGGGAAGAACACACACCATTATGTGTGGAGAAAAAAAGGCACAGCACACCAACATCAAAACCTCATCCCCACTGTAAAACATGGCAGAGGGAGCATCATGGTTTGGGGTTGCTTTGCTGCCTCAGGGCCTGGACGGATTGTTGTCATTGATGGGAAAATGAATTCCAGAGTTTATCAAGACATTTTGCAGGAAAACGTACGACCATCTGTCCGCCAACTAAAGCTCCGCAGAGGATGGGTGATGCAACAGGACAGTGACCCAAAGCATACAAGTAATTCAACAAAACAATGGCTGCAGCAGCACAGAATATGCCTTCTGGAGTGGCCCAGTCCTGACCTCAACCCGATTGAAATGCTGTGGCATGACCTTAAGAGAGTGATTCACACCAGACATCCCAAGAATATTGCTACACTGAAACAGTTTTGTGAAGAGGAGTGGTCCAAAATGACTCCAGATCGTTGTGCAGGTCTGATCTGCAACTACAGGAAATGTTTGGTTGAGGTTATTGCTGCCAAAGGAGGGTCAACCAGTTATTAAGTCCAAAGGTTCACATGCTTTTTCCTCCCTGCACTGCGAATGTTTACATGTTATGTGCAATTAAACCATGGCAACATCTAATGTTTGTGTAGTATTATGTTCAGCAGACTGTGTTCTTCTATTGTTGTGACTTAGATGACGTTCAGAGCATATTTTATGCCCAATTCATGCAAAACTCCACGTACTCCCAAGGGGTTCACATACTTTTTCTTGCAACTGTACACATTAAAATAATTGTTACTTCATTGCACTAAAAATATTTGTTACATCTTATTCTGATTTTGTTTAGGCAGACTCCTTTATTGTTAAACTGTCAAATAATTGCATTGTGATTCATGCAAAAAAAAATAAACTTTATTCAGTAACTTCTGGATCTGATCATTTACCTGTATCACGCACAGACATCTCTCTGCTCTCCCAGTCCTCCATGGAGCCGTGTTTCCAGAACACCCTCACAGCAGAGCCTGGATGACTGAAGAAGCTCCCAGGAACTTTATATTCACTATGGACACTATAGGTGCCATCACTGTTCTGAGATGTTCTGTTTGGTTCTGAAGTCTCCTTGTCATTCCATTTCATCTGGATATCACTGGGATAAAATCCCTCAATATCTAGCGAGCACAACACCTCTCCACAATCAGTCAGAGACAGTTTTATAGGACCGGGTGCACTGGGTTTTGCTGGAATAAAGTGAGAAATGGTCACTAGAACAAGTCCACAGAAATAGGTGTATCCATTAGTTTGTGCAAAAAAATAGATGCATTCATTCTTCTTGTGCATTGTTGGCATATCTACACCATGGAAACTTCCATTTTTAAAGTTCCTGCATACTTCGCACAAAGCTTGAACTCAAACATGACAAAATAGCGTGCTGGCGCAAGCAGCCTGTTTATTATTTGCCATTTTGTGTGTTGGTATATTTCACTCTATTTTCTTTCTTAGTTTTTGGCTAGGTAGTGCAATATACTATATTCCATTCCCAGCCTCACCATGCAGCCAGGATAACATCTTCTGTACTGTATGTGCCAAGGAGCAATAAAACTACATTGAATTTAACTTCTATGCCTTCTTGGAAAGTTAAACTGCCTGTTGATTTTGTCAAGACAGCAGGTTGCCTTATTCTTGATACAGAGTAAGTCTCAGAAGATATGTCTTTTGGATAAAGAAACATTTGACAGAACAATCAAATACTTTTAGCCCTTCTTAAGCAAATACACAAAAAAAACATATTCAAAAGTGAAATCTCACCATAAAGATATTGGCGTTGAAAAATCTTTTCCTTTACTTTTCTATCATAGAGAATCCTACAGGTGATGGATATGTTTTGGTGTTTAGAGATGGAAGGTGTGAAAGTTAGAGAGGAGGTGACATCCTGAAGACCCTCTTTATCAGATACTTCAGTTCTTTCTCTGTTAGCCGTATAGCCAGAGGACTGATGAGAGCCCCTTTTTACATCTGTTCCATCCTCGCCTATTTCAGAAATAGTTACATCTGCTGCTTTCACCATCCAAATTACTTGAGTGCCTTCCTTACAGTATGAGGCAGCACAATATAAAGTGACCTTCTCCCCGCTGAACCATGTCTGGGGACCCTGGATGTTGTTTAAAATGAATGTTGGAGCCTCTGGAAGAGTAAGAAAAAGAAAATTGAAGACCATATTATATGTTAATGCACAGAAAATATAATGGTTTCCTTACTACTAAATACATATAAGGTAAAATTGTAGGTTCAGAAAGACATCCACTGCTGTTAGGATTCAGCACATGACTGGTATATCTTCAAAACTATGACATCTGTAAAGCTCAGCAATAGAAAAAGCATGTTATTCTCTATACTTCATATCTCTTTTGCCCAGTATTACCAGCTTTATCCATAAGGCTACTTTCACACTGAGGAGGTTTTGAAGCGTTTTTGCGTTAAAAAAGCGCCTGAAAAGCTCAAGAAAACTGCTTTCCTATGTATGTGAATGTATGTCTATGTATGTTTTCACACTCAGACATTGCACTTGCGGTGCGGTGTAAAGACTCCTGCTTGCAGCATCTTTGGGGCATATTTGGTGAGTAAAAAAATGCCCCAGAAATGCCTCTTCCCATTGAAATCAATGGAAAACACCTGAAAAACTCCCCAAAAACACCTCTGAGAAGCATTGTTGGAACAGTTTTTAAGTCACATGTCCTTGAAAAACACTCAAAAAGCGCAGCAAAAGCGCGGTAAAAACGCCTGTGCGTTTTTGTGGCGGATCAGTGTGAAAGTAGCCTAAGGGTTGCTCACAAAATTTGCTTCCTTTCCTTCCACCCTAATATAGTAACAGAGGTCTTCTTCTTTGATTGGAAGACATGTTCTTCCTATCAAGAGAAGAGGCAGGTAATGAGACTACATCTTTCTGCATTCTTCATTGGTGGGAACTACAACTTGGCCTGCCATGTGATTGGTCAATAGTTTTCGCCATCCTTTGGTCGGAGATTGCATTCCTTTAGGAGTTTTCAGTACCCTGGCAAATTTTAAAGAACATTTAAAGGAGAAAAACTGCTAAATAGCCAGAGTTGCATCAAGCAAAAGTTGATCGATGGTAATGCTGCTGAAGTGAGAATGGTTCAGTAAATGTTCCTGAGCATGTAAAGAAGCTTCTTATTAATTAAGTGGTGCTATCAAAGATCCGGTGCTGGGGGAAGTGAAGTAAGTGCTGATTGTAGGCAGGGCTGTCTTAATCCATGGGCACCATGTGCATGGGGGCCCCATGATAATCTTGCATTATATTATACTTGCCAGCTGTCCCGAATTTGCCAGGACATTCATGCTTTTTACTAAGCTGTCCCGGGATGTCCTGGACAGCATCCCAGAACCTGTACTGTACCCTCCTGATCTAAGTATCGTGTCCTGCTGACGTTCCTTTTACTTCTGCCTCCCCCCCTTGTACTGTGCCCTTTGTGTTGATTAGTACTAATATATGTATGTTTCATTCTGTCAACTATATATACTTTACTTCTTGAGAGTAATTGCATAAATTGGGGCAGGTTGGTAGGGGCCCCAGTACATCACTTTGCCCAGGGGCCCATGATGCTATTACGACGACCCTGTTTGTAGGGTGTTGCACATTGGGGTATTCTGCATTAATGTGACATCACTGAGATGCATGCTTCTCAGGTCTGGAGCCCCATGGTGAAGTAACAGTAAGCTGGTTTGTGTATGCAAATACTTACAGTATGAGAGTCTCATATGCCCCCTCTCGGAGATCCCACTGAGTGCTGCAAGACAGCCTGAGTTCATGAGGCTGAATGTACATTCCCAGAGAAGCTCTTAGAGACTTGTTTTGGGTCTGGACCCTTTGGGCTCAAAACTGAAAGTTGCTCTCTCTCTGAAGGAGCTAAAGTATGAATAGAAGTGCACAGAAACATCTAATCATGGGAAAGAGAATGTACATTGTGTATGCAGATGTTTGGGAGAATCTCAGATGCCTCCTCTCAGAGATCCCACTGAGTGCTGCAGTACATAGCTGGAGTGCATGAGGCTGAATGTGCATTGCCAGAGAGGCTCCATGAGACTTGTGTGGGGTCCAGTGTGCAGAGGGTCCTTCAGAATTTCTAGTGTTATTATGTGGTTACACCCCTTTAGCACCTGATGGATAAATGCATGTACTAGCTGTATGGATTTGAGCACAGGTATCTCTTGTTTGTTGTATTGTTGGGTCAGTAGCCAGACCTGAACCTTGTAGCTCTCCCCATTGTGTCTTTTCCCCTATGCTAGCATTGTGTCCACAGTAGCATTTGCGTAGGCAGAGCAGAGTAGGACTGGCCATAGAGGGATGACTTTGACGCAGTTGGCCAGCTTAAGCATGTATTGCAATATGTTTGAACCAAATATCCCTATTTATTGCATAGTTTGCTTGAAAGGGTATATACCAGTGTGCAGAGGGTCCTTCAGAATTTCTTGTGTGGGGTCTAGGCCCCTTAGGGACAAAACTGAAGGTTGCTGACTTTCCAAAGCAACTAAAGTATGAATAGAAGTGCACGAAAACATCAAATCCTGGAAAAGGGAAGCTCTGTTGTTGTAATACTTCTGCACATGAGTGGATGTTTCTGATCACTATGTCGCAAATTAGACCCAAATCCTTATTGATTTGTGGGAATGGGAAATGCTCCCGACTTTACGCAATAAATGATAAAATAATAATAATTACCTGTATCTCTGTATTGTACTATACTGGTCTGGATGGGTGTATCCAGGGTTGGATGTTCCACTTTGCAAATAAACTCTACTCCTTTCTCCGACAAATCAAACCTCTTATAAGATAAAACTGCTGTAGAAGAGATAGTTTTGTTCTCCATCCTGTATGATGAGATTTCTGAAATTTTGTATTTCTGAGAACTGGAGATTTCTACCAACTCCTGACTGCCCATTTTCCTCTCCAACCATTTCACAGCCAGAGAATTGGGAAAGTAGTCTGACACCCGGCACTGTAAGAGAACCTCGTCACCTTGGAAGATGCTTTCTATTGGGAATTTCTGTAGTTTTGGATGCCATGGGAGGTCTGAAAAAGGGACAGAGATACACGTGGAAATACATTAGACTTTACACAAGAAAACTGAGAAAAAAGTGACCATAAGTTTGTGCTTTCATATTCCCATTGAGAGTTATAATATCATTTTTTAATGCACCAAGCAAGTAAAATTAATCACTGAATAAAATATACGGTTTGCTGCCACAAGGAACCTGTCTTACATTTATAATGTTTTTTTTTTTATATATACAGTATGTTCTTGTAGTTCTAATTTAAAAATTAGTTTGGTCCCAGCCTGTGCTACTCCTTAGCTGCCTTGTGTTCCAGTTATTACAGATTCAGTCTTCAAAGATACCATGAAGACTAGGATCCAGGCAGTCTTTTGGCCTCCAGGAAATTCAGAAGAACATCATCTGTATACGTAAAGTCTGCATTAAACTAGTGACTTGTGAGTTAAACTATCTGGATCCCATCGTGTCAGCAGGACATCATATTTTCCACACAGACTGGGTGTCAAGAAGTATGTAGCTTTTGCAAAGCTATGTTGGAAATACAAAATTTCATGGCATGATGGCTTATAAGCAAATGTGTCCAAATCTTTCAGAATTCTCGCTTCTGACATTTATTTCAGTTTTGCACCTCTAAACATAGAAGGGGGTAAATTGCTAAATAAGAAAGGAATCCCACAGTAGGGCTTACAACATGTCCAGAACTTTAAAAAAAACGTATTTCTAAGTCCTTACCTCTTGCAGAAATCTCCCAGGATTGTGGTTCCTCCATGGATTCATGTTTCCATCTCACAATGACTTTATATGTGGGATCTTTGAATAATTCTCCAGGAACTGTACATTTACTATCCAGATCAAATGTATCTCCAGAATTGTGATTGTTATTCATGACCTCTGGAATTTTCTCTTCAGATTGTCCTCTTTTAGAGAACCATGTCACCTCCATCTCCTGAGGATAAAATCTCTGTAGTTTAACTGATATTTCTACTTTTTCTTGGTCAGATAGTGTAAACTGTACAGGCTCAACGAACTTGGGTTTAGCTGCAGAAATAAGCAATATGTTTGAGTATAAAAAAAAATAGATTTAGGCATTTATCAGCAACACCTGTTAAAACCAAACCCACTCTAAGGACTCATTTACACAATTTTTAGAGCACTCTGAATGTCAATCAGAGCTTCTGTCACTAAATAAAATGGTAAGCTTACAGTCCTGTTTACATATTGAGTGTGCTTTGCTTAAAAAATCATACCCCATGTCGCATTCTTGGTGCTTCAAAGCATCTCCAAAACTTTGAGTTGCCACCAGAACAGGAATAAAGGGGGCATCTTCCAATAAGGACATTTCTTTCAGTAACTAATCAATCCAAATTAAAAGGTATGCGCTAATAACAAACTTATACAAAAGTGTATGTCATCATCCAAAAAAACATTAGTGTTTTAAATAAATTATAGTGTCCAAACATAAATTAGTGTCCAAAAAATTATATATATCTTCAGTGACTTGAACCAATTGTGAGAAATCCACCACCAAAGGAGATTAAATGAACTCACCAGAGCTAATGGCTGGTCAGATTATAAACCAGCAACAGCTGATGTTGAGTCCTTATATACCAGCATTAAACAAGATGATGGTTTGAAAGCAGTTAAATGGGCATTGAAACATAAATCACATATTAAAAGAACTCAAAGAGCATTTATTTGTGAATTACTAGAATTTGTGATGTCGAATAACTTCTTCTGGTATAATAATACTTTTTTTCAGCAATGTAGGGGCGTTGCTATGGGTGCTAAGTATGCTCCCAGTGTAGCTAATATCGTTATGGATAAATGGGAAGAAGAATGTATATTTGAAAAATGGCCACAGGTGGCGCTGTATAGGCGTTACATAGACGATATTATAGTAATTTGGAAGGGTTCTGAAATAGATCTTGAAGGATTTTCAAACTATATTAATAAAAACCGTTATGGGTTGAAGTTTACTGTTACTAAAGATTTTGAAAAGGTTAATTTTTTGGATTTGATCTTATATAAATATGATGGACAGATTTATGCTAAAACTTTTTTTAAAGATATTGATAAAAATAGCTATATCCCGGTTTCAAGTGGACATCATCCTAAATGGCTATATAATACCCCAAGAAGTCAGTTTACAAGAATTAAAAGGAATTGCAGTTTAAGGAAAGATTTTGTTGATCAAACTGATGTATTGATCGATCGGTTTATTGAGAAAGGATATAAAAAACCTTTTTTGTCAACAGAAAGGGAAATGATTGATAAAAAGGATAGAAGTACTTTTCTGTCTAATAGAAAGATAAAGAATAACAACTTTGATATGGCTTTTATTACCAACTTTAATAATCAGTATAAAGAGATTGAGGGTATTTTCAAGAAATATTGACCGATTTTGTTAAAAGATGAGGTATTGAAAAAGATCATCCCAAAAAAACCTAAATTTATTTATAAGAAAAATCGATCTATAAGGACGAAATTAGTGCATAATGTTCTAGATCCACCAAAAGAGGTAGATTTTTTTCCCGATTTGAAGGGATTTGTTCATTGTAACAGGTGTAAAGCATGTAGAACGATAAATAGATCGAATAAAATAAAGAGGAAGAAATTTATTTCAAATATAACTAAGAAAGAATATAAGATCGAACAACTTATTTCGTGTAATTCCTCTCATGTGATTTATGTTTTGGAATGCCCGTGTCATTTTCAGTACGTTGGAAGAACAGGGAGACAGTTGAAGACTAGGATAAATGAACATTTGAACAATATAAAGAGAGGGTTTGACAAACATAGTGTTTCAAGACATTTTAAATTAAGACACAATAGTGATCCGAGTTTAGCGACATTTTATGGAATTGAGAGAGTAAAAAGTCATTGGAGGGGTTTAGATCTGATTAAAGAAATATCAAAAAAGGAGACTTTTTGGATATATGAATTGGAGTCTTTAGTACCAAGAGGTTTAAACATAGATATTGATTTAAATTGTTTTTTGACAAATTTTTAAGATAAATATTTGAAAATATTGATCACATGTAGTGATTGTTATATATAGTTTATTTTAACTTGGTTTATATTTTTATAAAAAAAAAATAATTTTTTTTTTGTTTTTTGTGTATGAGAAGAGTTGTGCTTTAAGTTCTGTGCATGGCCCTTTAAGGGTTTTTCTGTGGTTTGAAGAGCCATGCACAGGATGGCATATATTGCTTTTCTGCATATATTTATGTTTTTATATTTATATTCTTTTGTGGTTGATTTTGAAGGAGAACGGTATTGTGCTGATTCAAACCTGCAGGGTATATATATTTAGCTTTTTTGTTTATATAATAGAGTGTATATGTATAATTAAATTGGGAAACACCTGTTCTAGCCGGCGTGATTAAGGAGACTAGGAACGCAGTGATTGGCTGGGTGTTAAAACTATGTAGATGAAGGGTGGTATTTATAAGAGCTGTCTGACGTTCCCATCTGTACCGCCCCTTGATGACGTTGGTGTGATGAAACCGGTTGGGCGTAGCCTACTTGATGTGGATGTTAGAGAGCCTTGCTGGTCTGTGCTGTATGGGAGAGATCTGCGGTGAGCGTTAACTGTATCTCAACCCTTTTTTGCGATTGAAGCTGGTGTCTGTTGGACACCTTGTTTGTGAGTTTCCTTATACCTTTTTTATTAAAGAGATAAATGAAAAAAACGTATTGCACCATTATGTTCTCTTTTTTTTGTCCCTGAGTGTACTGCATGCTCTCATGGAGGTATGAGAGAGTGGAGAAGTTCATCATAAGAGCTTGGGCTGCAAAGTTGTTTGTCTGTGATCATTATTATCTGGAAGTATCTGAAACATCACCATATCTATTTGGACATCGGGTTCATTGCTCCCAGAGCACAAGCGCTGTTGCTAGTTTATAATCTGACCAGCCATTAGCTCTGGTGAGTTTATTTAATCTCCTTTTGGTGGTGGATTTCTCACAATTGGTTCAAATCACTGAAGATATATAGATTTTTTTGGACACTAATTTATGTTTGGACACTATAATTTATTTAAAACACTGTTTTTTTGGATGATGATATAAACTTTTGTATAAGTTTGTTATTAGCGCATACCTTTTAATTTGGATTGTTGTTGCCAAAATTTATTTTGGGTGGGATATGCTGCTGACACTTTGGTGTTTTTTGTAAGTGGCGCTTTTTTCTTTTTTAATTTGGTTTCAGTAACTAATGCCTAAATGGGCATTTCCTTCACTTAGGAGAGACATTCTACTTCTGTGGATGCAGCACACATGCTGTGAAAGTCTTGTTCTCCAATCTGCACACATCGGTGAGCCCTGGTTATGTTTTTTAATATTTTGTGCATTTTCTGTGTAAGCTCCTTCATTTTCTGTAGTACAGAGCTTGCATCGATTTCAGAAAATTAAATGTAAATCTGTGTTCAAGAAACAATTAAAACTAAAAGGTATGTTCTCGTTTTTTTGGTTTTGAAAGCATTTGGTACCCCACCTACAAAGAAATAATATATGCAGAAAACATGCAGAGAATTTCAGACATACAGACTAGGAAGCAATGAACGTCTATTTTCCCTTGGTTTAAAAATGAGATGAAAAACAGTTTTATCTAAAATGGAAGGAGAATAAGGACTGTCTGTTCTGACATACACCAATTAATTAGAAGTAAGTTTTCGGTCTACAATTTTCAATGGATAGAGCCAAGTTAAAGCCCAGTTCCAGGAAAAGTGAAAATTTGCTCTTGCAGGGAGGCTGCACCTGCACTCCAAGGGTTAACTGCTTATTCAGGTCTAGGGGGCATGGAAAAGTAGGTTTACCCACCCAATCCTCTGCTCCTCCACACTGCTAGACCAGTCCTCAGAGCACCTACTCCTCTATGCTCTAGTGGTCTAAGGTCCTGATATAATCAAGACCTATGCAGGGTCCATAGTCCTTCATTAGACGTGAGGACACCAAGGAAACCTTCACCACCAAAGCATGGTGGAGTGCCATCTGCCAGGGCAGTAAAGAATTGCATATGTAAAAGTGCTTTTACTCTCCCCCAGACCTAAACGAGCAGTTAACCCTAGCAGTGTGTGAACAGCCCCACTGCAAAGCAGAATGTTCAGATCTCCTGGAGTTAGGCTTTAAAGGAGAAGTGTGGGTTTTTTTTTTTTTTTTTTTTTTTTTAATCATACTTACCTAGGTGGATGCAGCATCGATTTAATGCTGGTTCTGTCCTCCACTGGCTCTACATTGAGAACTGAGTAATTAAAGACTGCTGATCTCTCAGTTCTCTTCCTGCTCTGAGCAGAGAGCAGTGAATGGAGCCCTGGGCTGTGCAGGGGACAGGAGAGGCTGGCTCAGGCTCTCAGCAGCTTGCTGACAGGCTGATCTAGCTGATGGTCCAGGCATCTGGGTAGATCCTGACTTTAAATCTGGATCTTTGCCCAGTTTGGACCAGCACTGTGACGTCAACAGACAAAGGGCTTTAGCCCACTGTTGGCTGAAAACGGGTCGCGGGAGTGGAGAATGAACTGCACACCTGTGATGCACAGGAGTAGAGCCAAATGAGCTTTGGCTGTACTTTTCCTTTAAGTGTGGTTGGCTTCTAACTATGAGCTAATACAGGACATTCTTATCTACATATGCCAATATATGAGGTTAATTGTGAGAATATTATCTCCATGTCCAAGTCAGAAGATTTCCCATAGACCAAAAATAAGTCAAGAAGCACTCTGAATGGGCTAGGAGCAATGAAGGTTTCCCATAGACTGAAAATAAGTCATAGACACTCTCAATGGGTTAGGAGCAATGAAGCAGCTTAGAATTTGGGTGTTAATCCCTTGACACCAACATAACACAAATATGCGGCCTCACAGAACTGGGCTTTTTTCCGTACCTGTCTTTGTGCTGGGAGTGCGCCGCACAGCGCGCTCCCAGCACAAAGACCGGGGTGTCACTGAGAGCCCCAGGTCCTATTTTAACGATTGGGACCCGGGACTCCCGGTTCCGGGTCACATGATCGCTGCGATAGCCTCTGATTGGCTATCACAGTGATCAGTCACTGTACAGCCCGGCCTCCTTGTTTTGTTTTTTTTTTCTCTCTATGAATGGAGGAGAGCGATACATTGTATCTCTCTAACTCCTAGCATAGAGGGGGGAAATGTTTGTTTAAAAAAAAGAAATAAATATATATATATATATATATATATAATAAAAACAAAGAAAAAATACCTAGATCATGGTTTGATCTAGTTCAATGCCAGGGTAAGTATTTGGGCAAAGGTCAGGATTTTTTTTTTTTTTTTGAAAATGTGGTATTAGTGTCAGTGTCAGGTATTTTAGGTAAACAAAAAACAAAATGCGCACTATTGTTTCTGGGCTGTACTACAGGTAAAAACAACAAATAACATACACATATATGCTATCGTTGCGACCGTCAAGAGCTGGAGAATTTATTTTGGGTTGTTCTTTGGTGGTAGGTTATGGTAGTAACAAGAAACATACAGCTAAATTTAAAAAAAATTATTATTATTTTTACTATTTTGGGCCAGTTTTCCTTTGATAATAAAAAAAACATCAGGAGATATCCATTACCATTTACCATCAAATGAAAGCCCAGTTTGCCCTGAAAAAATCAAGCTATAATCCACCTGGATGTACAAAGTAGTTGTGATGATATGTACGGTTTTACTAACACATGTCAACGGTGCAGAATTGTGCTTAGGCTTTTAGATTTGTTTTACCCTTAGGCGTGAAGGGGTTAAGTAACAACAAGCTATTAGTGTTAAATACACTGGGCCACAACTCACACAGCATATCATAGGGTTACTTTATTTACCATGAATGGTCTTGACCTCAAGCGTTTTCTCTACAGGTTTCTTCTGATGAACAATTCTGCAAGACACAGCGGACCCCAAATGTCTGGATATAGAAGGAATGAAGGTCAGCTTTGTGGTCACATATCCTTTCATACTGTCATACTCCTTTGTCACCTGGTACTCTCTGGACATTAGTGGTTGATCCTCCTCGTTATCATTTGATCCTGTGTTGGAGACCTCATGCTGGGTGCCATCTTTAAATTTGATGACCCAAGTCATCGTGACATCCCCAGTACAGTTAAAAGCTTCACAACTTAGTGTGGTCTTCTCACCGTCACTCCATACAGGACTCTCAATATCTTTCATCATAAACTTCTGATGATCTGTATGAAACAAGATAGCAATGTGAAAGAGTAATATGCATTCCATCTCAAATTATTGCTATATTCTGTGCAGCCCATATGACTATAGAGTCCCGCATGTGGGCATATGCACTCATGGTAAATGACAGCTTACTCCCTCCCTCCTCCATCATGCCCACTAAGGCAGCTCATGTGTTATTAATTTTTTTTTTCATTCAACGAATGGGTTGAATGAAAAAAATGACCCGATTCCCCCATTCATAAACTTGCTCAATCCTTCCCATTGAGTCATTGCATTCAGTCAGAATACACTGATCAGTGCTGCCGGCTTTAGCCAATGGCACCGATCAATCATGAAAAACCCAACAGGCTGGTTGTACAGTATTGGTAGATCGATGTCTGTGTAACCAGCCTGGCCATACATGGATCAAAAGTCAGTTGTTTCCTGCTGAACTGGCCAAATTTCAACCCATGTACAGTTGGCTTAAACAGAAAACACAATGGGGGTGGGATATTACATGTTGATTGATGGAGGCTTCACCTCTCAGTAATTCTAAGCACAGTAGAAACAATAGAAAGGCTGGAGGGGCGTAAAACAGGCTGTGATTGGCAACACCTCCCCCAAGATAGCCGGCGCCATGTTTTTGCACAAAAAGATTTGAGTTCAAATACATATTTGTATGACAACTTAAAACATTTATTTGATATTAATTACGTATTTTTCCTTTGTATTCCAACACAGTACTCACGTAGCCCCAAATGGCACTGTGCTTGATGATGACATGAGTATGTTCATCCAACATGTTTCGTGTAAGAACACATCTTTAGAGGACCACAGCATTCTGTCTGTTCGCAATTTTTTTTTTTTTTTTTTTTTTGCTTGCAGCACATGCACAGTGCAGTGACATAAAGTGGCTATAAAGTGCAAGTACGCTGTGCAAATTTCAACAATACGGCAAGAGATGCTATGACATTGTTGCCCTTAGTCTTACTCTAACTACTGCAAATCTTATTTTGTTGTAAATCATTTTTGCCAATTATCCTTTTATCTCATCCTCCAATTATTTCAGTTTTTGCTCTCCTCAATAGACACCTCGAAGGAGATAAAAATTAGGTTACACCAAAGAAAAACACGTGACAATTGTGAACTGGCTTTCAGTTATAAAGCTCAATGTCATCAGTACATGAAAAGTGATAAAACAAAGTTTAAGGCAATAAAATACAATAATACAATGAAAGTGTCTCACCTATACATTGATATTGTTTTAAATGCAAAGCAATCACATCATCACTCACCTGATTTCCTTTTGCAATACCATATACCGGTAATTAAAACAGCGACCAGAATCACAATGATCATTCCAACAATGCAGCCCACCACCACGCCTGTATTATCGCTGTTTCCTAGAGATAATAGAAGAGTTTATATAAACATCATATGACCTTTTACCATCATCCAATGTGTCTACCATAGAAATGCAATCTACTGACAGCAATGCAACCGAGATCACCATAAACTGAGATGAAGACATGGAATCAAAGATATTTGTTTCATATAGGAGAAAAATGCATAGATAATTCCATGCAAGGGTGTGCAACTGTCTAGAAAATTGAGGGGAGAAGGAAGCCCAATCCAAGTATCATGTACTGTATAAACAATGTGTGTACAGAGGATTTATGGGTTCAAAAACCCTTCCAGAATTATAAGATCAAAGCGTTTTCTAACTAGTGTATTCATATAATAGCAAGAACAAAAAAAAAACAAATGAATGCATAAACATTTTATTTAAAGTGAAAATAAAAGCCAAAATATAATTTACTACAGCTTACTAGTCCTTAGATGTGGTGGCTTCATTAGTTTTCTTCTTGCCATTTTCTTTTTTGTAATCTTATGAATAAAACACTTTCTGTACAAGATGCCTACATTCATTCCTCCACTGCATCTATGGGATAGCCATGGTTGCCACCTGGGCTGGACATCAGATACCAGGTGGTATCAAACAGTTTTGAGGCTAGTATTGTAAAATGCACAAGGCTGCACACATAGTCACAGGGAGCACCAACCTTCATAAGTCAGTGTGCCAAAAGATATCATCCTGTGTACATCGGGAACTGGGCAACTGATGCTATTCTGACCATGTGCATTATCACATGTGCTGGTTCATTATGGACAACAAGTTAGAACAAAGAGCACATGTAAAATTCTGCGTGAAACTGGGCAAATCTGCCACAGAGACATTTGACGTGATTCGGCAAGCTTACGGTGATGTTGCAATAGGTCATTTGAGGTGTTTTGAGTGGAACATGCACTTCAAGAGTGGAAGAACATCACTGGAAGATGACGAGAGATCAGGAAGACCTTCAACGAGCTCAACCCCAAAAAATACCCTCTTCCCGAAGATGAAGATCAAGCTCAAAGGTCGCCATTTTGACAACATTGTGGAGATCCAGAGATTTGCCCAGTTTCACACAAAATTTCATGTTTGCTCTTTGTTCTAACTCGTCCATGATGAAATAGCAGGTGTGGTAACGCATGTGGTCAGAATAGCACCAGCAGCACAGCTCCCAATGTACACAGCACCAGGGGCGGACTGACAACTCACAGGGGCCCCGGGCAATAGGGGATCATGGGGCCCCTGTGTCCTTGACCAAACTCAAAAAAGCCTATGAAAAAGGTACCAGGGGCATCTCATGGGGCCCCCTACAGACCCTGGGCCCTTGGGCAGTGCCCGAATTTCCAAATAGTCAGTCCGCCCCTGATGTTTACTGGCCTTGTTTAACCCTTTCCCTGCCAGAGCCACTTTTGCATTTTTTAAAAAACACATTTGCACACTATCCTTTGTATTGCAACGAAATGTCGTCATGCAAAAAGCAGTCAGGAAATAGCTAAAACAAATGTGAGCTTTCTTTACATGAAAGGGGCCATTTTTTGGGTCAAATATAAAAGATGAGGTTGTCCTGAGTTAATAGATAACCAACAAGTCAAGCCTTAAAATTGTGTGCACCCATGAAATGGTGACAAACGTCCGTACTCTGAATTTTCCGTGGGCAAAGCTTTAAAAGTCCTTACAGGCTGTCAGTTTAGAGTTATTGTGAATAATAACCATAGAATTATAGCTGGCATTCTGGAGTGTCTGGGGATAGGTAACATGTGTAGCACAATCAACCTTTTCATACACAGGTGCCTCCAACGTGTGTTCATGTTTGCACGTGCATGTATGCAGAGGTGGGGAGGGCTCAGAATGTTTTGGTCGGATTATGTATTTAGGGGTAACTGCCCTCGGGCAGTGCCCGACTTTCCAAATGGTCAGTCTGCCCCTGCACAGGACAATGTCTTTTGGCACATTGACTTATGAAGTTCAGTGCTCCCTGTGACTGTGCGTGCAGCCTTGTGCTGCCATCAGTAGGCGTGTTACAAAATTAGTCTTGAAACTTTTTGATACCGCCTCGTACATCTGCCTATGTTCATTTCCATTACATTAAAGTAGTTGTAAAGACTGAAGGTTTTTTACCTTTATACATTCTATGCATGACGGTAAAAAACCTTCTGTGAGCAGTTTCTCTCCCAGTCCCCTAATGCTCACCTAAGCCCCCTCTGGATCCAGCAGTGCGCACTTGAGTCTCGGCTATATCGGGACTTCCTCTTCTCATTGGCTGAGACAGAAGCGGGAGCCATTGGCTCCCACTGCTGTCAATGACAGCCAGTGAGCCACTAAGAAGAGACAGGGGGCGGGGCCTGTGTGAATGGATACACAGAGTAGCGAGTGCCCCCATAACAAGGTCAACAGGAGGGAGGGGCCAAGAGAGACTGCGACCCGAGAAGAGGAGGATCCATGCAAAACCACTACACAGAGCAGGTAAGTGTAGACATGTTTGTTTTTATTTTTTTAATTATATAAGTCTTTAGAATCACTTTAAGGTTGATGGGAACTTTAGTTGACACAAGAAAGACGGTTTTTGTTATTTGCTCAACTCACTGGAAATGACAAGGACACTGCATTTCTAGCAGGATCAACAGGTATGTTCTGTACTTGCTGAAATTGTTGTTTACCTGAAAAGAAGACTAATGCAGCTACCACTTCCCACAGGGTAATTTCAGTGCTGGCTGGGATGAACAGAAGCTCTTAGGGCAAAACAACTAAACTATTAAGACAGTTAAATAGATTCTCCTTACTGTACAGGGTTCAGGGGATCTGTGCTGTTCTTGATTGGAATTGTCAAGGGGTCATAGGGTCAGTGTAAACAACAACCTCTGAAACCCATATTGATACACCAGTAGATCTACCAGTTGAGGCTTCTGATTGGGAGCCAGCAGGATGAGCTTCTGATCGTATGAACACCATTAGATCTACTGGTTGAGGCTTCTGATCGGGATCCAACAGGATGCTCTCCTGATCTTATGAATACCATTAGATCTACCTGTTGAGGTTTCTGATCAGTATCCAACAGGATGAGCTCTTGATTGTATGAACACCATTAGAGCCAATCGCAGTGTTTACATGATACAGAAGATGTGCTACCTCCTGGGTATTAAAGTCCACTTCAAGGGCCACCAGGAGGTGATGTTAAGGGGTAACATCTCATTCAAAAATCTATCTGTGGTGTAGCTTTCAGCAGGGGCGGACTGACCATTCAAGCACTCGGGCACTGCCCGAGGGCCCGGGGTCAGTAGGGGGCCCCATGAGATGCCCCTGGTACCTTTCATTGGCTTTTTCATAGGCTTTTTTGGGTGTGGGCGAGGACACAGGGGCCCCATGATCCCCTATTGCCCAGGGGCCCCATGAGTTGTCAGTCCACCCCTGGCTTGCAGTTTAAGTTTTGTCAGTAAACATTCCTTGTTGGTTTACAATAGACAGTACAGGATCGTTTGTGGGTCTTACCTTGATAAACCAACTGAAGGTCTTTTTGTACAGGAGTTGTGAGTGTTTCATGATGGACCGAACAGGACAATATTTTTGGCGATACATCGGTTGGTATCTTCCATGTCCTGTTAACTGAGTAAGAACCATCAGCATTTGTGTGATATTCAGACAGTACAGAGTCCTCTATGATTGTGCGGTCCTGTAGCATTTCCACTGTGATATCTCTGGGGTAGAAACCAGTCACTGAGCACAGTGCAATGTTCATCTTGTCCTCCTTCTCCACCTGCTCAATCACCACCGATGGAGTTGCTGCAAACAACAGTAAACCTTAATTAGTTATGGAAGTAGTAGAGTCTTGTATCTTTAGCTACCAATCAATGCAGAAAGTTTAAACTACAAACTTTCTGCATATCAATAAGAAATGGCACACTGAACACATCTGCTGAGTAGATAACAATATCATGTTCAGGCAGAAAGATATGCAAGATAACATTTTTGGACATCTAAAATGTATCAAAGCGGGTTGAAGCCTGGTAACTAAAATGTGCACATTTGAGAAGAAAAAGCTAAGTCAGTCTTTCTTAACCGTTTTACTCCAGAGGAACCCCTAAAATAATTTTCAGGTCCCAGAGAACTCCTACAAAATCTGATTTATCTGGGGTCAGTGAGAAAAATGCTCTGTATAAAGGAAAATACCCTTACATTAGTGGCCAGTGGAAACACTGCAACCCTTACAGCAGTGACCAGAATACCAGCCTTACAGACAGCTAAGAAAGTCAGTGGTGTCCTGCTCCTGATTTTGCCAAGTGGTATTTGCCTTAATCAAGTTGCCAGAAAGAAGCCTTTACTACTCCAATGCCACAAGTCCGTTACAATATGCCCGACAACACCTTGACACACCTCACTGGGTTTTTTTTGTGGCATTAGTACAGTAAAGTATTCTTTCCATCAACTTGACCATGCAGCTCATTTTTGTTAAAGTATCGTCGTATTGTGCTCCTTGAAACAACCGCATCATCTTTGTCCAGAGCAGCCTGGTTTTTCTTTGTATCCTGAACAATTATTTATCCGTGAGGACGTCGATGACAAAACGCGTAGGTCGGGCTTTTGGATGTGACGTCAGGACGCTCCCAGTTTACTGGTACAGCGCATGCGCAAGCCAGCCTGGGTCCGTGTTGCTTGTTTTAAATTTGAACACGCTGTATATGCCGGTGTCGGCGTGGACTCCGTTTGCGGTAAGTGCATTTTTTTTATTAAATTGGATGTTTTTACTACGTACTGCACCATGAGTCTTTACTTTCTTTCCCGAGTGGCGATCTCATCATCCTATTCAGTCTGGTGGCCAAATCTCTGAAGAAAATTTACATGATACACAGTCCTGCAGATTATCACTTCCTGGAGATCAGATCCTATAACTCCAAGTGTTGCCTCTACTATATACAGACCAGCGCTCCCAGAGCAACAAGCGCTATATGTGGATTTATAACATGATCGGCATATTGCTCTGGTGAGTTTATTTAACCTTTTTTGGTGTTGGATTCACTTGGTGATATTACATTGAACACCATTGATAATTTGAATATCACAAGCACTTTGGACTTTTTGTTTGTTGGTCTTTATTTGTACACAATTTTTGATTGATTCATATTGATTTGTACACATTTAGCGCAACCTGTTTTTTCTTATTTTACGCAGGTGTTTTGACAGGTCTTTTCTGCTCCCCATAGCTCAGTATCCAGCCTCCTCAGTGCATCCACGTGAGAGCTAACAAACTCAATGACTATTTATACACTGACACTAATTGCAATTTAAAAAACCACAGATTTGGAAAATTAACCTTTAATTTGTCATTGTAACCTGTGTGTGTCACCTTGTGTGTCTGCACCAAGGCCAAGGGATTGGAAACGTTTTCTCAGGGTGATTTGGGTGATTTCTGTTATTATGATTTAAAAAGGAGTCAAACAGCTATGTAATAATAAATTGCTTCATATCATCACTTTTCTTAAATAAAAGACAGTTTTTTGGCATGATCAGTCATATTTTCAATGTCAATGGCAAAATTTCATGATTTATGCTGGGGAGGCAAACCTTTTAGCACAACTGCATATATATCTGATACCCAGTTGGAATATGCTAATTATGGCAAAAGGAAGGAAGTTCCTAATCTATACAGAGCTCCAATCTAATGACACAATTTCCTTTTAGTTCTTCTTTTTCAGACAAGAAAGGAATTTAAATGGTCAAATCTAATCTGCCAAACTGCCAAAATGGTGCAAATCAGTGGACTTTACAGAGAACACACAATTAAGATTGGAGCTATGACTTCAGGTTTGCAGCTTCTCCATGCTGTTGTCTTTTTTTTAACCACTTCCCGTCCGGCCGTTGTATATAAACGGCTGGACGGTGGCACTGCAGGGTCGGGTGGCCGTCTATAAACGGCCTCCCCGCACCCTGCTTGTGCGCGCTCCCTGGGAGCGCGCAGGACCGCGATCCGGTGCCCGCTGTGTCCTCCGGACACAGTGAAACACCGATCGTCGGACGGGACCTCTGTACGAGGTCCCGATCATGTGATCACTGATTGGCCAATCAGTGATCACATGCAAAGTAGTAAGCAAGATGTCACTTGTGACATTATTGCTTACTACGTGTGAAATCTGTGAATGATCACAGAGGTCACATGGTACAAGGCTATTCACAAAAGCCTTGTACCACGTGACAAGCTGTGACCAATCACAGCTCACTCAGTACTTTTCAATGAGTGCAAGAATGCACACAGAGAGAAAGAGAAATTATTGCTTTTACATCCTATATGGGTGTAAAAGCAATCAGTGTAAAAAAAAAAAAAAAAAAATCTTCATCACCCCCCACAAGTAGTACAGTGTCACCATGCTAGGGTGACAGTATGTAAAAAAAATAAATAAAAAAAAAAAATATTAATATAAAAAAAAAATAAAAATGTAAAAAAAAATGTTTAAAAATTATAATTTTTGCTTATAAACTAATTTGGATTAACGGAATAAATTTTGGCTAAGATTTATGATGAAATATTATTTATTTGCAAAATTGTATTAAAAAACACTTTTTTTTCAAAATTTTTGGACATTTCATTTACATAGCAAAAAAAATACAAATCCCAGTGGTGAATAAATACCACCAAAATAAAGCTTTATCTGTCTCAAAAAAATGGTAAAAAATTCATTTGGGTACAGTGTTGCATGACCGCGCAATTGTCATTCAAAGTGTGATAGCGCTAAAAGCTGAAAATTGCCCTGGTCAGGAAGGGGGTAAAAGTGTCCGGTCTGGAAGTGGTTAAGAAGCAGCTAAGCCTTACAAATACCTCCTGCCATAATTGCTGCTTGGCCATGGAGATGAGGCAGGCAGGGACACCGATAATCTTGTGCTTCAATAACCTAAAGCTTTTTAATTGGTTTTGAAACATGATTGCCTAAACTGTGGCCCATGTGTTTCTAGGCCCCATAGTAAGTTTACCTCCATTTTTGTTCAGTCTTGAGAATTTCTGTTGTGAACTTTGAAGATAAATTTTTTCACAGTATCTTCAGCTACAGAGGTCAGGGGGAATTTGTTTTAAAGCTCATTTGTTCAGAATCTGTAAACACTTGGAATGTTCATAGCATGGCCGGGTGTTCACATTAAAGTGTTTCTATGGCCAGTATTTAAATTAACTATTAATTTCTTCACTGAATTTACAATATTTCTAGCCTACTCCCCACACATTTACTTCCATGAATTCTGAGACATGTATTCATTATACCCTTTTGGTAGGCACCACTGTATCACAGAATTCACAGAGTCTGCCTTCTGAATTACAGAGGTGACGAGAGAAGGTGTTTCAGGAGGCAGAGTCAGTACAGGAATCACTACTTTCAGACATCGAGGGACCATGGGATATATAGTCTTTAGATATTGATAGAAAACAGAAAAGGAGAAGCTGCAAAGCATGTAGGGAATCCAGGATGTTTTGCAAACAAATGACCAGCAGTTCGGCAGCATTCACCACATGAAAGACATTTTTTCAAGTAAACTTATATTGGATGGTCAAATATAACTATTGTTTGTATTGCTATTACCATGCTGATGTATAAATGAAAGTATATGCTATAATCATAGATTTCCTATAAGCTAGTTTTTGGTTAGAATGAGCAACTACATTTTGGGTCGTGATGCATTCATTTTTCAGGTGTGATCCATTTTTAAGGTGTGTGTTGGAAAAATAAAACATCAATAAAAATTAAAGTAGTCATTTCTAAAATCATTCCGATTAAATTTCCAGCACAAAAATTATCGCCCAGGACCAACCATGCCGTTGTCATAAAGCTGAACATTATCCTCATACTACATCATGCTCCTGTATACCAAAATCTGCACAAAATTAGCTCACTAAACATTTACATCTTAATGCGCTTCTTTGCTATATTTATTCTATTTTTAAATATTATAATATGAATTTATGACTAGGCCAATGGAATTGTAGGTCATATAGACAAAGCACACCAGGCAAGAGTCTGCCTTTGTGATATCTGAAGTCAAAATACCATGAGATCCTTGTAATTTTTACTTGTAGGTCCTTTAAATATTTAGTAATATTGTACATGTTTGTATATAATACTTGCCATAAACACTGAGGTCAACGTCTCTGGATTCCTTTTGTGGACTGTAGATTACCATACACCGATATTTTCCAATGTCAGAGATGGTGACATTTTTAATTTCCATATTAGCGATTCCTTTGGTGATGTCCTGTTTATTGATAAACATTCTTGGTTGTGACAATTCTCCCTTGTTGTCAAACCTTAGAATCTCATTGCCCTGGAAAAGCCACAAAATGGCGAGGTACTGAAGGTTTATTGGATTATCATCCACTCTGAAGGAACATGGCAACACCATGTTTTCTCCCAGCTGGGCTCTTTGTGGTGATGGAGCAAAAACCACCAAGGCAGCTTCATTGTGAAGAAAGGCTGAAATAAAAAAAATATATATATACATACAAAAGATGAGATAGAATGTAATTAGATATGGCAAAAGCATTTTTCAGCAGTGTGCCTTTACAGGAATACTGTCCCTTTTAAAGTGACCTGAAAAAATGTAGATTTGCTGTATTATAGGGAGTAGAAATGTAATTACATCTAAATAATATCCTTAAAAATCTCCTTTTTTAGTCTTGAATTTCTACTGAAAAACAGTAGAAAGTCTCCTGTGCCTTGGGACTCATAACTGTAAGTCTGTAGTGTGAGGTCATGTAGGGCAGTGGTCTCCAAACTGTGGCCTGGGAGCCAAATATGGCCCTTCGCTTACTCTTATCTGGTCCTGTTGACACTGATTTCAACAATGGAGCACAATTCCCCCAAAGACACCAATGAAGGGGCACAATTTCTTCCAAGGAGACCACCGATGGGACACAATTTCTCCCAATGACACCAACAATGGGGCCCAATGACACCAATGCTGGGGCACAATTCCTCTCATCGACACCAAAGATGATATCAGTGTTTTTTCCCACTTACACTTGCACCTTTTCTACTCCCAATGGCCACAGACCTAAAGTGTGAAAGGCAGAAAACTGGCCCTTTGTTCAGAAAGTTTGAAGACCCCTGGCAAAGGGCAATGCTGCCCCTGACTGCTAGGCTCCCCAGATTTGCAGTGAGATTTTTTGATGGCATTACTGTGCTGCTCACTGTTCTCCTTGCTGAAGAGGAAGCTGTACCTGAGGACCTGCAGTACAAGGATCTCCCTGCTTCTACTTCATTCCTGTAGATATGTGCTTCTTCCACCTCTCCCACTTCTTCATCATTATCCCACCAGTCATTGGATTATCAGTCAAAACTGGCTCCTCAAGAAGAACATTTTTTTTGCTTTGCTCAGTAAAGTATTTTTTCCTCTGTCAACAGAGGATTGAACCTAAAGTTAGTTTTTTAATGTACACCTGTTTTATTGGGAAAGACCCCTTCAGACTTGTTTTGATCCAAATATTAGCTTCAGGAGCTGCAGTTGAGCAGGCATCCACTGTCCAAACCTAACAATTTCTATATCACTGTGACGGAGAGTCTTGCTGATCAATTGTGAGGGCCAGGAGATGAGGGGGACTCAAAGTTCCACCCATCTTTTTGCTTCTGCCTTTTAATAAAACCTGGAAAAAAAATCTACTAAATTGCTGATAGCTGGGCAAGAGCTCATACTTAGGCACTCAAGCATATATTTCTTTATCGTATATCACGGAACACAGAACGTTTTTATATTCATTGCAAATACAAAAAGCCCTAATTGGACACCACCAACCTGAACAACTTAAGACCCATCTCCCTGCTGCCATTTACCTCTAAACTCTTAGAACGCTTAGTATACAATCGCCTGCTCTCCCACCTCACTGACAACAACCTTCTTGACCCTTTACAGTCTGGCTTTCGCTCACTACACTTCACTGAAACTGCCTACTAAAACTCACTAATGATCTACTGACTGCTAAAGCCAATGGCCACTACTCCGTACTCTTACTACTTGGCCTCTCTGCGGCTTTTGATAATGTTGACCATCCCTTCCTCCTCAAAAAACTTCACTCTCTTGGCCTCAGAGATTCTGCTCTCTCCTGGTTCTCCTACTACCTATTGCAGCGCTCTTTCAGCGTTACCTATAACTCTGGCTCCTCCTCTTCACTCCCTCTTTCTGTAGGGGTCCCTCAAGGTTCTGTCCTTGGACCCCTTCTCTTCTCCATCTACACCTCCTCCCTTGGTCACTTGATAAACTCCCATGGCTTTAAGTACCATCTCTATGCTGATGACACGCAAATCTATCTGTCTACCCCTCACCTCACTCCTTCAGTCTCCACTCGCATTACTAACCTACTAAGTGACATATTGGCATGGATGTCACTCCACTTCCTCAAACTCAATCTTTCCAAAACTGAGCTCCTAGTATTCCCCCCAGCCCGTGCCCCCTCCCCTGACTTCTCCATCAAGATCAATAACACAATCATCAGTCCCTCCCCTAATGCCAGGGTGCTAGGTGTAATCCTAGACTCCCATCTGTCCTTTCAGTCCCAAATCCAATCGCTGTCTAAATCTAGTAGACTTCACCTCCGCAACATCTCCAAGATACGCCCGTTCCTAACCTCAGTAACCGCTAAGCAACTTATTCCCTGGTTATATCTCGCCTTGACTATTGTAACTCCCTCCTCATTGGCCGACCTAATCGCAGGCTATCCCCTCTTCAGTCTATCATGAATGCTGCTGCCAGACTCATCCACCTTACTAACTGTTCTGTATCTGCCACTCCTCTCTGCCAATCCCTCAACTGGCCTCCATTCAGTGTCCTCCATCCCTCTCTGCCAATCCCTCCACTGGCCTCCACTCAGTGTCCTCCATCCCTCCCGGCCAATCCCTCCACTGGCTTCCCATTGCCCAACGGATAAAATTCAAAACATTAACAATGTAAAGCCATTCATAACTGCCCCAAATTACATCACCAATCTTGTCTCCAAATACCACCCAAACCGTACTTTCCACTCCTTGCAAGACTTCCTACTCTCTAGCTCCCTTGTCTCCTCCTTCCATGCTCATCTCCAGGACTTCTCTAGAGCTTCCCCCAGCCTCTGGAACTCTCTACCCCAATTTATCAGACTATTGCCAACTCTGCTCACTTTTAGGTGATCTCTGAAAACCTATCTCTTCGGGGAAGCCTATCCTGCCCTCAGCTAATAATGGAATCTTCTACTCTTCCAACCAGTCCATCCCCCACAGTTTACTTCCTTTTGTACCACTAGCCCCTCCCTCCTAGATTGTAAGCTCCAAGGAACAGGGCCCTCCTATCCCTCTTGTATTGAACTGTATTGTTGCTGTATTGTCTCCCGTTATATTGTAAAGTGCTGAGCAAACTGTTGGCGCCATATAAATACTGTATAATAATAATAAAAAAGAGTTCCTGCCACTAGTACTTACACATAAACTGCCCTGGGTGGCCTGGAAACCATTGACAGATATGTGAAGGCCCCTAAGAACATCTGCATTTCATTAATGGAGCCAAATTTTTTATTTGTAATAATGATAGGCAAAGATAACTCCAGCCAAAACTTGTTTCCATAGTTTTGATAGACTTTGGGAAAGCATATACTCCTGTCAAGTTTTTTTTTTATTTCTGTTGCTGAGATTTTAACTAATTTCCTGAGTTTTTGATAGTTTGTGAAAGCAGCACGAAGGAAGGGAGAGGTTTTCACTGGGACATGAAGACACAGATTTTTATAATAACCTGACTGATGTTTTAGTCATTCACCATTTGAATAAAAAAAAGTGTTTGATTCCTGTCTGGACAGGAAATAGGAGGAAATCTCACCGAAAGGGAGAAAGACTGTAATAAAAACCTAATAGTAAATGTATCCCTTCCCCGTGTAGGCAGATGCAGGCTGCTTTCTCTACTCTAGGTGGCGCTCAACAAGAGCAGTGTCACAGACTGGAGAGGAAGTCAGGAGAAACCTAGTTTCTCTATGGTTTCCCGGTTCCTGGAGGAAGCATTCTGGGTGGCTTATAGTACATCCAGGTGACCTCTGGTAGCCATCTTGGGTCAGTCAAGTCTTTATAAGTCCCTGCCCCCAGGTTTTGGTGCACATTTTGCACAGTGGCTAGCACAGGGAAAGAGTACCTGCCAGTCAGAGAAAAGTGATAGTGGCAGGAAAGATTCCAGAAAAGTAAGGACAGGCTAGGGACTACATGGTGGCCTCCCCTTTGCCAGTCAGGCCGCATTCCACACTCTGAAGACAAACGCTGTTGGTGCATTTTACCCGCTGACTCTCTTCCAAGAACTGGACTGCTAAGAACTGAACTCTCCCACAGGGTTTCTTTGTAGTTGACAATTTCTGCAATACAAGTTTTGAGTTTATTTGCAACTGGACTCTGTGTCTTTACTATCGCCCTACCATGCTGCCCCCACACCCCCACACCTGTTCCTAATTTGGCTGGAGTTGGTCTTTAACATGTCTGGTCAGGTTAGACTTCCCTGTACACACAATGTGTGTAAATCTGACAAACTGACTGTCTACTGTGAGATGGAAGCAAGTGGGCAGGCTGCTCAATCACTTCCACATACTCTGTGCTTCCATTTGAGGACCCAGGACTGCATTCGTTCACTGGGCAGCACAGTGGCTAAATGATTAACACTTATGCCTAGCATCACTAGGATTGTTTTTTTTGAATCCCAACCACGGCACCAAATGTTTGCATATTTTCCCTGTGCCTGCGTGGGTTTCCTCCAGGTACTTCGGTTTCCTTCCACATTCCAAAGAAATGGTGGTAGGTTAATTGGCTGCTGTCTAAATTGGTCCTAGTATGAGTATGTATGAATGTGAGTTAGAGACCTTAAATTGTACGTTCCTTGGGGACAGGGACTGATGTGAATGTACAATATAGACTGTATATAAAGCGCTGCGTAAATTGATGGTACTATATAAGTACCTGTAATGAATAAATCTCCCCAGTCTTGTAAAAACTTGGAAGCAACACGTAAAAAAACATCACTTCTGGTTTCTGCTGTCACTTTCCCTGTCCACGGTGGCTAGGGTAGAAGCTAATGGAGTGCAATCTGCACTCCCTTTGCTTCAATAGAAGACAGCTGAGACATCAGGGGTCTAATAGAGAACCTGCCACAAAAAATTGTATCACATAGGGGTTTTTTGGTCCCTGATTTAATAAAAAAATAAAGTTTAATGTAAAGAAAAGTAAAAAAAAAAAAAAGTTACCCCTAAATACATAATCCTACCAAAACATTCTGAGCCCTCCCCACCTCTGCATACATGCACGTACAAACATGAACACACGTTGGAGGCACCTGTGTATGAAAAGGTTGATTGTGCTACACATGTTACCTATCCCCAGACACTCCAGAATGCCAGCTATAATTCTATGGTTATTATTCACAATAACTCTAAACTGACAGCCTGTAAGGACTTTTAAAGCTTTGCCTATGGAAAATTCAGAGTACGGACGTTTGTCACCATTTCATGGGTGCACACAATTTTAAGGCTTGACTTGTTGGTTATCTATTAACTCAGCACAACCTCATCTTTTATATTTGACCTAAAAAATGGCCCCTTTCATGTAAAGAAAGCTCACATTTGTTTTAGCTATTTCCTGACTGATTTTTGCATGACAACATTTTGTTGCAATACAAAGGATAGTGTGCAAATGTGTTTTTAAAAAAATGCAAAAGTGGCTCTGGCAGGGAAAGGGTTAAACAAGGCCAGTAAACATCAGGGGCGGACTGACCATTTGGAAATTCGGGCACTGCCCAAGGGCCCAGGGTCTGTAGGGGGCCCCATGAGATGCCCCTGGTACCTTTTTCATAGGCTTTTTTGTTTGGGTAGGGACATAGGGGCCCCATGATCCCCTATTGCCCGGGGGCCCCATGAGTTGTCAGTCCGCCCCTGGTAAACATCATGGCCCCATTCTTTTATTGTTCAGAAACATCATTATGCAACAATCAGTCAGGAAAGAGATAAAAAAAAGAGCCTACTTTACATGACTGGTTGTGATTGGTTGTTATGGCGTAGAGCTCATTTCAAATGGAAATAACCGTTTATCCTAATACGTTGGAGGCGCATGTCAATCTGGGTGAACTTTGACTAGGGTTCTGCATGATTATCTTTTCTCTCTCCTCCTAAAACAATATTATAGGCTCCAAGCCAGATGAGCAAACACAGTCATGAGGGTGGCTGAACACAGTTACTGAATAATCCTTCAGGTCACCACTATAGCCACAAATATTGTATTCTGCTAACTATATGGGTTAATATAGCCATTTATTGTTTTATTTCACTTGACTTGGTGACTTGTTGACTTTGATATGACATGTTGGTGCCCCATTGGGGAGATTTCCCTTTATCTCTAGTCATGGACACACATTATGAAGTGAAGAGAAATCAATCTAAAGTGAGGAGAAAAATCCTCGTAGAACAACGCCACTAGAATAGGTGACCCAGTGGAAGATTTTGTTATCATTTCACATTCCAGAATGTTGGATGTCTCCATCACTTTCTGTCAGGATGTCAATGGTAACAGGACAAAGAGGATGAATCTACCCAATGGGCACTCAGAAAGCAATAAAGGTTCTAATCCTCTATCAAACATAAGACGGGTTGTAGTAGGAGGTGGAAATGGCCACCAGTTGACCTTATCCTTCTGCTTAAACAGTCAGATTGGTTAGTGCTCAAATGCAAAAAAAAACTTTTTTACGGACATTTATTTTTTTTCACAAAGATTTTGTTTACAATTTTTTCTTACAAACAGGGCTTTTTTTTTGTCATTGGGAATGCAGGGGAATGCAGTTCCAGCAACTCCAGCACTGAGTGCACGTAATGGCTGTAGGTGATTCTGTCTACTGGGGAATCTATTGTCACTGGAGGGGATCTATTTTTGCATGGGGGTATATTGTTTCTGGGGGGGGGAGGTCTAAGGTTGCTGGAGGTCAATTATTGCTTAGAGGGATCTACTGTTGAGGGAGAGGCCTTCTGTTGCTGGCTGCTGAAGGGTCTATTAATGCTGGATGCTGGGAGATCTGTTGATACTGCAGGGGATCTAATGTTGCTTGGGTGGCATTTTGTTGTGGCAGTCCATTGCTGCTTGGGGGTGGGGGGTTCTAAAAGGGGATGATGCTCAGAGGTACTAAGGGAGCGGAGACAAGGGGTGAGTGAGACAGGAGGAGTTCCTGCACCTATTCACTGTGAAAAAAAGCCCTGCTTACAGACGTCCAAACAGTGGGTATAAGTTTCCAACCTTGATCAAATCTAGCAGCTTGATGGACTAAACAGTTCAAAGCCCAGCTCACAAACAGCAGTTTCAAGAAGTTATACATGACTCAGATAGGAGTAATGCCTGAGGTGAGTGGTAGGGTTGGACCCATAGGAGTAGGAATTGGTTCTGACGGATATACAATGAAGTGAGTCTTCCATCAAAGAAGCTGTTCTGTGATGAAAGTATAGTGTACTTGGACCTTCTTCTGATCCTAGGCTGCCAATTCTCTGATCATGACAAAAGGATCCCTCAGTTGATGATACATTCTTGGATGGGTACTGAGGAGTGCCTAGTAAAAAAGTTCATGTCACTTTAAGGTCTTTTTGAAATGCTTGTTGGTTAAGAGCATTAAATGCAGCCAATGAGCTTCAGGTGAAGGGTTTCCCTCTTCTTCAGGGCTTGAACAGTTGATGTTATTAGAAACACGATGGAATGCATTAGAAGACCTATGTTAAGGATCGATACAGTTCATCACCTCCCAGTAAGCACTCGGAAACATCATGATGCTAATAAAATCAACTGATCAAGCCCTGAAGAAGGGCGAAGCCCTTGCACCGAAACAAAATGTGTTGGCTGTATTTGATGGTCATAACCAAAAAATGTTTCAAAACGTCCTTGTACCTAAAATGGCTTTTTGTACTAGGTGCTCCTCAATACCCATCCGAGACAGATATGAGTAATGCCCTGATATGAGATCTAACTGTGTCTCCCCACTGCTCCCCATAAAAGCTGCTAGAAAAAAAGGGATGTTTTGTACTCACCATAAAATTCTTTTCTTCATTAGTTCATTGAAGAACACAAATCTTTCCCCACTTGTGGTTGCCCCTTGCGTTGTTGACCTGTTGCTGTTAGGATTGGGTGTCTTATGTTAGGGTGGTGTCTGTCCTGTCTCCATACAGTTTGGGCTGGACTTCCTCTCCATGGCTATGATACATACACTCACCGGCCACTTTATTAGGTACACCTGTTCAATTGCTTGGTAACACAAATTGCTAATCAGCTAATCACATGACAGCAACTCAATGCATTCAGGCATCTAGACGTGGTGAAGACGACTTGCTGAAGTTCAAACCGAGCATCAGAAAGGGGATTTAAGTGACTTTTGAACATGGCTGGTCTGAGTGTTTCAAAAACTGCTGATCTACTGAGATTTTCACACACAACCATCTCTAGAGTTTACAGAGAATGGTCCAAAAAAGAGAAAATATCCAGTGAGCGGCAGTTGGGTGGACAAAAATGCCTTGTTGATGTCAGAGGTCACAGGAGAATGGGCAGCCTGGTTCCAGATGACAAAAAGGTAACAGTAACTCATGTCGATAGGGGCCAAAATATCTGAGGAATGTTTCCAGCACCTTGCTGAATCTATACCATGAAGAATTAAGGCAGTTCTGAAGAAAAAAGGGAAGTCCAACCCGGTACTAGCAAGGTGGACCTAATAAAGTGGCTGGTGAGTGTAAAGTGGATGAGGAGCTGCTAAGCAGTGTGGTGCATGAGAAGAACTAGCTATGAAGAAGTTCATCAAGTGGTGGTAAGATAACTGCATGCTTTTCCCACATTGGGCCTTAGCTTTGGCCTGGGTCAGCAATGTCAGGGTATTGGACTGTGGGAATGGCCTATGCAGAGACTCAGATCTGGACCATGGCAATCAATGCCTCAATGCAGGAGCATGTGTTTTTGTGAAGAGTATGGTTATGCCAATAACTGTGCTATCAGTGTTATCAAGTAAAAAACACTAAAGAAAAGCAAGTTTCCTGATCTGACATTCCATTAATGGGCTAGCGGAAAGGTATGTAATACCTATTATAGGGTGGAGGCTTCTCACACCCTGGTGGGCCTGATACACAGCAATAGCAGATGTCTGGTGTCTGTTCTTTTGGTCCTCTGGGCAGAAGGCAGAACAAAGAGGATTTCACTGCTGTTCTAAGATGTGAGTTCTGGACACTAATCCAGGAAGCAATAGGCCCTCCGAGTCTCTGTGATATTACAGGTCAACCGGTTCAGCCACCCATGGACTGTGATGTTGCCTTCACCAAGGACCACATGCCCATGTGCAGCTTCATAGGCCCTGTGGTGACAGGAGGGTAATGAGTACCCCAGCAGTACAAGAGTATTGGCTGCCCAACCTCTAGTGTCTCATGATTTACCTTCTGGTGTGGGAACTTGCTTATCAACTGCCGTCAGAGGGTGCTACAGGGGTATAGCTACTAGAGAGATCTGCACCCTTTGCTTTGCCTAGTCCTTCACCACCTAGACTTGCAGGATGCAGTATGACAAGGATGGGCGAGCCAGGTCATGCAAATCGGTACAGATAAAGTTTTTGTCACAAAAAAAACTTCACAGCTAATGCATTTTCATAGCTGTACAAAAATCCCCACCCAGCATCCTGGCAGAAAAAAGTTGAAGTCAACTATTCTCCAAAAACCACAAAAATGCAAACTTTGAAGGTATTCTGTGTAACAGAAATGGAAAAATAAAAACAAGCAAAAGCACCTGAAAACCCCACAATGCATAAAAAAAGCACAAGCAAGCAAATTCACAGCCAGACTCCATGCAATTTTAACAATTACAACGTGAAAGAAAACTGAAATATTTTTAGTTCCCATTTTTACAATCTCATCTATGAAGGATTTTTTTAACAATAGATAATGAGGAGGTAACAATAGTAAACTCATTAACCACTTGCCACCCGCCAACAGTACATTTACTATGGGTGGGCAGCAGCTTCAGGCTCAGCGACGTACCCACACGTCACAACTTACTTTCTGTTTTTTTGGGCGAGCGTACGTGCGGTGCCTGATGATCTGTGCTGTGATTGGACGCAGCATGAGTTTGTTAGCAGGTTATATTTAACGATTTTAGCCGTATAACTGCTGATTGGCTGTGGCAAATCACAACACAGACTTCTGTGTTTACATACACATAGAGCACAGAACACCAAACAGAACATCAATCTGGCTGTTTCTTCTACCTGAAATGAACTCTGAGTTTAGGGAGAAAAGACAGCCAGATCCTGCGAGTAAAAGCACCACATATACACTTGTTAAGCACACAGTTAACCCCTTGATTGCCTTCTGATCACCCCTGTCACCCAGCCAGTGTCATTACTACAGTATTAACACTAATCACTGTATTAGTGTCACCAGCGACATGAGTGTCACTTAGTGTCCCTCCCAGCCAGTGTCAGTTAGTATCCCTCCCAGCCAGTGTCAGTTAGTCAGTTAGTGTCCCTCCCAGCCAGTGTTAGTTAGTGCCAGATTTCCCACCACACCGCCATTACTAGTTTAATGTCAATAGCTACGTAAATTTGAGTATATATCCCATAGCTTGTAGACGCGATTTTCACATAAACCAATAAATATACACTTATTGGGATTTTTTTTTTACCAAAGGCTTGTAGCAGAATACATTTTGGCCTAGATTTGTTTTTTTTTTAATATGTTTTTTCTTCAAAATATTCAGTCTTTTTATATATTATTATTATATTATTATATAGAATTTATATAGCGCCAACAGTTTGCTCAGAGCTTTACAATATAACGGGAGACAATACAGCAACAATACAGTTCAATACAAGAGGGTTAGGAGGGCCCTGATCCTGGGAGCTTATATATAATATAAAATATAAAAAAAACCTGGTGGTGATTAAACATCACCAGTAGAATGTTCTATATGTGTGAAAATAAATGCTATAAACTTCATTTGGGTGCAGTGCTGCATGCCTGAGCAATTGCCAGTTAAAGTAGCGCAGTGCTGAATATCAATTAATGTTCTCGTCATGAACCTTTCTGGAGGTCAAGTGGTTAAAGGGAATCGGGCACTTTGCCAATGGTGGCTCCATCAGAATCCGAAAGAAAAGAAGAGCCACTAACCTTGCAGAGTGGTACCCATCCATTTCTCTCTATGAAATAAGCACATTGCATCCTCATGAAGAAAGGAGGAGATTCGGGATAAACTGATAGAGTCATCACCATGTCATGCACATACACACAACGTATGAATGTTATGGCAGGGCTTTGGTTATCTTTTATCATGAGCTAGATTTGAGCACAAGACTCATCAAACTAAATGTGGGACAGGACCAAGACTGAGGGCTGTGATTATTAAAAAAAATAGTGACCACAACAGTGAACCACAATGTAACCGCAATATCCCTACTGTCTGCTGGGCTCTGTTTCCTCTTTTTCCATGCAGAGAGACAAAAGATTTGCATGAGAACTAAACATGTATTAACCCTTTTGCTGTCAGAGCTGTTTTTGTGGGGTTTTTGGCACCCATGAGAGCTCACCCCATTATCAGCAAGGAAGTGGTAACAAATGTCATGAATTGGACACATAATGGTGGCCATACACTAGTGATTTATTTCTTGATTGATCTCTTCCAAAAGGAATAATTGATACAGGCAACAAGCCATTCAATTGATAAGCCACACAAGGATAAGTGGATTTTGATTGATAGCTAGATGCATTCGGAACTTATGATCATAAATTACCAATCGCTTATCTGTTTCCATCCTGTAATCTCAAAATCTGATCAATCAAATTGTGGCCATAGTTATGAACAAAGTATCTTAGTGCTGCCAATTGACACAAAATGATCAGTTATAGTTCACCCTGGCTGATCGAATCCAAATTGAGTCTAAATCAATTGGAGGGGAAGTTATGGTTATTCGATGGTTTGTGGATTCAATAGTTTTGTTCAAATGGCACAACGATCTGATAATAACAGCGGTGTGAATATTTTTTTAAAAACTACTTGTCCAAGGCTTAATTTGGGGTCCCAATCTACTTGTCCTGATAAAAAAAATCATTTTAACCAAAACTGTATTTAAATAAGGTCTTATTTGTTATAATACTAATGAATGAGACCGTTTTATTACTAGGGATTTTCAATGGATGTACACTGTATTGCCAAAGTATTGGGCCAGAATCCAACTCATTGGATTCAGGTGTTCCAATCCCCTCCATGACCACAGGTGTATAAAATCAAGCCCCCAGGCATGCAGACTGCTTCTACAAACATTGGTGAAAGAATGGGTCGCTCTCAGGAGCTCAGTGACTCCAAGCGTGGTCCCGTGATAGGTTGCCACCTGTGCAATAAGTCCATCCGTGACATTTCCTGGCTACTAAATATTCCACGCTCAACTGTTAGTGGGATTATAACAAAGTGGAAGCAACTGGGAACAACAGCAACTCAGCCACCAAGTGGTAGGCCACGTCACATGACAGAGTGGGGTCAGGCATGCTGAAGCGCACAGTGCGCAGAAGTCGCCAACTGTCTGCAGAGTCAATAGCTAAAGACCTCCAAACTTGGTGTGGCCTTCAGATGAGCACAACAACAGTGCATAGAGAGCTTCATGGAATGGGTTTCCATGGCCGAACAGCTGCATCCAAGCCTTACATCACCAAGTGCAATGCAAAGCGTCGGATGCAGTGGTGTAAAGCACACCGCCACTGGATTCTAGAGCAGTGGAGACGTGTTCTCTGGAGTGACAAATCACGCTTTTCTGTCTGCCAATCCCATGGACGTGTCTGGGTTTGGCGATTTCCAGGAGACCGGTACTTGCCTGACCGCATTGTGCCAAGTGTAAAGTTTGGTGGAGGAGGGATTATGGTGTGGGGTTGTTTTTCAGGGGTTGGGCTTGGCCCCCTAGTTCCAGTGAAGGGAACTCTTAAAGCATCAGCATACCAAGACATTTTGGAAAATTTCATACTCCCAACTTTGTGGGAACAGTTTTGGGATGGCCCCTTCCTGTTCCAAAATGACTGCACACCAGTACACAAAGCAAGGTCCATAAAGACATGGAGGAGTGAGTTTGGGGTGGAGGAACCTGACTGGCCTGCACAGAGTCCTGACATCAACCTGATAGAACATCTTTGGGATGAATTAGAGCGGAGAATGCAAGCCAGGCTTTCTCCTAAACCTTGTGGACAGTCTACCCAAGAGTTGAAGCTGGGAGAACTGGGCCAAGGGTGGGCCAACTCAATATTGAATCCTATGGACTAAGACTGGGATGCCATTAAAGTTCATGTGCGTGTAAAGGCAGACGTCCCAAAACCGATGGTACCCCCTTATCTATAGCCTTGGGAGCAGGCGATTTACTGCTGCTAGCAGGAAATTGCCTGCTACCAGGGCCATAGATAATAGGGTACCATAGTCCTTCAGTACAGGGCCCAGGCCAGCAAGCGGATACCACCAGTCCTCCTGCCCAAGCCAGCAAGGGAAACCAGGCAGCTGGGTGAAATGGATGTGGGCAGGGAGGATGATTAGCATGGCGGGGTGGCAATTACTGGAACTGATCCCCTGTATGCTCCAGACAAAAATTTTTGGGGGTGCTATGCTGGTGCTGGAAGTACGATTGGGGGTGCCACACCACGCACATGTGGGTGTAGCCAATAAGGGGTGTGGCCAGCAAGTGGACATTTCTTCATGGTCTATGGCTTGTAGTTTATTACTTTTCTCCCTTTGTTTAGACCAAATAAGACCTGTGGGTGAACTGACAAGACTGTGGGATTAAAATAAGCCCACCTGGGGCCAGAAAATATAACCCCCAGCTTGTGTTAAGTTTAGCAATAACCCCCAGCACAGCATATTAATTAACTCCCAGCATACCACAATAATTAACCCACAGTAGGACACAGAAATTGTCTGCCTGCTCCTGCATCGTCACTTCCTCACTGGCTGAGCCAATAGGGTGTCACCCGTCACCGTTCGCCCATTGGCAGGTACGATTCTGCAGCATTTCAGCCAACACAGGAGGGACGGTGTAGGAAGTGAGGAGTCTCTCTACCGATCCTGTTGCTGGAGATTACACCGGACTTACGTTGGGACTATACAGACAATTCTGAGATTTATCCTGGAAGACTAAACAAATCTCCTGGTGTGATGACTGCTATGTTGTGATACTGCAGGAGCAGTCCTGAGAGATATAAAGACCAACTAATGGCAACATTTTTTTTTTTGGATAGAGTAAGGAGGGGCTGTAACCCCTTATCGGTGTCTCCACTGAGGAGATTTCCCATCACTTCCTGTCCCATGGCCAAAACAGGAAGTGAGAGGAACTCCCTCCAAAGTAAGGGAATCCCTCGAATCAGTGTCCCCGTTGGAGGATTTCCCTTCTCTTCCTGTTTTGGTGACAACCCAAAATTTGGGATTTTCCTTCACTTTTACTCTTGATGACAATGAAGTAGAGAGGGGGAATCTCCCTAACACAAACAGCAATAAAGAAAACCTTACAGGGATTCTAATCCCTCTCCACTCTAGCCAAAACTAAAAAAAAAAAGAAAAGTTTCACCTTCAGTAACACTGGCCTCAGGGCCTGGTCTGTGCACAATTTGGCACGGTACCACTTTTTTATTTTCTATTTATTTAATTTATTTCACCTCCCACGTTTGTCACTTTTTTCTTTCGCTTATGTGTGTGTTTTCACGGATGGAGGGTGTGGGTCCTCCGGCCTATCCTGAAGTCTAGGGGGAGGATGTGTGGCCTTTTTGTTCCTTCCTCCCCTGATCCCTAGGGGGTTTTCTCTCCGGGAGAGCCCCCTGGCCTAGTACTGGATGTCCGGCTTCGGCTGGGCATAAAGAACGGTGGTCCACCAGGCCTTTTGGCTAGGAGGACCAAATGGGAACCTTGTCCCTGTCAGGAGCTTCGTGCCCCGGGGGATCAGGGTAACGGTCCAACCCCTTCGGGGGTAGGACAAGCACACCCCTAAGTGCACTTTTTCGTGTGGTGTTCGCACTTTTTTTGTGATCACTTACGGGTTTTTTGTTGTAGTTTGCACGTTTGCGGAAAAAAAAAAACAAAACACTGTAATTCTGACAACTCAAAAAAGAAACCAAAAAGAAGAAGAAGGCCAGCAATCGAAACCAACATTTTCCCACCAGCACACACTTCCTGCATTTAGAATTAGTACAATCAGTCTGTAGATGCAGTAAAGCATGCTTGTTATACTCATTGTGGAACCTAAGGGGTTAATCCTCTGCATTGTGTAAAAAGGCTGTTTGATCCTGTTTTCTCTGATCCTCCCCTTCTTCTACTGTACATTTGCTGCAGCAAAGAAGCTGAAGGACCAGATTGTGGCACTGAGCATGGTGCAATTTTTCATGTTTGTTTTGCAGTGATTTTTGCACGATTTGTCCTGCGACAATCACGGCAAAATCGCACCATGTCTGGGCTGACACTAAGAATGAACAGCACCCGAACATACAATGTGTGTTTTGTGCCAATTTTGCCCGTGATTCCAAATCGCTAGATGTGAACGGAGGCCTTATCCCTTAAAAGTTGTATACGCTTTACTGCATATACAGACTTATGCAAGCAAAACCCTCTGGAATTAGAAGTATAGACTCCAGCGAGAGATATCATCCCCCACCCCCCCCCCCCCGGTACAAATCATTAGTAAGACCTCATCTGGAATATGCAGTTCAGTTTTGGGCACCAATTCACAAAAAGAACATTGGGGAACTGGAGAAAGTACAGAGAAGGGCAACCAAACTGATAAGAGGCATGGAGGAGATCAGCTATGAGGAGAGATTAGAGGAACTGAATTTATTATCAACTGAGAAGAGAAGATTAAGGGGGGATATGATCTCCATGTATAATACATAAGGGGGATATGATCTCCATGTATAATACATAAGGGGGGATATGATCTCCATGTATAATACATAAGGGGGATATGATCAACATGTATAATACATAAGGGGGGATATGATCTCTATGTATAATACATAAGGGGGGATATGATCTCCATGTATAATACATAAGGGGGGTATGATCTCCATGTATAATACATAAGGGGGGGGATATGATCACCATGTATAATACATAAGGGGGGCATATGATCACCATGAATAATACATAAGGGGGGATATGATATCCATGTATAATACATAAGGGGGGGATATGATCACCATGCATAATACATAAGGGGGGATATGATCTCCATGTATAATACATAAGGGGGGATATGATCTCCATGTATAATACATAAGGGGGGATATGATCTCCATGTATAATACATAAGGGGGGATATGATCTCCATGTATAATACATAAGGGGGGATATGATCTCCATGTATAATACATAAGGGGGGATATAACATCCATGTATAATACATAAGGGGGATATGATCTCCATGTATAATACATAAGGGGGGATATAACATCCATGTATAATACATAAGGGGGGATATGATCTCCATGTATAATACATAAGGGGGGATATAACATCCATGTATAATACATAAGGGGGGATATGATCTCCATGTATAATACATAAGGGGGGATATGCTCTCCATGTATAATACATAAGGGGGGATATGGTCTCCATGTATAATACATAAGGGGGGATCTGATCTCCATGTATAATACATAAGGGGGATACGATCTCCGTGTATAATACATAAGAGGGGGATATGATCTCCATGTATAATACATAAGAGGGGATATGATCACCATGTATAATACATAAGGGGGATATGATCTCCATGTATAATACATAAGGGGGGATATGATCTCCATGTATAATACATAAGGGGGGATATGATCTCCATGTATAATACATAAGGGGGGATATGATCTCCATGTATAATACATAAGGGGGGATATGATCTCCATGTATAATACATAAGGGGGGATATGATCTCCATGTATAATACATAAGGGGGGATATGATCTCCATGTATAATACATAAGGGGGGATATGATCTCCATGTATAATACATAAGGGGGGATATAACATCCATGTATAATACATAAGGGGGGATATGATCTCCATGTATAATACATAAGGGGGGATATAACATCCATGTATAATACATAAGGGGGGATATGATCTCCATGTATAATACATAAGGGGGGATATAACATCCATGTATAATACATAAGGGGGGATATGATCTCCATGTATAATACATAAGGGGGGATATGCTCTCCATGTATAATACATAAGGGGGGATATGGTCTCCATGTATAATACATAAGGGGGGATCTGATCTCCATGTATAATACATAAGGGGGATACGATCTCCGTGTATAATACATAAGAGGGGGATATGATCTCCATGTATAATACATAAGAGGGGATATGATCACCATGTATAATACATAAGGGGGATATGATCTCCATGTATAATACATAAGGGGGGATATGATCACCATGTATAATACATAAGGGGGGATATAACATCCATGTATAATACATAAGGGGGGATATGATCTCCATGTATAATACATAAGGGGGGATATAACATCCATGTATAATACATAAGGGGGGATATGATCTCCATGTATAATACATAAGGGGGGATATGCTCTCCATGTATAATACATAAGGGGGGATATGGTCTCCATGTATAATACATAAGGGGGGATCTGATCTCCATGTATAATACATAAGGGGGATATGATCTCCGTGTATAATACATAAGAGGGGGATATGATCTCCATGTATAATACATAAGAGGGGATATGATCACCATATATAATACATAAGGGGGATATGATCTCCATGTATAATACATAAGGGGGGATATGATCACCATGTATAATACATAAGGGGGATATGATCTCCATGTATAATACATAAGGGGGGGATATAACATCCATGTATAATACATAAGGGGGATATGATCAACATGTATAATACATAAGGGGGGATATGCTCTCCATGTATAATACATAAGGGGGATATGATCTCCATGTATAATACATAAGGGGGATATGATCTCCATGTATAATACATAAGGGGGGATATGATCTCCATGTATAATACATAAGGGGGGATATGATCACCATGTATAATACAAAAGGGGGATATGATCTCCATGTATAATACATAAGGGGGATATGATCTCCATGTATAATACATAAGGGGGGATATGATCTCCATGTATAATACATAAGGGGGATATGATCTCCATGTATAATACATAAGGGGGGGGGATATGATCTCCATGTATAATACATAAGGGGGGATATGATCACCATGTATAATACATAAGGGGGGATATGATATCCATGTATAATACATAAGGGGGATATGATCTCCATGTATAATACATAAGGGGGGGATATGATCACCATGTATAATACATAAGAGGGGATATGATCACCATGTATAATACATAAGGGGGATATGATCTCCATGTATAATACATAAGGGGGGATATGATCTCCATGTATAATACATAAGGGGGGATATGATCTCCATGTATGATACATAAGGGGGGATATGATCTCCATGTATAATACATAAGGGGGGATATGATCACCATGTATAATAGATAAGGGGGGATATGATCTCCATGTATAATACATAAGGGGGATATGATCTCCATGTATAATACATAAGGGGGGATATGATCTCCATGTATAATACATAAGGGGGATATGATCTCCATGTATAATACATAAGGGGGGGGGGATATGATCTCCATGTATAATACATAAGGGGGGGATATGATCTCCATGTATAATACATAAGGGGGGGATATGATCTCCATGTATAATACATAAGGGGGGGGGATATGATCTCCATGTATAATACATAAGGGGGGGATATGATCTCCATGTATAAATACATAAGGGGGGATATGATCTCCATGTATAATACATAAGGGGGATATGATCTCCATGTATAATACATAAGTGGGGATATGATCTCCATGTATAATACATAAGGGGGGATATGATCTCCATGTATAACACATAAGGGGGGATATGATCTCCATGTATAATACATAAGGGGGGATATGATCACCATGTATAATACATAAGGGGGGGATATGATCTCCATGTATAATACATAAGGGGGGATATGGTCTCCATGTATAATACATAAGGGGGGATCTGATCTCCATGTATAATACATAAGGGGGGATACGATCTCCATGTATAATACATAAGGGGGATATGATCTCCATGTATAATACATAAGGGGGGATATGATCTCCATGTATAATACATAAGGGGGGATATGATCTCCATGTATAATACATAAGGGGGGATATGATCTCCATGTATAATACATAAGGGGGAATATGATCTCCAGGTATAATACATAAGGGGGATATGATCTCCATGTATAATACATAAGGGGGGATATGATCACCATGTATAATACATAAGGGGGATATGATCTCCATGTATAATACATAAGGGGGGGGGATATGATCTCCATGTATAATACATAAGGGGGATATGATCTCCATGTATAATACATAAGGGGGGATATGATCTCCATGTATAATACATAAGGGGGGGATATGTTCACCATGTATAATACATAAGTGGGGATATGATCACCATGTATAATACATAAGGGGGGATATGATCTCCATGTATAATACATAAGGGGGATATGATCTCCATGTATAATACATAAGGGGGGATATGATCTCCATGTATAATACATAAGGGGGATATGATCACCATGTATAATACATAAGGGGGGATATAATCTCCATGTATAATACATAAGGGGGGATATGATCACCATGTATAATACATAAGGGGGGATATGATCTCCATGTATAATACATAAGGGGGATATGATCTCCATGTATAATACATAAGGGGGGGATATGATCTCCATGAATAATACATAAGGTGGGATATGATCTCCATGTATAATACATAAGGGGGGATATGATCCCCATGTATAATACATAAGGGGGGATATGATCACCATGTATAATACATAAGGGGGGATATGATCATCATGTATAATACATAAGGAGGGATATGATCTCCATGTATAATAAAAAAGGGGGGGGTATGATCTCCATGTATAATACATAAGGTGGGATATGATCTCCATGTATAATACATAAGGGGGATATGATCACCATGTATAATACATAAGGGGGGGATATGATCTCCATGTATAATACATAAGGGGGGGATATGATCTCCATGTGTAATACATAAGGGGGATATGATCACCATGTATAATACATAAGGGGGTGGGATATGATCTCCATGTATAATACATAAGGGGGGATATGATCTCCATGTATAATACATAAGGGGGGGGGATATGATCTCCATGTATAATACATAAGGGGGGATATGATCTCCATGTATAATACATAAGGGGGGGGGATATGATCTCCATGTATAATACATAAGGGGGGATATGATCACCATGTATAATACATAAGGGGGATATGATCTCCATGTATAATACATAAGGGGGATATGATATCCATGTATAATACATAAGGGGGGGATATGATCAACATGTATAATACATAAGGGGGGATATAATCTCCATGTATAATACATAAGGGGGGATATGATCTCCATATATACTACATAAGGGGGGATATGATCACCATGTATAATACATAAGGGGGGATATGATCTCCATGTATAATACATAAGGGGGATATGATCTCCATGTATAATACATAAGGGGGGATATGCTCTCCATGTATAATACATAAGGGGGGATATGGTCTCCATGTATAATACATAAGGGGGGATCTGATCTCCATGTATAATACATAAGGGGGATACGATCTCCGTGTATAATACATAAGAGGGGGATATGATCTCCATGTATAATACATAAGAGGGGATATGATCACCATGTATAATACATAAGGGGGATATGATCTCCATGTATAATACATAAGGGGGGATATGATCTCCATGTATAATACATAAGGGGGGATATGATCTCCATGTATAATACATAAGGGGGGATATGATCTCCATGTATAATACATAAGGGGGGATATGATCTCCATGTATAATACATAAGGGGGGATATGATCTCCATGTATAATACATAAGGGGGGATATGATCTCCATGTATAATACATAAGGGGGGATATGATCTCCATGTATAATACATAAGGGGGGATATAACATCCATGTATAATACATAAGGGGGATATGATCTCCATGTATAATACATAAGGGGGGATATGATCTCCATGTATAATACATAAGGGGGGGATATGTTCACCATGTATAATACATAAGAGGGGATATGATCACCATGTATAATACATAAGGGGGGATATGATCTCCATGTATAATACATAAGGGGGATATGATCTCCATGTATAATACATAAGGGGGGATATGATCTCCATGTATAATACATAAGGGGGATATGATCACCATGTATAATACATAAGGGGGGATATAATCTCCATGTATAATACATAAGGGGGGATATGATCACCATGTATAATACATAAGGGGGGATATGATCTCCAGGTATAATACATAAGGGGGATATGATCTCCATGTATAATACATAAGGGGGGGATATGATCTCCATGAATAATACATAAGGTGGGATATGATCTCCATGTATAATACATAAGGGGGGATATGATCCCCATGTATAATACATAAGGGGGGATATGATCACCATGTATAATACATAAGGGGGGATATGATCATCATGTATAATACATAAGGAGGGATATGATCTCCATGTATAATAAAAAAGGGGGGGGGGTATGATCTCCATGTATAATACATAAGGTGGGATATGATCTCCATGTATAATACATAAGGGGGATATGATCACCATGTATAATACATAAGGGGGGGATATGATCTCCATGTATAATACATAAGGGGGGGATATGATCTCCATGTGTAATACATAAGGGGGATATGATCACCATGTATAATACATAAGGGGGTGGGATATGATCTCCATGTATAATACATAAGGGGGGATATGATCTCCATGTATAATACATAAGGGGGGGGGATATGATCTCCATGTATAATACATAAGGGGGGATATGATCTCCATGTATAATACATAAGGGGGGGGGATATGATCTCCATGTATAATACATAAGGGGGGATATGATCACCATGTATAATACATAAGGGGGATATGATCTCCATGTATAATACATAAGGGGGATATGATATCCATGTATAATACATAAGGGGGGGATATGATCAACATGTATAATACATAAGGGGGGATATAATCTCCATGTATAATACATAAGGGGGGATATGATCTCCATATATACTACATAAGGGGGGATATGATTTTCCATGTATAATACATAAGGGGGGATATGATCACCATGTATAATACATAAGGGGGGATATGATCTCCATATATACTACATAAGGGGGGATATGATCTCCATGTATAATACATAAGGGGGGATATGATCACCATGTATAATACATAAGGGGGATATGATCACCATGTATAATACATAAGGGGGGATATGATCACCATGTATAATTGCCCCTTAATATAAAATGTATCCATCATAGTTCCCCTTAACATAGAATGTACCCATCAGAGTGTCCATTTGTGTACAGAGGTATTGAAATAAAATTCAAGGAGGTCCGGTCACTAAAATGGTCTTCTCCGAATAGGGTGCCCATTTGTGCCCCCTTAACATAAAATCTGCCCATCAGAGTGCCCCTTTCCACAGTATGTGCACATTTTTGCCCCCTTAACATAAAATGTGCCCATCAGAGTGCCCCTTAATATAAATGTGCCCATCAGAGTGCCCCTTAATATAAAATGTGCCCATCAGAGTGCCCCTTAATATAAAATGTGCCCATCAGAGTGCCCCTTAATATAAACTGTGCCCATCAGAGTGCCCCTTAATATAAAATGTGCCCATCAGAGTGCCCCTTAATATAAAATGTGCCTATCAGAGTGCCCCTTAATATAAATGTGCCCATCAGCATGCCTCTTATTTTATGTTAAGGGGGCACGCTGATGGGCATTTTTTAGGTTAAGGGGCACTCTGATGGGCACATTTTATATTAAGGGGCACTCCGATGGGCACATTTTATATTAGGGGCACTCTGATGGACACATTTTATGTTAAGGGGGCACAAATGGGCACATACTGTGGAAAGGGGCACTCTGATGGGCACATGTGATGGAAAGGGGCACTGATGGGGAAATATGATGGAAAGGGGTACTTTGAGTCTAAGGAGGCACTCTGACAGGAATACCTGATGTAAAGGAGCACTCTGATGGGCACACCTGGGAATACATGATATAAAGCTGAACTCTGATGGCAACACCTAATGCAAAGGGACACACTGATGAGCACACCCTATTCGGAGAAGAACATTTTAGTGACCGGACCTCCTTGAATTTTATTTCAATACCTCTGTACACTGTCACTGTACTAATGACCCTGGCTGGGAAGCAGTTAACTTTTTTTTTTAAAGTTTCAGTCTTTTTTTTTTTTGTTTATGTAAAACCCCAGTGGTGATTAAGTACCACCAAACAAAAAGTCTAGTTGTGTGAAAAAAAAGATATAAATTTCCTTACAGTGCTGCTATTACCAGAGAAAGTAGTGCAGTGCTGAATAGCAAAAAAAAAGGCCTGGTTATGAAGGGGGTCAAGTGGTGAAATTGGGGTGACGTTATGGGTTGGCGGGTTATGCCTATTGGATTGTTTGCCAATCTGATCGTTTTTGATGAGATGGCACATGGATCAGATAAAATAAAAAGCCACTGTTAGAGGGGCCCCTGGTTGCAAAGTCTACAAAAACACAGGACTACTGTAAAAAACTGCAGAGGGACTACAACTCCCAGCATGTCCTGCCATGTGTTTCTAGCTTTGCAGAACGTGGAAAGCCGCGAAACCTGTTTTCCGGTCACTGATGTAATAGATAACCCGGGGCAAATGAGATGAGTCAGCCGCGGCATACTCCGTGTATTTCTTCTACAGAGCATGATGCCGTACAATGCACCTGACCCCTATAGTATCTATGCATTATCTGTCTATCTATCTATCTATCTATCTATCTATACGTACCAACCAGCAACTGAAATCTGATGAAATCTGATGATTGTCTGAATAGAGGAGGCCCAACACACAGCAATCGACAGAGAAGACAGCAGGACACACCATGCTCGGTGATCCCTACCCATAGCAAACACATTATATCAAGGCTCCCTATTCTAATAAAGATTCTACTCACAAGTCTGCCATAGAAGGATCAGGAACAAAGCCGTAACGGTGGACATTTTCTGGGAAACTGGGTGTAGTGTGAAGTTCAAAGATCTTGCCTTATTTTCACTTTCATTTTGTATCTATTACTATGGGAGGCAGGAGGGGTGAGGAGTGAGGAGGACGTCTGCACTTCCTATCCACCATTCAGGAAGGAGAGGGAGGGAGAAGATCCAGGATGAATGAAGAGGAGCCTGTGTATACACAGGATGATGTTTTGACGTGTATTCCCCACAACCTCTTCATGACAGAAGGGAAAACAACATCTGCAACATTCTGCAACATCTCCATGTATTAGTGTAGCATTTCAATCTGAATGAGCTATTTTCTCGGATCCCAGAGACAATCATTAGCACCACGCTCTCCGACACACCAGGCTGAAGAGAGGGATATAGAAACATAGAAGAGTGACACCGAAAAGGCGGCCCAAAATGTTTTTTTTTTAATATACATATTATTATTACAGGAACTTATATAGCACCGTCAATTCATGTAGTGTGTTACATATATATTGGACATTCACATCAGTCCCTAACCCTCAAGGGGCGTACAATCTAAGGTCCCTAACCCTCAAGGGGTGTACAATCTAAGGTCCCTAACCCTCAAGGGGCGTACAATCTAAGGTCCCTAACCCTCAAGGGGCGTACAATCTAAGGTCCCTAACCCTCAAGGGGCGTACAATCTAAGGTCCCTAACCCTCAAGCGGCATACAATCTAAGGTCCCTAACCCTCAAGGGGCATACAATCTAAGGTCCCTAACCCTCAAGGGGTGTACAATCTAAGGTCCCTAACCCTCAAGGGGTGTACAATCTAAGGTCCCTAACTCACATTCATACATACACATACTAGGGCCAATTAACCTACCAGCATGTCTTTGGAGCGTGGGAGGAAACCAGAGTACCCAGAGGAAACCCACACAGGCACAGGGAGAACATACAAACTCCAGGCAGGTGGTGCCGTGGTTGGGACTCGAAACAACAAACCTACTACTTCCAGGCAGAAGTGCTAACCATTTAGCCACTGTGCTGCATTTATATATCTATACAGTGGATAGATAGATAGATAGATAGATAATAGATAGATAGATAGATAGATAGATAGATAGATAGATAGATAGATAGATAGATAGATAGATACAGTGGGGATCGAAAGTTTGGGCACCCCAGCTAAAAATTTGTATTAATGTGCATAAAGAAGCCAAGGAAAGATGGAAAAATCTCCAAAAGGCATCAAATTACAGATTAGACATTCTTATAATATGTCATCAAAAGTTAGATTTTATTTCCATCATTTACACTTTCAAAATAACAGAAAACAAAAAAATGGCGTCTGTAAAAGTTTGGGCACCCTGCAGAATTTATAGCATGCACTGCCCCCTTTGCCAAGCTGAGACCTGCCAGTGTGATGGATTGTTCTCAATCATCGTCTGGGCAGACCAGGTGATATCAATCTCAAAGGTTTTAAATGCCCAGACTCATCTGACCTTGCCCCAACAATCAGCACCATGGGTTCTTCTAAGCAGTTGTCTAGAAAACTGAAAGTGAAAATAGTTGACGCTCACAAAGCTGGAGAAGGCTATAAGAAGATAGCAAAGCGTTTTCAGATGCATCTGGACTGCGTTTCTATGGCGTGAACCAACCCTTTAGCTTTTTGTCCGAGTTTAGATCTTTGGTTGCTGTTGACTGGCTCGCTACCTCTGCTGGAAGTCTATTCCAAGCATCAACTACTCTTTCAGTAAAATAAAACTTTCTAAGATTAGTTTCGAATTTTCCTCCAGTTACTTTGAGGTCCTGTCCCCGTGTTTATGATCTTAGCTTTATATTGAAGATACTGGCCTCCTGAACCTCATTCACCTCCTTCATATAATTATAGGTTTCAGTCATATCTCCATATGTCTCCCCTTTATTCAAGATGGCGTCGCCATCTTGACTAAAGAATGCCTTGTGGCTTCACAGTCAGTGTCCTACTGCGCATGCGCAAAGCGTGCTATGCCTTGTGAAAGGGCCGCAGGCTTCTGGGACCTGTGAAGTGTCCCAAAGGGCTGCTGGGGGGAAGGAGGAGGGGCTGAACTTTAGGTTCAGTTCACCGTGGCAAACTTGGCCAGATGTAAGAGTGGGTACCTGTCAAAACAAGGCACCCGCTCCACCCTCCCCTCCACAAGGTGCCAAGTGTAGCAGTGGAGGGGAGGAGGAGGCAGATAAGCAGAACTTAAAGTTTGGGTTGGAACTCCACTTTAAGGGGTGTACAAATATATAAGCTTCCTAGTGCAAAATCCAATGTATAATGCCAAAAAAATACCTTTAGATTGTAAGCTCCCAGTATCAGGGCCCTCCTATCCCTCTTGTATTGAACTGTATTGTTGCTGTATTGTCTCCCGTTATATTGTAAAGTGCTGAGCAAACTGTTGGCGCCATAAATCCTGTATAATAATAATAATAATAATAATAATAGGGCTCCATGCACAGGGGGTGTTTTAATAACGCTGGTAGCATTAGCTGTGTAAAGTTGAATTAAAAACACAAGTTTTTCAGTGTTTATTAACGTTCAGACGTGTTTTTCCGTGTTTGCATTTTTTTACACAAAAAAAAACTAAAAAAAATTTTGCTAAAAAACACTGACAGCTGAAACATTAAATGTTAATCATTACTAAAATACCGCATGACTTAATAATAGAAGTTGCAGTATATTAGTAGCTGTCCGGTATCTTACCACATACTCAGATGGGGTAAGATACTGCTCAGCTACTAAAATACTGCGTAAGTTCTATTATTAAGTCATGCGGTTCGAAGTTAGCGGTCGAACTTCCGTTAGGTTCGAATGTTCGACCATGAACCGAACAGGGGGGTGTTCAGCCCATCACTACTCAACATTTGTACAAATATAATCCATGCGGTTTTCTTTTATCTGGATATTTTATATAGGATTGCTTTTTTTGTTTGTTTGGGTTTTTTAATAGTGCTACATAAATAAAATGATTCTATAACAAGTCCATCTTTCATGGTTGATATGGTGCTTTAACCCCCCTAGCGGTATTCCCGAGTGTAGCTCGGGGTAAAGTTTCAGTACCAAAAAAGGTAACCCCGAGCTACACTCGGGCTTACCATGCGGCGTTGCTCAGGGATTCCCTGCAGCGCTTACTTTGTCCTTCGCTCCCGCGATGCGTCCCCTGCAGCGTCCCCGCCCATCTCCTCCGGCCGATGCCGGCATCTGGCTTCCGTGTTCCAGTCCCTGTGACGTCGGGACGTACGGGCGCCGGAACCGGCGGCAAATTTAAAAATTAAAAAAAAATGACATTTTTTTTAAAACGATTATTTCATAGCAAAACATTCCTGTATCAAATCATTTCACATACATTTTGTCCCGAGTGCTTTGTCCGGCGCCCTGCCTGCATTTTGACTGTTCTTTCTGCCTGGAAACTTAAAAAAGTCAACGGCGTCCAAAAAGTGTCCCTTTAGGTCAAAATCGGGTTTAGACCGGCTAGAGAACAGCGATAGTAAATCAGAACCACTTGCAGAATTGAGTGATAATGATTCGTGGGGGAAATTCCTCATCAGACACTGAAAACGATTCTGCGACTTTGCTCAGTGATGTGCGAACTTGGCGCTATATTTCAAATTTCAGTGTTTTTGGTTTGATAATATTATTGAATTACGTTTATTATTATTATATTATTATTTTTTATGATTATTTATTAACCACTTGCCTACCAGGCACTTATACCCCCTTATTTACCAGGCCAATTTTCAGCTTTCAGCGCTGCCGCACTTTGATTGACAATTGCGCGGTCATGCAACATTGTACCCATATGAAATTTTGATCATTTTTTTCTCACAAATAGAGCTTTCTTTTGGTGGTATTTAATTGCCACTGGGCGCTTTACTTTTTGCGCTATAAATAAAAAAATTGCAAAAAATTTGAAAAAAAAAAGTTTCTTTGTTTCTATTATAAAATTTTTCAAACAGGTATTTTTTCTCCTTCACTGATGTGCGTTGATGAGGCAGCACTGATGGGCACTGATAGGCGGCACTGATGGGCACTGATAGGCAGCACTAAAGGGCACTGATAGGCAGTACTAATGAGGTGGCACGGATAGGCGGCACTGATATGCAGCACTGATAGGCGGCACTGATAGGTGACACTGATGATGGGGACTGATAGACGGCACTGACTGGCATCACTGCTAAGCACTGACTGGCAGCACTGACTGGCACAACCCCTGGGCACTGACTGGTGGCACTGACTGGCAGCACTGCTGGGCTGCACTGGTGGGTGGCACTGGTGGGCAGCACTGGTGGGTGGGCACAGGTGGGTGGCACTGGTGGGCATAGGTGGGTGGGCACAGGTGGGTAGCACTGCTGGGCACAGGTAGGTGGCACTTCTGGGCACAGGTAGGTGGCACTGCAGAGTGGCACAGGTGGGTGCACTGCTGGGCACAGGTGGGTGATCTGCTGGGCACAGGTGGGCGGAGCTAGTGGGCGCACTGCTGGGCACAGGTGGGCGGAACTTGCGGGTGGCACTGATGATCGGTGCCGATCCCCGCTCTGACAACTGCCGGTTCTCTGCAGTACTTTCCTCACGATCTGACAGCGTGAGGAAAGTGCAGCCGAGAACCGGCACTTGCATTTCCCTCTGATCAGCGTGTCATTGGACACCGCTGATCACGTGGTAAAAGGCCGCTGTGATTGGCCTTTTACCACATCACGTGATCAGCTGTGTCCGTAGGACACAGCGATCACGGAGATCGCCGGGTGCGCGCCCCCTGGGGCGCGCAGCAGAGCGCGTTCTGGGAGGACATCATATGACGTCCACTCAGAACTGGCCGGCCGCAGTGCAGCCGTCATTCGGCTATCTGCGGTCGGCAACTAGTTAAGTAAGTAATTACTAAGAATTGCAGGTCTACAATACATAACACCAAATTTCCATGCAAAAAAATGGTACCGCTTTTGGTACAAAATTCCTGATATAATCATACCGCCAGGGAGGTTAAAAATCTGGATTCTTTTCCTCTCATAATTTTTGTATCAAGAAAATCTTAGCTTGGCAAAGACCACAGATGTCCACTATGAATTACATTTTTTTGTATATGGGACTTTAATTTTTTAATGCAAAAAAGTATAATTTACAATACAGAAACTCTCAAAGAACCAGCAGATGTTCTTCATTGCTCTAGACAAAGCTGTTCTTCATTATATGATATACTGAGGCAGCGTCTCCTGAACCCGTGTGATAAACATTACATAACATTATTCCGTGTGATATCTAATGTCCATGTGACTTCTTGAGGCACCAAGAGTTTATAGGGAAGATTTCTTTTTTATATTTTTACAGAATGGGCTGTTGTCTCTTGCAGCTATGCTGGGACTACACTACTAGATTAGGTGCAACTAGTGCATACATTTTCTCAGTTGGTTGTGAAATCTGGACACTATGGAAACAGGATAGAAAGAAGATCGATTTATTTGAGCTTTGGTGCTGGAGAAGCCATGATGTGCGCCGAGGACTGCCCATACAACTAATAGATCGATTATGCAAGAGATCAAACCGGCTATGTCACTAAAAGCCCAAATGACTAAATGGTTAGCACTTCCGCCTGGCAGTACTGGGGTTGTTGGTTCAAATTCTAACCACGGCACCACCTGCCTGGAGTTTGCATGTTCTCCCTGTGCCTGCGTGGGTTTCCTTCCATACTCCAAAGACATGCTGGTAAGTTAACCTCCCTGGTGGTATTCCAGTACCAGAAGCGGTAACCCCCCCCCGAGCTACACTCGGGAATATCTTGCGGCGCTGCTCCGGGATCTCTTCTTCACTTACCTTGTCCTGCGCTCCCGCGATGTCCCCCCTGCAGCGTCCCCGGCCATGTCCTCCGGCTGATACCAGCATCTGTCTTCTGGGTTCCGTTCCCTGCGATATCGGGACGTACGGGGGACAGAACTGGCGGGAAATTTGAAAGTTGTAAAAGTGACATTCACTAAATTCACTAAAATCACATAGTATAACATTCCTGTATCAAACCATTTCACATACATTTTGTCCCGAGTGCTTTGTCCGGCGCCCTGCCTGCATTTTTACTGTTCTTTCTGCCTGGAAACTGAGAAACGTCCATGGCGTCCAAAAAGCGTCCCTTTAGGTCAAAAGAGGGTTTAGATCAGCTAGAGAACAGCGATAGTAAATCAGAACCACTTGCAGAATTGAGTGATAATGATTCGTGGGGGAAATTCCTCATCAGACACTGAAAACGATTCTGCGACTTTGCTCAGCGATGTGCGAACTTGGCGCTATATTTCAAATTTCAGTGTTTTTGGTTTGATAATATTATTTATTTAAATGTATTATTATTATTTTTTATGATTATTTATTAAATTATAATTTAGGATTTCGTGTTTCATATTTTATCATACCCGGGTTGTTTACTAGACTCTTGTTCGGACAGATTTCAGTGAGTTATTCCTAAAAATTACAGGCCTACAATAAAAAAAATACATATTTCCATGAAAATATGAGCACAGAATATGTGATATAATCAGACCGCTAGGGAGGTTAATTGGCCCCTGTCTAAACTGTCCCTAGTATGTGTATGTATGAAAGTAAGTTAGGGACCTTAGATTGTACACCCCTTGAGGGTTAGGGACTGATGTGAATGTACAATATATATGTATGTAAAGCGCTGCGTAAATTGATGGCGCTATATAAATACCTGAAATAAAAAATAAATAATGAAGTTATGACTGTCAGAAGGGAGGGATCGCTGGAGAAGGAGATATTGTTTGGGAAGACCAAATGAACCAGGTGAAGAGGGAAAGTGACTGCTAGGTGGTTGACTACAGCTGTGGAGATGCCACTGGAGGATCTTACAAGACTAGCACAAAGCAGACTTCTTTCTAGAGCTCATATACATCAGGTCTCTAGGACTCAGACTTGAGTTGATGACAGGCGGGTTTTTATTTTATTTTTTACAGCACATAGATTGAAAAAACTAGCATTACATAATACACAATATGACCAAATGTTTGTGTAGACCATCCACCTGCTATATGGACTTAGTATGTGGACACAAAAAACAAAGTTCTGGTGTTACAAAGGAAAGGTACAGTTAAAGTGATCGTAAACCCAAAAAATCAAAATTGAAGTGACCAGCCTGCCTCACACAGCATAACAGCAGTCCGTAGTTTGGCCAAGAAAGGAGCAGCCAGTCATCTGAAATTCTCTCTGATTTCTCCGACACATTAAAAAAATTGTCACCATACCCCGTCTCCTGTGACTGACCTTAGGAGTCTCCTGCATGAGCATGAGAGAAGGGGTCCTGTCTCCCACAGCCATCCACACAGATCACTCCCAAAACAGACCAGCTGGGGAATTACTCAGTGGACCATGCTGACACTATGTGCTTATCTCTACTAACAGAGCAGAAGGGGGGATACATACTTTCACAGGTCATCATTATCAACTAAGGGGGGGGGAGGGGGTGTTACTAAACCCACAACAGTAAAATCAGTCTGTGGATGCTGCAAAACATGCTTGTTATACTCACCGTGGAACCTAAGGGGCAGGGGCGGACTAACAACTCATGGGGCCCCCAGGCAATAGGGAATCATGGGGCCCCTGTGTCCTTACCCAAACTCAAAAAAGCCTATGAAAAAGGTACCAGGGGCATCTCATGGGGCCCCCTACTGACCCCGGGCCCTCGGGCAGTGCCCGAGCTTCCAAATGGTCAGTCTGCCCCTGCTAAGGGGTTAATCCTCTGCATTGTGTAAAAAAGCCATTTGATCCTGATTGTGCTGTTCCTCCCCTTGTTTAAGCGACAACCTTTTATCTCCTGATAAGACAGACTTAACCGTAGGCATATTGCACATGCTCAGTTTAGTGTGTATTGCTAGTGAGGTTTTTTTTTTTTTCTTTTTAGACGAGTGGATGTGATCAGCATTGTCCAGACAGAAGTAAGGAGTTTTGCATCCTCCTAGAGCAGAAAGAAGACTCCTCCTAGAAGCTTTAGCTAGTGGTTGGCTGAACACTGATAGAAGCCACAAGACTGCTCTAACGGCTGGTGAGAAGAGGTATTTAGCAGTTTATATTTACTAAAATAATTGTATTTCCATGTTTTGTGTACTGTGGGAGACCACAAATAATGAATGCAGGGTCCGGGGAGACCAGAAATAATGAATGCAGGGTCCAGGGAGAGCAGATATAGTGAATGCGGGGTCCAGGGAGACCGGATATAGTGAATGCAGGGTCCGGGGTTTAGTAATACTTTAACCCCACAGCTGCCAGGGTGAAAGCCGAGCAGGAGGATCATAATTAACCCCTCATACATACTTGATTACAATTTTTTAAGACCGGATTTGAGTGTCACATTAATACTATAACAAAGACATCATAGACAATTGCGCCCCTCCAACCTTGTGGTAACGGTTTTTTAAAGACCCTTTTTTCTGTTCCAGCATCACCTTGCCCCTGTGTACAAAGCCATCTCCATAAAGACATGGTTTGATAAGTTTGGTGTGGAGGACCTTACCTGGCCTGCGCACAGCCCTGACCTCAACTCTACTGAACACCTTTGGGATGAATTGGATTGTGATCTTCTCAATCAACATCAGTACCTGACCTCACAAATGGACACTGTCACAGCCTGGTGAAAGTAGTGTTGCCCATCAGTGCTGTCCATCAGTGCAACCCAGCAGTTGCACCCAGCAGTGTTGCCAATCAGTGTCCAGCAGTGCCACCAGTCAGTGCTGTCAGTCAGTGCCGCCAGTCAGCGCAGCCCATTAGTGTCCATCAGTGCTGCCTATCAGTGCCCATCAATGCTGCATCTCAATGCCCATCAGTGCTGCCTATCAGTGCCCATTATTGCTGCATATCAGTGCAGCATCATCAGTGCCTCCTCATCAATGCCCACCATTGCCGCCTCATCAGTGCTACCTCATCAGTGCAACCTATCAGTGCCCATCAGTGCTGCATATCAGTGTCCATCAGTGCTGCCTAATAGAAAACATTTTTTTGCTTATAGTGCAAAAAATAAAACATTCAGTGGTGATTAAATACCAAAATAAAGCTCTATTTGTGATAAATTATAACAATTGAATATGGGTACAGTGTTGCATGACCGCGCAATTGTCATTCAAAGTGTGACATCGCTGAAAGCTGAAAATTGGCCTGGGCAGGAAGGGGGTAAAAGTGCCCGTTAGGCAAGGGGTTAAAGACTCTCTTGGGTGGTTTCCCAGTGCAATGGTTCATGTCCGCTGCATTGCTTTTTTCTATAACAGTTCTTTACTTCCCATTATGAAGAATCCATCAAGGAGGAGTAATTCCTCTGCTTGACTATACAATGGCCATGACACTGCATGAATCCACAAGAGATGTAAGAAACCAGTACACTTCAATGTACCTGCAATCATACAAACGATTGTTGGGTGGAGTTGGCCTTTAAGGAATATCAGGATAATCACTATTGTACTGGATGTTCTTCTGGTTGGTAACACGCATAAATTAGAATCTTGAGCGCAGAGTCCAGTAACTGTGACTTTTATGGCATTCAATACTGTAATGATTAACCAACCAGGCTCAGCTTGAAGTCTATGTAATCCTAGCAATTAATGTGTTCTTCGTTCCCTTTTGTTCTATGAAATGTACCATGAAAAACAAAAAAAGCAAACCTGTTGATCCTGCAAAAAACCCAGCGTTGTCCTGTGCATTATGCAGTCTTGCCTGACAACATTGACATCTATATATTATTATTATTATTATTATACAGTATTTATAAAGTGCCAATAGTTCACTCAGCGCTGTACATTACAAAAGGGGGACAGAACATGTGACAGAACAATACCAATACAATGCAAAACATGAGGGGATCGAGGGCCCTGCTCTTTCGAGCTTACAATCTAGAAGGGATGGGATAGTGGTACAGGAGGAGATAGCTGTGGGGGATGGAGTGGTAGGAAGAGTGGAGGAGGTCAGCAAGTTAGCAGGGGGTGAGGTAGGCTTCCCTGAAGAGATGGGTTTTCAGGGTGCGCCTAAAGGAGAGGAGAGTAGGTGATAATCTGATGGGTTGGGGAAGGGAGTTCCAGAGAATGGGTGACACCCTGGAGAAGTCCTGGAGGCGGGCATGGGAGGAGGAGACCAGGGAACTAGAGAGAAGGAGGTCTTGTGAGGAGCGGAGTGTGCGTGTTGGGCAGTACTTGGATATTAGGTCAGTGATGTAGTTCGGGGCAGTATGGTGGACAGCTTTGTACGTCAGTGTTAGGATTTTAAATTTGATCCGTTGCGCAATCGGAAGCCAGTGGAGGGATTGGCAGAGGGGGGTGGCGGAAACGGAGCGGTTGGAAAGGTGAATGAGTCTGGCAGCCGTATTCAGGATCGACTGAAGCGGGGATAGCCAGCGGCGAGGCAGGCCAGTGAGGAGGGAGTTGCAGTCGAGTCGTGATATGATGAGGGAGTGGATGAGCTGTTTAGTGGTTTCTGGGGTTAGGAACGTGCGGATTTTGGCGATGTTGCGGAGGTGGAGTCTGCACGAGTTTGTTAAAGATTGGACTTGGGGCTGGAAGGATAGGTTGGAGTCTAGAATGACACCAAGTACTCTGGCCTGCAGAACGGGTTTGATATTGGCGTTGTTGGATGTGATGTAGAAGTCAATGGGGGGTGGGGTTCGGGCTGGGGGGAAGACAAGGAGCTCGGTTTTGGAGAGATTCAGTTTAAGGAAGTGGAGCGACATCCAATCTGATATGTCGCTCAGTAGGTGTGTGATTCGGGCAGAGACCGAGGGGGTGAGGTGGGGGGTTGAGAGATAGATTTGTGTGTCGTCGGCATAGAGGTGGTAGTTGAAGCCGTGAGAGTGTATGAGTTGGCCAAGGGAGGAGGTATAGATGGAGAAGAGAAGGGGCCCAAGGACAGAGCCTTGAGGGACCCCAACAGAGAGGGGGAGTGAGGGGGAGGTGGTAGCATTATAGGTAACGCTGAAAGAGCGTTGTGACAGGTAGGATGAGAGCCAGGAGAGAGCAGAATCTCTGAGGCCGAGGGAGTGTAGTATTTTGAGGAGGAGGGGGTGGTTGACCGTGTCGAAGGCCGCAGAGAGGTCAAGGAGTAGGAGCACTGAATAGTGGCCATTAGCTTTGGCGGTTAGCAGGTCGTTGGAGAGTTTGAGTAAGGCGGTTTCGGTGGAGTGTAGGGGGCGGAAGCCAGACTGTAGGGGATCGAGGAGGTTGTTGTTGTTGAGGTGAGAGCATAGGCGGGTGTAGACTAGGCGCTCGAGGAGTTTAGATGTAAGTGGGAGCAGGGAGATGGGTCTGAGGTTGTTCGGGTCATTGGGGTCCAGGGAGGGCTTTTTAAGTATGGGGGTGATGTGTGCATGCTTCAGTGGGGAGGGGAAGGTGCCGGAGGAGAGGGAGAGATTAAAGATGTGGGTGAGGGAGCGTAGGATGGAGGGGGAGGGAGGTCGTAGGAATTGTGAGGGGATAGGGTCGAGGGGGCAGGTGGTGAGGCGGGCATCAGAGAGGATCTTGGAGACTTCCTCAATGGTAGTAAGGTCAAAGGTGTGGAGTGTTGGGGGAGCTTCAGTATGAGGAATGTAGGGTGGGGTGGGAGTGGAGGTCAGAGCAGTGGTGGGGCCGTGGGAGAGGGTTGATGGGGGGGTAGCTGAGTGAGGGGGAACGGGGTTGGAGGGAGTTTGAGCAGTGACGGAGTCCCTGCGGGAAATGTCGAGGGGGAGGGGGGATGAGGGGGTAGCTGTGTGAGAGGGGACGGGTTGAGAGGGCGTGTGAGTTGCGGCAATGTCCTTGAGAATTGTGTCAATCTTGTTTTTGAAGTGATTGGCAATCTCAAGGGCGGTGAGTGAGGTGCTGGGTGGAGGTGGGGGTGGAGAGAGTAGAGAGTTGAAGGTGGAGAAGAGTCGGCGAGGATTGGAGGAGAGGGCCTTGATGAGGGTCAGGAAGTAGGCTTGTTTGGCTGCGTGGAGGGAGGAGGTGAAGGTGCGGAAGGCAGATTTGTAGCAGGTGAAAGCTTGTTGGGATTTTGTTTTGCGCCATAGTCGCTCCAGGGCACGACTTTGTCGTTTGAGGGTTTTGGTGTGATCAGTCTGCCAGGGCTGGAGCGGTCGGGGTCTGATGTTGCGTGTGGTTAAAGGCGCTAGTGAGTCAAGGGCTGCAGACAGCGCGTTGTTGTGGGCAGTCATAGCCAAGTCGGGGCAGGACAGGGGGAGGATGCGGTCGTGGAGTTGATCAGCTGCAGAGTGGAGGGGGGCAGGGTTAAGGTTGCGGAGGTTACGGCTGGTAGTAGTGTGACATTTGGAGGGGTAGGCGTTGGAGGACGAGGAGATAGAGAAGGTGATCAGGTTGTGGTCAGAGAGAGGGAAGGGGGTGTTAGTGAGGTTGTGGGGAGCGCAGCGATTGGAGAAGACAAGATCAAGGATATTACCGAATCAGTGAGTAATTCACACAATAAATGTTTGCTGGACTTTCTTCTATCTGTATTTTACAGCATTCGGCTATTACACACGGGTCACACCAAACCCGACTTTGAAATCGTGCGACTTACAGTGAAGTCGGATGACATGCCAATTTGAGGTGCAATTTCCAAGACATCTGACATAGATGTCTATGCATATCACACCAAAAGTAGTGTATGTACTGTGACAGGCGCGGCGTCAGACCCCCATCCCTTCTCACCAAACTCGTGACCAAAGGACTAGCCAATCTAAAACCGCGATGTCACGTGCGTAACAATACCACACCCAGCTGCACCCCGATTTTCCAGCTAATTGGACCACAAACATACCGGCAGCCTGAATGCGATTGTTACTGGGTCAGGTTAATTACGCAATTAACCCTTCACACTGCCACCACCTCCTTTTTATACAGAGAAAGAGGAAACTCAGCAATACACTAGGATGATTGGTTAATCAACAGTATCCCGCTATCTCTACAGACCGGTTATACAGAGGGTTAAACACTCATAGTAGCGCTCTTCAGTGGCAGGGATTCGTAAGTCACATTAAAGAGCTATAGAAACAGTTCAACACTTTCAGAAAGTAAGATTTATTACCAAAAGGTTAAAAGGGTGCAGTAAAAATATTTACAGAAAGAAGATGTAACCAATATATATATATAAATATACAAAGCATAACAGCACAGCAAACGGCAGAACAGAGTTTAAAAGGTTAAAGTACTTGCCAGTCAGCCTTGGTTTTAAGCAGCTTCAAGTTTCATGAGCTTAAAAGGGATTTCTGTTCTCGACTGCTAGTTCCATTGGTTCATCGCAGGAGACTTAGCTTTCTCTCGGTCTGCTAGATGTTAAAACGCAGACGGTCCCCACTTCTCTGACTACACACAAAGCATAACAGCTTCTTTTCTGCAAAAATCAATTGGTATCTTCTTACAACAGACAAGCCTATTGCCTTATTTGGGAAAAGGATGGCATAGACAGCTATACTGAACACATTCCTGAGGGAGGGGGAATGAGGGGATACATGAAGACTTCTTAATACAGTGAGAGCCGTGCCTGGCTCTTGTATGCACGATTACTACACCAGCCCCCCCCCCCCCCCTCAGGTGATGGCATATGAGTTTAAGAGCAATACCAAAATGTAGAAGTTTGGAGCAAAATGGAGAACCGCACCTCTCCCTGTGGGCATCATTGTGACATGTACTACTTTAGAAATTGGTGCGGCTCTGACCAAGTTTGAACCGCACCGATATGACCGCTCTAATTGCAGACAATAGGGTGCGACTTGGCATGCGATTTTCAAATAGCATGCCAATTCGCATCCAGTGTGACTGGGAACTTAAAGATAACTCACTTTATGTGTCAATCATTTTAAGAGAATTTGCCCATCCACATACAATATAACAGATTACAAATGTGATTAAGCCACCGGTCACAGCGCAGCGATTTAAAATTGCGCGATTTGTGTGCAATTTCAGGTGCGATTTCTGAAGACTTTATTGCTACTTGTTAAGATTTTTTAACGATTTCTTGCAATTTGCAGTGCGATTTCCATTATATTCTATGTACGTGAAATGGCGACAAAACTTCAGAAAAGGTCATGCAAGAACTACTTTAGAAATTGCGTTTCAGCAAATAGCACATGTTAAGACCCTGACATTTACATTCATCAGATGCTATTTCAGGTGTGATTTCAATTCCCAAATTGCACCTGAAATCTCACCGGTGTGACAGCGCTGTAAAACTGAACTCCAAAAATTCAGCAACTTTTTAAAAAGTACAGGCTTGCTGTGAGTTAAGTCCAATTATTGATTTACTTTATTTATTTAACCCCTCGCCCTCCTGAGGATTTCCCTCCCTTCCTGGCCAGGCCATTTTTGCGATATAGTGCTGCGTTACTTTAACTGACAATTTCGCAGTCATGCAACACTGCACCCAAATGAAATTCACGTCCTTTTTTTCCCATAAATAGAGCTTTCTTTCGGTGATATTTGATCTCTGCTGGTTTTTTTATTTTTTGCACTATAAAAAAAAGACCGACAATTTTGAGAAAAAAAATATTTTTGACTTTTTGCAATTAAACATGTTCAGTAAAAAATTATAAAAATCTAATTTCGTCATAAATTTAGGCCAAAATGTATTCTGCTCCGTGTCTTTGCTAAAAAATATCCCAATACATGTAAATTAATTGGTTTGCGTGAAAGTTATAGCTTCTACAATGGCGGTATATATACTGGAATTATTTTTTCTACTAGTAATGGCGGTGATCAGCAACTTTCAGTGGGACTGCGGCGGGCATTCTGACACTGGGGGGGGACCTAACTTGGTGTCACTGACATCCCCAGTGACACCAAAATAGTGATCAGTGCTAAAAAACAGCACTGACACTGTACTAATGGCACTGGGCAGGAAGGTTTTAATGTGAGGGGCGATCAAAGGGTTAACTGTGTGCAGGGAGTGTTTTATTAAGGGGCGGGTGTGTGTGTTTCACTGTAAGCACACTGATTGGGATGGCTGTGCTGTGCACAGCCATCCTGAGCAGTGTGCCCGAGCTATCCCCGTCGGTGATTGTCGGTAATCACCGGAGGGTAACCTCCTGCCAGAACCCGGTGATTCACATCACCGTGCGCGCCCCCTAGAAATGCAAAATCATGTATATATACGTGATTTTGTGCATCCGTGCCGCTGTGTAGCAGTATATCTGCTATACGGCGGAGGGTAAGCGGTTAAAGCAAAAAAAAACATTTGTGGTGTGCAACAAGTACAATAATTATCACTTTAAAATGAAACATTGTGGTATCCCCACTCTCTTCCGCAACTTTGACTATCCGGGATTGGTTTAAACAAGCAATTCTCCTTGGCAAATTTCCCCTCACCACTTTCCCCTCTTGGAGGTTATCCTTGGTTCATTCCAGGAGAGGACCTAACTTTCTTTAAATACTGGGGGTGGGACCTCATGAAATCTGAAGTTTCCGTTTTATATCTGGCACGTGCTTGAGGTCACTAATAGACCTCCGCTCAGAATGGGGGACGTCTCCTTGGGATAGTTGGAAACATTGACAGCTTAGTATATTTTCTGACACCATACAAATGGATGTGAGATCTTGCGGCTCTTTATCTAAGTTTAAGTCTATGATAGGGCAGGTTCTACCCATCTTCTCTCCAAATTATATAAATTACTGTTGCAGAAATTGACTACTACGACTCCCTACTACATTTGGGAGTGGGAGAAGGAGCTGGGTAGAGACCTACTGGACTTTAGTATTGACACAATAATATCCTTAGCTCATACTTCATCGGTTAATTCAAAAGCTCAGGGATCGTGTGTCCAATTTATATCCAGATGGTATAGGGTACCTGACAGACTATCCCGTATTTTCTCAACATTATTCGAGCTTTGCTGGAGAGGGTGCGGGCAGAGGGGCACTTTCCTACACCTGTGGCGGGACTGCTCAGCTATCTGCCCTTTTTGGTCCACCATATTCATGAGGTCACACCGTCCCAATTGGCAGATGATCCTTTACCTATCCTATTTCCACCATATTCATGAGGTCACACCGTCCCAATTGGCAGACGATCCTTTACCTATCCTATTTCCACCATATTCATGAGGTCACACCGTCCCAATTGGCAGACGATCCTTTACCTATCCTATTTCAAGACACAAAACAATCGGTTGGGTCATACAAACGGTCCTTGATACCTCATCCCCTCAATGCTGGCAAATCCCAATTCACTGGAAATCTCCTGTAATACCCACAGCCAAGGAGTGACTGCAGAAGGTACTGGATATTATGGAGGCTGAGGAGTGGAGACATCAAAGTGTACACATTTCTAATCATTTATAATAAGTTGTATGGGTGATGGCCGGTGGCTTGATTTTCTTATCTCTGACTGGTATAGACAACTAATGTTGTAATTGTATTTCATTCTGAAAGACAAGTTTCTGTTATCAGTCTCTTTCAGGGACTTTCTGACCAGGACAGGTTAAAAATTATTGTTTTTGTTTTCTTTGGTAACCGTTTCTCCTGTTTACCCCTTTCTTGGTTCACTCTTCTTTCCCCCTCCTTTTTTTCTTCCCTTTCTCCTTACATTCCCCCTTGGTATCTGTAAGGTTTCAAGCGGATTCTCCAACGATGTTTGTTACTAGTTGGGCGTTGTACTTCTGCAGCATGTTATATTGTTGTGGTATTTCTTCGGAGACCATTATGGTCCTCTCCTTGGGAATGTATATATTGTCTCTTTTCTGTTTTGACTTTCGTGAAAATAAAGATAAAAAAATAATTAAACAGTGTGTTTCTCTTAATTGTGTTTTCTTTCTTAACCACTTGCCCTCCTGAGGATTTACCCCCCCACTTCCAAACAGGTGCCTATGCATGAAAACCACAATTGCGCAAAAAAAAATATTTTTCCCATCACCATGCAGGTAGAGTGAGATCAGTAATTCTCGTCCTACAGTTAAAGTGATTAACCCCTTGCCCTCCAGAGGATTTACACCCCCCCCCCCCCCTTCCTGACCAGGCCATTTTTTGTGTTACGGTGCTGCATTACTTTAACTGACAATTGCGCGGTCATGCAACGCTGCACCCAAATGAAATTTACATCCTTTTTTTTCCACAAATTGAGCTTTCTTTTGGTGGTATTTGATTGCCTGTGCATTTTTTATCTTTTGTGGTATAAAAAAACCAGACTGACAATTTTGAGAAAAAAAAACAATATTTTGACTTTTTGATATTAAACATGTCCAGTAAAAAAATTGAAAAAATATAATTTCGTCATAAATTTAGGCCAAAATGTATTCTGCTCCATGTTTTTGCTAATACAGTGATCAGGGCTAAAAAATAAAACACTGACACTGTACTAATGGCATTGGGCAGGAAGGGGTTAACATCAGGGGCGATCTAAAGCAGTGTGCTTCACTGTAATCACACTGCTTTAGATGGCTGTGCTGAGCACAGCCATCAAAAGCAGTGTGCCAGAGCTGACAGGGAGGAGAACTGTTAGTAAGCAAAACAGTTCTCCTCCCCTTCAGAGATCTTTGGATATCACCGGGTGCCGGCGAGTAATTACTGGCCGGGACGAAGTGACTGAGAACCGCTGCCCCTACCCGTAAATGCAAAATCATGTAAATGTACGTGATTTTGTGCACCCTTGCCGCCCTGTAGCAGTATTTCTGCTATAGGGCGGTCGGGAAGCGTTTAAAATATGTTTGTATACAGTAAAACAATCAAACTAAAGAAAAACTGCAATTAAAACTGCAAGCTGATGTTAGAAGGTGATTGGCTCCCACCTTCTAACTGCTTGTCTAGAGAGAGCGGTCTGTAAACTCAGCAGTGGAGGGGTAATGGTCCAACCCAGGGCCAGTGCTACCACTAGGGCGCACTGCCTTCTGGTTTCCATACTCTCCACCATGGCCGGATCTAGGGGGGTGCTGGTGTGGGCTATACCCCCTAGATTTCAGTTGTGCTCCCCCCAGGCTGGCCTTTTCATGGGCACTGTGCCTTGGCGCTGAGTGCTAAAAGCGGTGTGTGTGTGTGTGGGGGGGGGGGGGTATTTGGGTAAAGTGGGAGGATTTTATGCTGGGAAGAGTAATTTGGAGGGGTTTTAGCTAGAGGAGGGATTAGGGGGAATTTGTCCTAGGTGAGGGGATTGAAAGAAGAGGATTGGTGCTTGGGGGGGATTGGGGGGATCTGTGCTAGAAGGGGGGATGTGGGGGGATTTGTGTTAGGAGGAGGGGTAGGGGGATTGGGAGGGAGGATTTAAGGGGGGAGGAATTTGTGCTAGAAGGATAAATTGGGGGGGTCATGCTAGGAGGGGGGGATCTGTGCTAGGAGAAGGAATTCGGGGGAGGGGGGTTATGTTAGGAGTGGGGGATTGGGGGAGGGATTTGTTGTAGGAGAGGGTATTTGGGGGGGGTGCTAGGAGAGGGGGATTGGGGGGATTTATGCTAGGAGGGGGGATTGGGGGAGGGATTTGTTGTAGGAGAGGGTATTCGGGGGGTGCTAGGAGAGGGGGATTGTGGGGATTTATGCTAGGATATATGCTAGGATATGCTAGGAGGGGGGATTGGGAGAGGGATTTGTGGTAGGAGAGGGGATTCGGGGAGGTGTGCTTGGAGAGGGAGATTGGAGGGATTTATGCTAGGAGGGGGGATTGGGGGATGAATTTGTGATTGGGGGGGATTGTGTTGTTCTAGGTGGGGAGATTTGACTGGGGATGAAGGATTTCCCCGATTTATAATAGGAGGAGGGATTGGGGGGATTTATGCTAGGAGGGGGGATTGGGGGAGAGGATTTGTGATTGGGGGGGATTGTGTTGTTCTAGGTGGGGAGATTTGACTGGGGATGAAGGATTTGTGCTGGGAAGGGTAATTTGGAGAAGGCTTTGTGCTAGGAGGAGAGATTGGGGGGATTTATGCTAGGAGGAGGGATTACGGGGGATTTATGCAAGGAGGGGAGATTGGGGGGCTTTATGCTAGGAGGGGGGATTAGGGGGCATTTATGCTAGGAGGGGGGATTAGGGTGATTTATGCTAGGGGGGGGATTGGGGGGATTTACGCTAGGAGGGGGGATTAGGGGGATTTATGCTAGGAGGGGGGATTGGGGGGATTTATGCTAGAAGGGGGGATTAGGGGGATTTATGCTTGGAGGGGGGATTAGGGGGATTTATGCTAGGAGGGGGGATTGGGGGGATTTATGCTAGAAGGGGGGATTAGGGGGATTTATGCTAGGAGGGGGGATTGGGGGGATTTATGCTAGAAGGGGGGATTAGGGGGATTTATGCTTGGAGGGGGCATTGGGGGGATTTATGCTTGGAGGGGGATTAGGGGAATTTATGCTTGGAGGGGGCATTGGGGAGATTTATGCTAGGAGGGGGGATTAAGGGGATTTATGCTTGGAGGGGGGATTGGGGAGATTTATGCTAGGAGGGGGATTTGGGGGAGAGGATTTGTGCTAGGGTTGAAATTTTAAGGGGAAAGAGGACATGTACTAGGAGAAGTGAAGTAGAACTACAGGTAAAGTTTTATTTTTTTGTGGGGGGGTGCAAGTAGCTGGTTTTGCCTAGGGGACAAAATAGTCTAGCACCGGCCTTGGTCCAACCCCTGATGTTTTCTCCTTGTGCAGGGTGACTGGTCTTGCCTCCGCCCCTTCCTGTATTTTCTGTAGTGGGTGGAGCCCGCTGGGCCCCTCCCACAGCTCAGCTGTCTGCACAAGCTATGTACAGCGCAGTGATGATGTCACTGCTACATTTACAAAGTTAGAACTTGGTTTGCACAAGTAATAGGTGCACGTAAAGCAGATTTATATCCTCTGTGGCCATTGAGGAACATGTTTAAATGAAAGTGTTCTTGCCTGGAGTTCAGCTCTAAATATCGATGTACCCCCCCAGCTCTAAATATCGATGTACCCCCCCAGCTCTAAATATTGATGTACCCCCCCAGTTCTAAATATCAATGTAACCCCCCAGTTCTAAATATCAATGTACCCCTCCAGCTCTAAATATCGATGTACCCCCCCCCAATAGGTAACAATGTAGAGCAGTAACAGGAAATAGTGACATGTGGGGTAGTACATGGGTGGGGGATGGTCTATGACATCCATCACATTCCAGCAGTGCTGGCTTCTGATCTCCTGCAGTCACATGGTTATGGCATTGTATTCGGCGACATTTGTAGCGACCTCACATCCAGATATTACATCTCTCCATCTTCTCTTCTCAGATGGTGACAGACCTGTCATTCCTGCAGATGCGGCAGCCCCACATGACACCACCGATGAGGATTGCTGTAGCCAGGATTGCTATACACAGAGCGGCAGGCATCCAGTACGTCACCCCTGGAAGAGAGATTTGGGAAACTCTTTAGAGGGAGAGCTTTAGTTGTATTATTTAGCATTCAGACTCATTCACAAAGGCGGCCAAGGGGCAGGAAAGCCATGGTTTTACCACCCCCGACCACACGCAGCCGCTCAGGGCTGTAAACATACTCCAACTGTGGCAAAAATTATACGGCATGTCATTCAAGAGAATGGGGCTTCAGTCGCGGGGCGGTAATGGCAGGTCGGCATTTTCAGGGTTAAAATGGGTGGTAAGGAGATGATATATCAGATCGCTTCTCAGGAGGGCGGCTGTAATAGCGAGTGAGAATGAGCCCTAATAGTTACTAGGAGATAATGATTGCAGTGGTGCCACCTCCACACCCCTAAGCCTTCTGATTGGACAATGAAGGAGCAGCAACACTCTGATAAGTCATCAACTCTATATGCTCCGCTCTCTCCTCCTGTCAGCATGTTCCCTGTCAGCAAATGTGCATGCAGTAGACTGTGATTGGCTCTCAGTGCTGCCCAGTGGTGTACTTAGGTTTTGTGCTGCCCTAAGCAACACAAAATCAATGAGAGAGGAAGAAAGGGAGGCTGCATGGTGACAGGGTATAAAGGGTGGTGACAATGAAGGAGGGGTGTGTACAGTGTATTATGGGGGGTGATGGGGGAGCCATAGCTGTACCCCGACCCCTCAGAGTGATCTCCCTCCCCCCCACAGAGACTGCCCCCATATACACTGATCCCCCCCCCCAAGATTTCCCCCATATACACTGATTCTACCCCCCCTCCCAAAGACTGCCCCCATATACACTGATTCTACCCCCCCTCCCAAAGATTGCCCCCATTTACACTGATTCTACCCCCCCTCCCAAAGACTGCCCCCATATACACTGATTCTACCCCCCTCCCAAAGAATGACCCCATATACACTGATCCCTCCTCACAGACTGACCCCATAAACACTGATCCCTCCCCTCGGACTGACCCCATATACACTGATCCCTCCTCACAGACTGACCCCATATACACTGATCCCACCTCACAGACTGACCCCATATACACTGATCCCACCTCACAGACTGACCCTATATACACTGATCCGTCCTCATAGACTGACCCTATATACACTGATCCGTCCTCACAGACTGACCCCATATACACCGATCCCTCCTCACAGACTGACCCCATATACACCGATCCCTCCTCACAAACTGACCCCATATACACCGATCCCTCCTCACAGACTGACCCTATATACACTGATTCGTCCTCACAGACTGACCCCATATACACCGATCCCTCCTCACAGACTGACCCCATATACACCGATCCCTCCTCACAGACTGACCCCATATACACCGATCCCTCCTCACAGACTGACCCCATATACGCCGATCCCTCCTCACAGACTGACCCCATATACACTGATACCTCCTCACAGACTGACCCCATATACACCGATCCATCCTCACAGACTGACCCCATATACACCGATCCCTCCTCACAGACTGACCCCATATACACTGATCCCTCCTCACAGACTGACCCCATATACGTTGATCCCCCCTCAGACTGACCCCATATACACTAATCCCTCCTCACAGACTGACCCCATATACAATGATCCCTCCTCACAGACTGACCCCATATACACTGATCCCTCCACAGAGACTGACCCCATATACCCCGATCCCTCCTCACAGACTGACCCCATATACACCGATCCCTCCTCACAGACTGACCCCATATACACCGATCCCTCCTCACAGACTGACCCCATATACACCGATCCCTCCTCACAGACTGACCCCATATACGCCGATCCCTCCTCACAGACTGACCCCATATACGCCAATCCCTCCTCACAGACTGACCCCATATACACTGATACCTCCTCACAGACTGACCCCATATACACCGATCCGTCCTCACAGACTGACCCCATATACACCGATCCCTCCTCACAGACTGACCCCATATACGTTGATCCCCCCTCAGACTGACCCCATATACACTAATCCCTCCTCACAGACTGACCCCATATACACTGATCCCTCCACAGAGACTGACCTCATATACACTGATTTCTCCACACAGAATGACCCCATATACACTGATCCCTCCTCACAGACTGACCCCATATACACCGATTTCCCCTACAGACTGACCCCATATACAATGATTTCTCCTCACAGACTGACCCCATATACAATGATTTCTCCTCGCAGACTGACCCCATATACACTGATCCCTCCTCACAGACTGACCCCATATACACCGATCCCTCCTCACAGACTGACCCCATATACACCGATCCCTCCTCACAGACTGACCCCATATACGCCAATCCCTCCTCACAGACTGACCCCATATACACTGATACCTCCTCACAGACTGACCCCATATACACCGATCCGTCCTCACAGACTGACCCCATATACACCTATCCCTCCTCACAGACTGACCCCATATACGTTGATCCCCCCTCAGACTGACCCCATATACACCGATCCCTCCTCACAGACTGACCCCATATACAATGATCCCTCCTCACAGACTGACCCCATATACACTGATCCCTCCACAGAGACTGACCTCATATACACTGATTTCTCCACACAGAATGACCCCATATACACTGATCCCTCCTCACAGACTGACCCCATATACACCGATTTCCCCTACAGACTGACCCCATATACAATGATTTCTCCTCACAGACTGACCCCATATACAATGATTTCTCCTCGCAGACTGACCCCATATACACCGATCCCTCCTCACAGACTGACCCCATATACACTGAAATCTCCTCACAGACTGACCCCATATACACTGATCCCTCCTCACAGACTGACCCCATATACACCGATCCCTCCTCACAGACTGACCCCATATACACCGATCCCTCCTCACAGACTGACCCCATATACACTGATCCCTCCTCACAGACTGACCCCATATACACTGATCCGTCCTCACAGACTGACCCCATATACCCCGATCCCTCCTCACAGACTGACCCCATATACACTGAAATCTCCTCACAGACTGACCCCATATACACCGATCCCTCCTCACAGACTGACCCCATATACACCGATCCCTCCTCACAGACTGACCCCATATACACTGATCCCTCCTCACAGACTGACCCCATATACATTGATCCCTTCTCACAGACTGACCCCATATACACCGATCCCTTCTCACAGACTGACCCCATATACACCGATCCCTCCTCACAGATTGACCCCATATACACCGATCCCTCCTCACAGACTGACCCCATATACACTGATCCCTCCTCACAGACTGACCCCATATACACTGATCCGTCCTCACAGACTGACCCCATGTACATTGATTCCCCCAGACCGATCCTTATGGATCCAGGTACTTTGTGGGCCCCCTACCCAGAAATGCCAAATTATGTATATATATATATATGTGATTTGCACACAGGGGCCGCCCTTTAGCAGTATATCTTTAAGAGGGGGGGGGGGGGGTTGACTGACTTGGTGTCACTGACATCCCCGGTGACACCAATACAGCGATCGGTGCTAATAAAAAGCACTGACACTGTATTAATGGCACTGGGCAGGAAGGGGCTAACATGAGGGGCGATCAAAGGGTTAACTGTGTTCTGTTTTACTATGTGGGCTGTGTGTGTGCTTCACTGTAAGCATGCTGCTGTGCAAAGCCATACAAAGCAGTGTGCAGGAGCTGACAGGGGAGAGACCTGTGTTGTTTATACATAGGTCTCTCCCACGTCGGAGACACTCGGTGGTCACAGAGTGCCATCGAGTAATAATCGGCCAGGACCCGGTGATTGACAGCCGAGGCCGCGAATGGCGGTGCAGGTAGGGCGCGCGCTCCCCTACCCGAAACTGCAAAATCACGTGTGTATATATATGTGAGTTTGCGCACCGTGCAGTATTCCTGCTATGGAGCGGCCAGGAAGCGGTTAATATTGTTAAAGTTGTTATTGTTGATATTTATTTTTGTACTTTTATTTTGCATAAAACATTTAACAGTTAATTTCATGAGATCATTTACGAGGCCGTGTTCAGGGACAGAAATAATGGCGGGGCAGGGTAGGGGTTGGGTGGGGCAACTGCTGGCTAGAAACTCTTAAGGCCTGGTTAGCAGCTCAGGACTTGAAATTTTGAGCCCCTGACTGAATTAACCTCCCTGGAGGTATTCCCGAGTGTAGCTCGGGGTAAAGTTTCAGCACCACAAGCAGTAACCCCGAGCTACACTCGGGAATACACTGCAGCGTTGCTCCGGGATCCCTTGATCACTTACCTTGTCCTGCGCTCCCGCGATATCCCCCCCGTAGTGTCCCCGGCCATCTCCTCCGGCCGATGCCGGCATCCGTCTTCTGGGTTCCGTTCCCTGCGACGTCGGGACATACGGGGGACGGAACGGCGGGAAATTTAAAAATGTCAAAAAGTGACATTCACTCAATACACTAAAATCACGTAGTATAACATTCCTGTATCAAACCATTTCACATACATTTTGTCCCGAGTGCTTTGTCCGGCGCCCTGCCTGCATTTTTACTGTTCTTTCTGCCTAGAAACTGAGAAACGTCCATGGCGTCCAAAAAGCGTCCCTTTAGGTCAAAAGCGGTTTTAGACTGGCTAGAGAACAGCGATAGTAAATCAGAACCACTTGGAGAATTGAGTGATAATGATTCGTGGGGGAAATTCCTCATCAGACAATGAAAACGATTCTACAACTGAGCTCAGCGATGTGCGAACTTGGCGCTCTATTTCAAATTATATTATTGAATTAAATTTATTATTATATTATTTTTTATTAAATTATGTTATGGGATGTTTACTAGACTCTTGTTCGGCCAGATTTCAGTGAGTTATTCCTAAAAATTACAGGCCTACAATAAAAAAACAACATATTTCCATGCAAACAAATGTACCGCTTTGAGCACAGAAATACTGACATAATCAGACCGCTAGGGAGGTTAAAGTGGAATTCCAGGCTTCACCCTAGCTAGTCTTAAAAAAGTCCTCCACCCTCCTAACTTCTGTGCTTACTGACCTGTGTAAGAAGGTTGCATATACTTACTTTTAGGCCACTCACATCCAGCCACGTGATTGGTTCCCAGGGCTGTGGATAAGGGGGTACCACCAGTCCTCCTGTACAGGGCCCAGGCCAGCAGGAGGGCCCAAGAAGCTGGGTATATTGGTTGTGGGCAGGGAGGGTGATCAGCACTAGTGGGGGGAGGTGGGAGGAATTACTGGAACTGATCCCCTGTATGGTTCTCTCTGCAGCAGCTCAAAGATGGCTTCTTCTGCTCTCCCTCCCGCTGACTTCTGGCTGCTGCAGAGGGAGCCATACAGGGGATCGGTTCCAGTAATTGCCCCCCAATGCACCCATCACCCTCTCTGTGCACCATAGGTTTCTGCCTGCTGCCCAGGCTCCCCTGTGTGCCCCCAAACCTGCAGTGCTGCCGGCTTCCCTCCTCTCCTTCCCACCGGCAGCTGCAAGCACACAATAGGATCCTTCAGGATGGGGAGTGGGGGGAAGGGTCCAGTAAATGTCACATTTTACAGGCCCTTCCTTTCCTGAATGAACACAATGAGTATTCAGTATCAATGACTTGCATAGTGAACAGTGTTTTTTGTTTGCGGGGGGGGGGGGTGCCCTGTCAGGTTGGCTGTATGGGGTCCCGTGATTTCTAACAGCAGCCCTGTTGGTTCCCATGTGTCAGCCAGAGGCAGCTACAGGGGAGAGAGTGCTCCCACAATGGCTGGCAATGCCTGAAGTGGTGAGGTCACCCATAGGCTTCAACGACCCATCCATTATTGGTGCTCCCTCTTCTCCCCTGCAGCGGCGCTGGCTGACAAAGGGGAGTGGGATCCCATGATCAGACCAAAGTGGCCTGTAGGGGAAAGAGTGCTCCCGCAATGGCTGGCAATGCCTGAAGTGGTGAGGTCACCCATAGGCTTCAACGACCTATCCGTTATAAGTGCTCCCTCTTCTCCCCTGCAGCGGCGCTAGCTGATACAGGGGAATGGGATCACATCATCAGACCAAAGCGGCCTGAAAGTAAGTATATACAACCTTCTTACACAGGTTGAAAGCATAGGTGTTAGCAGGGGGGGGAGGAACGGTTTTAAGAGTAGTTAGGGTTACGCCTGGAATTCCACTTGGGTTTCAGTCCATGGATCCTTCCCATGTTTGATCCTCACCTTCCACACTGAGTGATACAATTCCGTCTTTATGGACTTTGTCATAAATGACCACACATTTGTAGACCCCATCATCAGTGGTCATCACATTGGAAAGCATTAGAGAAGCAATTCCGTTCCTTAGCCAGTCGATCTTCATGGACGCCCTCTTCTCTTTCACAGTCAGCTCGTTGCAGTATGTCAGAACAAATTCATTTCTGAATATCCATATTATCTGCAGCAGTGTGGTGTTTATGGGAGCGCCCCCCCATGAGAAGGTGCAGGGAAGGGTGACATTGGAGCCCACCTTGGCCGTCTTGTTTGACACAAAGATTTCCAGCGCAATCCCTGCAGGAAACAATAATGTGATTTAGTTTGTTTTTACAACCATACTCAAGGATAGATGAATGCATTTAGTGCCGGTTCACACCACAATTTCTGCATTCCGGATGCGTTTCTGAGTTGTGTTTTTTCCCCTCTTTTCCTTCCTCTCAATTACAACATGTGCATTCTGGGGCATTCTTTGATTCATTTTGACACGTTTCAAATGCATTCCATACAGTAAAAAATGAGACATGTTCTACTTTTGTTGACTGCACTGGAATGCACTGCGTGGTTGTGAAGAAGGCCATTGGAATCCATAATAAACACTGTCATAGTTAGATAGTTAGTCTGGCTGAAAAAAGTCCATGCAGGTCTACCATTGAAAAAAAAAAGTTATAATCCTATACCCACAGTTGATCCAGAGGAAGGCAAAAATTACCAGCAAAGCATGATCCAATGTGTTCCTGCAGGGGAAAATATTCCTTCCTGATCGCCCGAGATGCATTATTGTGCTTGTGCTGAACCTTTAGTGCAGTGCACCTTTGCTTACCATGTGCAGATGCAGGCTCCTCTAACCCCATTTCCCATAATTCTCTAGGCTTCTGGACACACCCAGGAGGTATCCATTATTCTCTTTCCCACCCCCTGGTGCTCAGAGGGACTGTACCTGATGAGACAGCAGTGACAGGGCATGTGAGCTATCACCAGGGGAATGCTCCTCCTACAATGATCCAGGCTTGCGGTCAGGGCCGTGGATAAGGGGTTACCACCAGTCCTCCTGTATGGGGCCCAGGCCAGCAGAGGGGCCCAGGCAGCTGGGTGAATCGGATGTAGGCAGGGAGAGTGATTGGCACAGCGGGGGGCAATTACTGGAACCCGTCCCCTGTATGGCTCTCTCTGCAGCAGCTGAAAGCTGGCTTCTTCCTCTCCCTCCAGCTGGCTTTCAGCTGCTTCAGAGAGAGCCAAAAAGGGAAATGGTTACAATAATTGTACCCATCACCCTCCCTGTATACCATACATTTCCCCCTGCTGCCCCCACCCCTGTAATGTTTCCCTCCTCTCTTGGTTCTCAGGGCTGTGCATAAGGGGGTGACATTAGTCCTCCTGCACGGGGCCCAGGCCAGCAGGAGGGCCCAAGAATCTGGGTATATTGGCTATGGGCAGGAAGACTGATCAGCACTGGGAAGGAGGGGGGAGGAATTACTAGAACTGATCCCCTGTATGGTTCTCTCTGCAGCAGCTCAAAGCTAGCTTCTTCGGCTCTCCCTCCCGCTGACTTTTGGCTGCTACAGAGAGCCATACAGGGGATCGGTTCCAGTAATTACCCCCCACCGCACCCATCACCCTCTCTGTGCACCATAAGTTTCCCCGTTGCCCAGGTTCCCCTGTGTGCCTTCAACCCTGCAATGCTGCTTCCCTCTTCTCCTTCCCACTGGCAGCTGCTAGCACACAATCGGATCCTTCAGGATGGAGAGTGGGGGAAGTGTCCAGTAAATATGTCACATTTACCAGCCCCTTACTTTCCTGAATTAACACAATGAGTGATTTGTACCAACCAATCACTGTGTTCATTCATAATTGAAGCACAGTAAACTGTGTTTTCTTGTGGGAATGGGGCGGAGGGCTTGTCAGGTTGGCTGTATGGGGCCTGTTCTGTCTCTCTAATCTAAGCATTGATAGTGTGATCTCTGTAACTTACAGTTGTGATGAGATAGCACTAACTTCAACCTCAGTTGGATACCACAGTCAGTGACTCAATCGATAAGACATCTTGTAGATCTTGTGAAATTTATTCCATAAACTGAGAGAATCTTACAACAATGGACATTCGATAGGTCAAAAGATCATAATGTGATCTGCTCCATGACATGAGGCTAGAGCTGCAATGCATTTCTGGGAAAGGGGAGGGCTATCTATACAGCATTAACTAAACCAAAGGAAAGGGAGGAGCAGATACAAGATATAGAAACACTTAAAGGCATATGATTGTCAATATGACAGTGATGTGAAACATGACAGGCTGGTTTGGGGGGCCCTGTTAGCTTGGCTGTATGGGGCCCTGTGGTTGCTAACAGCAGCCCTGCTTGTGGTCCACTTGGTTTGAGAACATGAGCATGCAGCTTCCTTCCACGCCCCAGTCACTACACAGTGCTCCATGCCAGTTTTGTCTGGACTGCCAAGCCCAAAGCAGGGTTGTCCTGTTCATGCAGCCATTGTCATTTGTAGCCAGAGCAGACTACCTGCCACTACCCTGTGGAGCCGGTCTGGGGATCCCTTCAGCTGCCCACCTGGACTACCAGAAACAGAGAGAGGCTGTTCCAAGGGAAATGCAAGTAGTCATTTGCACTGACTGCTTATCTTTCTTTGCTGAGTTTCTAATAGACTGTGCTGCCATCTAGTGAGCCTTTAGGAAAACTGCTCATGGCAGCCCTGTTATTGTAGCATCTTCATTCTGTTGTATATTGTGCTGTGTTGCATGTAAATCTCATTGCCGCTCTGACTCTGTGGGCATTGTTGCTTTCTACTCTGCATTTATTATAACGTTCAAGTTAAAGCCACCCTCTGATCCTTCAGCCCATCACAAATCCTGTTACACAACAAACCATCAGATATATTTTAATCTCTCCTTCCCCAAACAGCACATAATCACATTTTCTACACTGCTCTGCTGCTGCATTCAACTACCAGGAGCAGAAGAATTGAAGGCACAAGTCAAGTCAGAGCTTACACAGGGCTGGGGACCAGTGCCATCCCGAGGCAGGTGCGGGGGGTGCGCGTCGCACCGGGTGACACCAACTGCACGGGTTGACACTGGACCCGCTCCATGAAAAGGTAAGTTGTAAAGCAAGCCGACGATCCCTGCAGGATGGATCCGATCCATCCTGCGGGGATCGTCGGCTTTCTTTACAACTTACCTTTTCGTGGAACGGGTCTGGTGTCACCCCATATAGGTTGCATGCAGACCATCCCTGCAGGATGAATTGGATCTTCAGATTGGGGAGCATAATGGATTGGACTCTGATTCATTATGCTCAATTGGGGAGCATAATGGATGGAGCATTGGGGAGCATAATGGATTGGAGTCTGATCCATTATGCTCAATCCGTAGGTCCGATCCATTCTGCGGGGATTGTCGGAGGGGGTGTCACCAAGTGTTATCGCACCGGTGACACCAACCCTAGGGACGCCCCTGAGCAGAAATACAAATCTTTTGGCAGGCTAAACAGTTCCTATACATCTGTGTATTTAGCGGTTTTCCTGGAGTTTGGCTTTAACAGTTTAGGTGAATGCTGAGAAGGTGAATTTTCGTACCAGTTTCTACCATTGATAGTTATTTACATCACTCAATAGTACAAAGAAATATGACGGAGTTCTGTGATCTAAAAAATAACGCACTTCAGCAGAAAATATGCAAACCATCACCACATCCAGATTTCACCTGGCATTAGCTCTATATATGCCCCATGAAGTTTCTTTAGTTGCCAATTGAAACAATATAATACATTGCACTTTACACCCACTCTTCATTAAAAATACTAAGAACATGATTAGTATTAAGGATAATAGTACACAATCTATACCTGATTGAGGCCAGCCAAGAAGAAGTAGCAATCCTCCGACCAGATTCATCTCATCTGATGAACAAATAAAAGTAGGTTAATGTACAATTCCTTTCATTTGGTTTCAGGGACATTGGCGTCACCAATATATAACAATATATCTTTATGTTTTTCAGTTTAAATCAGCTGCAGTGCCTTGAAAAAATACCCCTCGAAATGTTCCACATTTTGCCATGTTACAACCAAAAACATAAATGTATTTTATTGGGATTTTATCTGATAGACCAACACGAAGTGCTACATAATTGTGAAGTGGAAGGAAAATGAGCAATGGTTTTCAACATTTTTTTTACAAATAAATCTGTGAAAAGTGGAGCGTGCATTTGTATTCAGCCCCCTTCACTCTGCTACCCCTCACTAAAATCTAGTGGAACCAATTGCTTTCAGAAGTCATTAGTAAATAGAGTCCCCCTGTGTGTAATGCAATCTCAGTATAAATACAGCTGTTCTGGGAAGCCCTCAGAGGTTTGTTAGAGAACATTAATGAACAAACAGCATCATGAAGGCCAAGGAACACACCAGACAGGTCAGGGATGTTGTGGAGAAGTTTAAAGCGCAGTTAGGTTATAAAAAAATCTCCCAAGCTTTGAACATCTCATGGATCACTGTTCAATCCATCATCTGAAAATGGAAAGAGTATGTCACCAATTTCAAACCTACCAAGACATGGCCGTCCACCGAAACTGACAGACCGGGCAAGGAGAGCATTCATCAGAGAAGCAGCCAAGAGGCCCATGGGAACTCTGGAGGAGCTGCAGAGATCCACAGCTCAGGTGGGAGAATCTGTCCACAGGATAACTATAAGTCCACAAATGTGGCCTTTATGGAAGAGTGGCAAGAAGAAAGCCATTGTTGGAAGAAAGCCATAAGAAGTCCCGTTTGCAGTTTGCGAGAAGCCATGTGGGGGACACAGCAAACATGTGGAAGAAGGGGTTCTGGTCAGATGGGACCAAAATTGAACTTTTTGGCCTAAAAGAAAACGCTATGTGTGGCGGAAAACTAACACTGCACATCACCCTGAACATACCATCCCCACCATGAAACATTGTGGTGGGGATGCTTTTCTTCAGCACGGACAAGGAAGCTGGCCAGAGTTGATGGGAATATGGATGGAGCCAAATATAGGGAAATCTTAGAAGAAAACCTGTTGGAGTCTACAAAAGACTTGAGATTGGGGCAGAGGTTCACCTTCCAGCAGGACAATGGCCCGAAACATACAGCCAGAGCCACAATGGAATGGTTTAGATCAGGGGTCTCCAAAGTTTCTAAGCAAAGGGCCAGTTTACTGTCCTGCATATTTTAGGGGGGCTGGACCAGAAAATGACCCGGTATCATTAGGAGTAAACAATGCCCCATCTTTGGTTTTAGAGAGAGGAATTGTGCCCCATCGATAGTGTCATTGGGAGAAATTGTGCCCAATCATTGGTGTCATTGGGCCCCATTCTTGGTATCATTGGGATGAACTGTACCCCATCATTGGTATCATTGGTGGTTATTTTGCCCCATCTCTGGAATCATTGGGAGGAATTTGTTGGTGTCAGTGGATTAAATAATGCCCCAAGGGCCAGATAAAAGCAAGCAAAGGGCCGCATCCAGCCCCCGGGCCACAGTTTGGAGACCCCCTGGTTTAGATCAAAACAGATTCATGTGTTGGAATGGCCCAGTCACAGTCCAGACCTAAATCCAATTGCGAGTTTGTGGCAAGACTTGAAAATTGCTGTTCCCAGACGCTCTCCATCCAATCTGACAGAGCTTGAGCAATTCTGCAAAGAAGAATGGGCAGAAATGTCCCTCTCTAGATGTGCAAAGCTGGTAGAGACATCCCCAAAAGACTTGCAGCTGGGATTGCAGCGAAAGGTGGTCCTACAAAGTATTGACTCCGGGGGGCTGGATACAAATGCTGCCACACTTTTCACAGATTTATTTGTAAAAAATGTTGAAAAACATTTCTCATTTTCCTTCCACTTCACAATGATGTACCACTTTGTGTTGGTCTATCACATCAAATCCCAATAAAATACATTGACGTTTTTGGTTGTAACATGAGAACATGTGGAAAATTTCAAGGGGTATGAATACTTTTTCAAGGCACTATAAATATATTCCATGTGTGTCAAAAAAAACGTTTTCTTTCCAAATCAGCCACTCCCTAAGTAGAAAAGTCTGTCCCCTGCCAGCAACTGTACAGTGGGTCTCCTTCTATCTTTGTGGAAGTACTGGTCTTTCTGCAGAGGTCCAGCATGCCCCCTGCTGAGTCAGGGTTATAGCTCTACAATCAGCAAAGCACATTCTCCCCTCTGATTGGAGAGCTCTGGCTTTGATTCAGCTGGGGGCATGATGGACCTTTGCAGAGTGGTCCTTCTCTGAAGCATGTTGGCAGTAGACAGGCTTTTCTACTCAGGCTGTGCCTGCTTCTGAACAAAACAATATGTAAGACACTGCACACCTTGTGTTTTGATGAACCTGGAATGTAATAAGCTAATTAAACTGCAAGTTTGTAATTTTCCTGTGTTTCTACCACCAAGCAAAACAGGAAAATACAACAATACAAAAATAGGATCCTTAGCTGACCTCATCTCCTGTTTAAACTTTTATTGTAAGGTTGTTGTATTTTCCTTTTTTGGCTTGGTGGTAGAAACACAGTGTCAGTAGGAAGTTGCCATTTAGACCTAATAAATGAGCGCACATTGGCTGCCGTCCATTATTAACAGACACCAGATGTTTATGAAAGATTAGTAAGGAATCTAATACTCAACACAGATATTCGTTCATCATGGATGGAGAATATTTCAAGTAATCTAGTCTAGCCATGTATAGATGGGTATATCGATGACTAGCATTATAATATGCGTTACTACAGTGCTGGGTAATGCACCGTGGATGAGTGTTGTAATGTGTTCCAATGCAAAGCAAGTGGCACCCATTTGCAGATCAACAATGATGTATGGATGATTTTGATTTGTGTTCTGTTTCTGATAGCTGCGAATTCAGCAAAATCATACTGACGGGGATATGTGGACAGCAACACAGCAATAGAAATTATTTCCCTATAGAGTAGCCAACAGAAAACCTACATTGCTTGAAAGAATAGTAGAGCACAACCATTGTATTGCACTGTAAGGCAGAAATAATCAAACATGGCTGCCCCAGGCATACTGTATGTGTGTATATATAAATATATATATATATATATATATATATACAGTGGGGATCGAACGTTTGGGCACCCCAGCTAAAAATTTGTATTAATGTGCATAAAGAAGCCAAGGAAAGATGGAAAAATCTCCAAAAGGCATCAAATTACAGATTAGACATTCTTATAATATGTCAACAAAAGTTAGATTTTATTTCCATCATTTACACTTTCAAAATAACAGAAAACAAAAAAATGGCGTCTACAATAGTTTGGGCACCCTGCAGAATTTATAGCATGCACTGCCCCCTTTGCCAAGCTGAGACCTGCCAGTGTCATGGATTGTTCTCAATCATCGTCTGGGAAGACCAGGTTATGTCAATCTCAAAGATTTTAAATGCCCAGACTCATCTGACCTTGCCCCAACAATCAGCACCATGGGTTCTTCTAAGCAGTTGTCTAGAAAACTGAAACTGAAAATAGTTGACGCTCACAAAGCTGGAGAAGGCTATAAGAAGATAGCAAAGTGTTTTCAGATGTCAATATCCTCTGTTCGGAATGTAATTAAGAAATGGCAGTCATCAGGAACAGTGGAAGTTAAAGCAAGATCTGGAAGACCAAGAAAAATATCAGACAGGACAGCTCACAGGATTGTGAGAAAAACAATTCAAAACCCACCTTTGACTGCACGATCCCTCCAGAAAGATCTGGCAGACACTGGAGTTGTGGTACACTATTCCACTATAAAGAGATACTTGTACAAATATGGTCTTCATGGAAGAGTCATCAGAAGAAAACCTCTTCTACGTCCTCACCACAAAAATCATCGTTTGAACTTTGCAAATGAACATATAGACAAGCCTGATGCATTTTGGAAACAAGTTCTGTGGACCGATGAGGTTAAAATTGAACTTTTTGGCCGGAATGAGCAAAGGTACGTTTGGAGAAGAAGGGGCACAGAATTTAATGAAAAGAACCTCTGTCCAACTGTTAAGCATGAGGTTGGATCAATCATGCTTTGGGGTTGTGTTGCAGCCAGTGGCACAGGGATCATCTCACGAGTAGAAGGAAAAATGGATTCAATAAAATTTCAGCAAATTTTGGATGGTAACTTGATGCCATCTGTGAAAAAGTTGAAGTTAAAGAGAGGATGGCTTCTACAAATGGGTAATGATCCTAAACACACCTCGAAATCCACGGGGGATTACATCAAGAGGCGTAAACTGAAGGTTTTGCCATGGCCTTCACAATCTCCTGACCTCAACATAATTGAAAATCTATGAATAGACCTTAAAAGAGCAGTGCGTGACAGACAGGCCAGAAATCTCAAAGAACTGGAAGACTTTTGTAAGGAAGAATGGGCAAAGATACCTCAAACAAGAATTGAAAGACTCTTGGCTGGCTACAAAAAGCGTTTACAAGCTGTGATACTTGCCAAAGGGGGCAGTACAAGATATTAACTCTGCAGGGTGCCCAAACTTTTGCAGACGCCATTTTTTTGTTTTCTGTTATTTTGAAAGTGTAAATGATGGAAATAAAATCTAACTTTTGATGACATATTATAAGAATGTCTAATCTGTAATTTGATGCCTTTTGGAGATTTTTCCATCTTTCCTTGGCTTCTTTATGCACATTAATACAAATTTTTAGCTGGGGTGCCCAAACTTTCGATCCCCACTGTGTATATATATATATATATATATATATATATATATATAAATTTTTCTCAGAAAATAAGTGCAGGAACTCAACCATGACCCCCAAAATTCCTCCCTTCCCCCCACACACATTGTCCAAATCACATCAGATAGTGGGTGTGTTCAGAGTGTGCTACATGCAGAGTTCAGGGGTGCACTGCATTGCATACAGAGTAAAGAGTTCAGCTCTCTTCCACAGCTTCTTATCTCTGCATCCCCCATCCACATCTTACTTTCACCCCTCTTTAACTCTCTTTAACTCTGAATTCTGCACAGAGCCCCCCCCCTCCTCACTGCCCCTACCCCCCCCCCCTTGTTAAAGCGGTTAAAGCGGTAAAGCGGTAAAGGCTCTGCATGAAGGTAAAAAAAACTTTCTGTGTGTGGCAGCTCCCCCAGCACCCTCAATACTTATCTGAGCCCCTTCGAGATCCAGCAATGAGCACAACAGCCTCGACTGTCCATGGTCTCTGCCTCCTCATTGGCTGAGACAGCAAGCAGAAGCCATTGGCTCCTGCTGCTGTCAATCACAGCCAGTCAGGCAATGAAGAGAGGGGGGTGCGGGCAAGCCATTGCTCTGTGTGTGAATGGACACACAGAGCCACGGGTGTCCTCATAGCAAGCTGCTGGCTATGGAGGCACCCGACAAAGAGGAGGAGCCAGGAGAGCCTGCGGGGACACGAGAAGAGGAGGATCCAGGCTGCTCTGTGCAAAACCGCTACACAGAGCGGGTAAGTATAGACATGTTTGTTATTTTACACACACGCAAAAAATAACCTTTAGTATTGCTTTAAAAGCTCCACCATCTTTCACATATCTTTCTTTTGTTGTTGTTTTAACCTGAAGCACCCATCCAGCTGTAGTACCGCCATGCACAGTGTAGGTGGTTCTGCCTCTCATACTTGCAGGGAGATCACCCAATGGGGGGTCTGTATCCACAATGCACCCCAGGCACCTGCATCTCCCTTGTCCTCATCCTACACTCAGTGGGAGCCACTCAGGAGATCAGATCTGTGGGAGCCACTGGGAGACAAGTTATAACTTGTAAACACAGAAGCCAGACTTCTGTGTTTTCAAATGATAGTGGTGTGCAGGAAGCAGAGGGCCTGAACCAGAGGTGGTGGAACTGAGTTCTGCCAGGTTCCAGCTGGAAGAAAGCCCTGTATATACAGTATATAGTTACAGACTATACAGAGAAACAAAGCTTTTGTAAACATTAAGGGTAGATTTACACATGAGCTTAAATTTCCCTTCCCTCTGAAGCCCATATTCAGATCGTGGTTCGGAGGCTACTGACAGGCAGTGAGGAAGCGATACAGCACCTCCACACCACCTGTTTTAACCCCAAGTTTGCTGACAAATGTGGCACCTGCCGAGCACAACAGTGCCTGTACAAAGCTGTGTTTTCATGGCCACAGCGTGTAAACAACCCTATTTGCTGCCAATTGCAACTTAAGCGGGGGCAAGAACTCGTCTCAACCACGCATGGCCACCTCCCTCCAACTCCAAGTCTAAATGACACCTTACATCCTTTGGCAAGATTAATCATATCAACCTGATCACTTTTACACATATCTAAAATACAAATGAAAAGTCGATGCATTCCCTATAAATTCACTTTAAGGGGCTCCGATGTCAGGATGACCCACACCTCTGATGGGGTTTAGGAAGAGCTGTTTAGCTTTTCGCACTGTGCCTCTTTAGAATAAACACTGGAGACTGCACTTGGCTCTACTACTGGCAGCACGCACCCAGTTCTTGACAGCACTACACTTCGCTCCATTACTAGCAGCAAGTACCCAGGTCTTCACAGCACTACACTTGGCTCCATTACTAGCAGCAGGTACCCAGGTCTTCACAGCACTACACTTGGCTCCATTACCAGCAGCAGGTACCCAGGTCTTCACAGCACTACACTTGGCTCCATTACTAGCAGCAGGTACCCAGGTCTTCACAGCACTACACTTGGCTCCATTACTAGCAGCAGGTACCCAGGTCTTCAAAGCATTACACTTGACCTTACTACTAATAGCAAGCACCTAGTCCTCGGCAGCACTGCACATGGATCTACTACTAACAACAAGCACCCAGTCCTTACTAGCACTACACTTGACTCTACTACTAACAACAAGCACCCAGTACTTACCAGCACTACACATAGATCTACTACTAACAACAAGCACCCAGTCCTTACCAGCACTACACTTGGCTCTACTAATAACAGAATGCACCCAGTCCTCGACAACACTACACTTAGCTCTACTGATAACAACAAGCATTCAGTCCTCGACAACACTACACTTGACTCTACTGCTAACAATAAGCGCCCAGTCCTTACCAGCACTACACTTGGCTCTACTACTAACAAGCGCCCAGTCCTTACCAGCACTACACTTGGATCTACTACTAACAACAAGCGCCCAGTCCTTACCAGCACTACACTTGGCTCTACTACTAACAACAAGCACCCAGTCCTTACCAGCACTACACTTGGCTCTACTACTAACAACAAGCACCCAGTCCTTACCAGCACTAAACTTGGCTCTACTACTAACAAGCGCCCAGTCCTTACCAGCACTAAACTTGGCTCTACTACTAACAACAAGCGCCCAGTCCTTACTAGCACTACACTTGGTTCTACTACTAACAACAAGCGCCCAGTCCTTACCAGCACTACACTTGGCTCTACTACTAACAACACGCGCCCAGTCCTTACCAGCACTACGCTTGGCTCTACTACTAACAGAATGCACCTAGTCCTTGACAACACTACACTAGGCCTTACTACAACCAGAAAGCACCCGATCGCTGGTAGCCTCAGAGGTGTATATGTGGCAGAGGTGGTTCCTACCTGACTGGAGAAGGTATGGCTTTAGCACTGTCCAGCTCCCGTCTGAACGATAAATATATATTTATTCGGATGAGCCCCTTAGTTCCTTATAACGGTTTGAGGAACTGGGTATTCTGTCACACCCACAGACACTAAAGCTAAAAAAATAAAGTCGATTCATTGCTTCCAGTGGTTGGAAGGAAGGCGTCTTCACCATCAGCTGTTGGCAGTGAGCCATCATTGCAATATACAGAAAACCACAATGCAACTTTATCATCCCATTACACAAGGCGGCAGAGAAGCTCACCACTAGAGATGAGCGAATTATTCAAAAATTCGATTCGACTGATTCGGCGAATTCGTGAAAAAATTTCGATTCGAGTCGAATATATTCGCTGCGAATTTAACTTATAAAAGGGTGTTTCTAGGCTTCAGAGAGCCTTTATATTAGTGCAGAACACTGTACCTTTAATTTAAATGCCCTTGGAGTCTGCTGGGGAAGAGAAATAATACTGACAGTCAGTATGACATGCAGATGAGTGCCGTCGATCTTAGAATCACCGCACACTTCACTCATTTGGGCAGTCACGGGGCCAAAACCAGAGTGTGGAGCCACAGTGTGGCGGTGGAGGCAGCAGCAATGGGAGGCCATACAGCACCCTATGACAAAAATGGAAACCACCAGCAGTGTGAGGAGACCTGAAAGTGGCACATGGCAGAGTGTGGCGATGGAGACAGCAGCAATGGGAGGCCGTACAGGGACCCATGACACACTCTGGACCTGGCAGCAGCATGAGGAGGCGGTACAGGGGCCCATGACAGATTACGGGCCTGGCAGCAGCATGAGGAGTTGGTACGGGGGCCCATGGCAGATTACGGGCCTGGCAGCAGCAATGGGAGGCCGTACAGGGACCCATGACACACTCTGGACCTGGCAGCAGCATGAGGAGGCGGTACAGGGGCCCATGACAGATTACGGGCCTGGCAGCAGCATGAGGAGTTGGTACGGGGGCCCATGACACACTCTGGACCTGGCAGCAGCATGAGGAGGTGGTACAGTGGTGCATGACAGATTACGAGCCTGGCAGCAGCAACTTGGACAGGAGGACGTTCAGCTTCTGCACCGTCGGGTGCGTGCTCGCAAACCGTTGTCTCTTGGAAACGGATTCCAAGAAAGACTGCTGACGGAATCCGTGAAGAGGAGTAGCAGGAGAAGGAGCATCTGAACGAGCGGAATATGCCAACAAGCGACAACAGGGGCCCATGACAGATTACGGGCCTGGCAGCAGCATGAGGAGTCGGTACGGGGGCCCATGGCAGATTACGGGCCTGGCAGAAGCAATGGGAGGCCCGTAATCTGCCAGCACCCTATGACAAAAAATGGAACAAACCAGCAGTGTGTGAGGAGACCTGAAAGTGGCACATGGCAGAGTGTGGCGATGGAGACAGCAGCAATGGGAGGCCGTACAGGGACCCATGAGAGACTCTGGACCTGGCAGCAGCATGAGGAGGCGGTACAGGGGCCCATGGCAGATTAGGGGCCTGGCAGCAGCTATGGGAGGCCCGTAATCTGCCAGCACCCTATGACAAAAAAAGGAACACACCAGCAGTGTGAGGAGACCTGAAAGTGGCACATGGCAGAGTGTGGCGATGGAGACAGCAGCAATGGGAGGCCGTACAGGGACCCATGAGAGACTGTGGACCTCGCAGCAGCATGAGGAGGCGGTACTGGGGCCCATGGCAGATTACGGGCCTGGCAGCAGCAATGGGAGGCCCGTAATCTGCCAGCACCCTATGACAAAAAATGGAACACACCAGCAGTGTGAGGAGACCTGAAAGTGGCACATGGCAGAGTGTGGCGATGGAGACAGCAGCAATGGGAGGCCGTACAGGGACCCATGAGACACTCTGGACCTGGCAGCAGCATGAGGAGGCGGTACAGGGGCCCATGGCAGATTACGGGCCTGGCAGCAGCAATGGGAGGCCCGTAATCTGCCAGCACCCTATGACAAAAAATGGAACACACCAGCAGTGTGAGGAGACCTGAAAGTGGCACATGTTTGGGGCATGATTCATGGCGGATTTAGTCAGTTGTGTCAGGAACTGGTGGTTTGAAATCCAGACTAATCCACGCCTGATTCATTTTCACAAACGTGAGTCTCTCCACACTTTGGGTGGACAGTCGTGTCCTCCGCGGAGTTACAATACCTCCTGCCGCACTAAACACGCGCTCCGATGCCACGCTACTGGCCGGGCATGACAGCCTTTCAAGGGCAAATTCAGCTAGTTGGGGCCAAAGGTCAAGTTTCGTTGCCCAGTAGTCAAGGGGATTGTCTACCTCGGTTGGCAGGGTGCTGTCCAAGTAGGCCTAAGCCTGTTGTTTGAGGTCCTGCTCCAGGTCCACCTGATGCTGCTGCTGCTGCGGCTGGTTAGTAGTTTCCTCACTGCGCTGGTGAAGAAAGCTACTCATCATCGACTGCAGACTGAGGCAGCCGCTGCTGGTGGAGCTGCCACTGCTCCTACCACCCCACCCCTCCCCTGCTGCCATGGCAGCGGAACGCGAGCGCACAGGGCCCACAGTGTCTGAGGATGGACGTTGGCGCAGAAAGGCAGAGACCAGCTGACTACATAAGTGGTTTTTATAGTACGTTATTTTGGCCTCCCTCTCAGCAGGTGTGAAAAAGGCCACCATTTTTGAACGGTAGCGAGGGTCCAACAAGGTGGACAGCCAAAAGTCATCCCTCTGTCTGATGGTTATTATTCGGCTGTCGCTACGCAAGCAAGCAAGCATGCTATGGGCCATTTGTGCCAAGGAATGCGAGGGACTCCCTGCCTCCATCTCCACAGCATACTGCCACGGTGCGTCTGGGTCCTCTGTCTCCTCCTCCTCCTCCTCTACCAGATGCTCCTGCTCCTCCACTCCTGTCCGCTGAGTGGAAAAACCACCCATTTCACTCAATAATTCCTGAGCACCAATGTCCTCCTCCACCTCCTCCTCTTCTTCCTGTCCTGCCCCCACAGGGGTCATGTGGCATTGAGATCTGTGCGCCACGTCTACCGCACCCTGACCACCCATTGTTAACAGCATTTGTTCCAGGACGTGCAACAGAGGAATGACGTCGTTCATCCCATAGTCCTGCCGACTCACGAATAGTGTGGCCTCCTCAAAGGGCCTGAGCAAGCGCAGGTGTCACGCATGAGCTGCCAATGGCTTACATCTAAGTTACACAGGGAGTACCTTTATCCGCTTGTAACATCAGGAAATCTGTGATGGCTTTTCGCTGTTCGTAAAGGCGGTCTAACATATGTAGGGTTGAATTCCACCTTGTTGCAACGTCACAGCATGAGGAGTCGGTACGGGGGCCCATGGCAGATTACGGGCCTGGCAGCAGCAATGGGAGGCCCGTAATCTGCCAGCACCCTATGACAAAAAATGTAACACGCCAGCAGTGTGAGGAGACCTGAAAGTGGCACAAGGCAGAGTGTGGTGATGGAGACAGCAGCAATGGGAGGCCGTACAGGGACCCATGAGAGACTTTGGACCTGGCAGCAGCATGAGGAGGCGGTATAGGGGCCCATGGCAGATTAGCGGCCTGGCAGCAGCTATGGGAGGCCCGTAATCTGCCAGCACCCTATGACAAAAAATGGAACACACCAGCAGTGTGAGGAGACCTGAAAGTGGCACATGGCAGAGTGTGGCGATGGATACAGCAGCAATGGGAGGCCGTACAGGGACCCATGAGAGACTCTGGACCTGGCAGCAGCATGAGGAGGCGGTATAGGGGCCCATGGCAGATTAGGGGCCTGGCAGCAGCTATGGGAGGCCCGTAATCTGCCAGCACCCTATGACAAAAAATGGAACACACCAGCAGTGTGAGGAGACCTGAAAGTGGCACATGGCAGAGTGTGGCGATGGAGACAGCAGCAATGGGAGGCTGTACAGGGACCCATGAGAGACTCTGGACCTGGCAGCAGCATGAGGAGGCGGTATAGGGGCCCATGGCAAATTAGGGGCCTGGCAGCAGCTATGGGAGGCCCGTAATCTGCCAGCACCCTCTGACAAAAAATGGAACACACCAGCAGTGTGAGGAGACCTGAAAGTGGCACATGGCATGAGACACTGTGGACCTGGCAGCAGCATGAGGAGGCGGTACAGGGGCCCATGGCAGATTAGGGGCCTGGCAGCAGCTATGGGAGGCCCGTAATCTGCCAGCACCCTATGACAAAAAATGGAACACACCAGCAGTGTGAGGAGATCTGAAAGTGGCACATGGCAGAGTGTGGCGATGGAGAGAGCAGCAATGGGAGGCCGTACAGGGACCCATGAGAGACTCTGGACCTGGCAGCAGCATGAGGAGGCGGTATAGGGGCCCATGGCAGATTAGGGGCCTGGCAGCAGCTATGGGAGGCCCGTAATCTGCCAGCACCCTATGACAAAAAATGGAACACACCAGCAGTGTGAGGAGATCTGAAAGTGGCACATGGCAGAGTGTGGCGATGGAGACAGCAGCAATGGGAGGCCGTACAGGGACCCATGAGAGACTGTGGACCTGGCAGCAGCATGAGGAGGCGGTACTGGGGCCCATGGCAGATTAGGGGCCTGGCAGCAGCTATGGGAGGCCCGTAATCTGCCAGCACACTATGACAAAAAATGGAACACACCAGCAGTGTGAGGAGACCTGAAAGTGGCACATGGCAGAGTGTGGCGATGGAGACAGCAGCAATGGGAGGCCGTACAGGGACCCATGAGAGACTCTGGACCTGGCAGCAGCATGAGGAGGTGGTACAGGGGCCCATGGCAGATTAGGGGCCTGGCAGCAGCAATGGGAGGCCCGTAATCTGCCAGCACCCTATGACAAAAAATGGAACACACCAGCAGTGTGAGGAGACCTGAAAGTGGCACATGGCATGAGACACTGTGGACCTGGCAGCAGCATAAGGAGGCGGTACAGGGGCCCATGGCAGATTAGGGGCCTGGCAGCAGCTATGGGAGGCCCGTAATCTGCCAGCACCCTATGACAAAAAATGGAACACACCAGCAGTGTGTGAGGAGACCTGAAAGTGGCACATGGCAGAGTGTGGCGATGGAGACAACAGCAATGGGAGGCCGTACAGGGACCCATAAGAGACTCTGGACCTGGCAGCAGCATGAGGAGGCGGTACAGGGGCCCATGGCAGATTAGGGGCCTGGCAGCAGCTATGGTAGGCCCGTAATCTGCCAGCACCCTATGACAAAAAATGGAACACACCAGCAGTGTGAGGAGACCTGAAAGTGGTACATGGCAGAGTGTGGCGATGGAGACAGCAGCAATGGGAGGCCGTACAGGGACCCATGAGAGACTCTGGACCTGGCAGCAGCATGAGGAGGCGGTATAGGGGCCCATGGCAGATTAGGGGCCTGGCAGCAGCTATGGGAGGCCCGTAATCTGCCAGCACCCTATGACAAAAAATGGAACACACCAGCAGTGTGTGAGGAGACCTGAAAGTGGCACATGGCAGAGTGTGGCGATGGAGACAGCAGCAATGGGAGGCCGTACAGGGACCCATGAGAGACTCTGGACCTGGCAGCAGCATGAGGAGGCGGTATAGGGGCCCATGGCAGATTAGGGGCCTGGCAGCAGCTATGGGAGGCCCGTAATCTGCCAGCACCCTATGACAAAAAATGGAACACACCAGCAGTGTGAGGAGACCTGAAAGTGGCACATGGCATGAGACACTGTGGGCCTGGCAGCAGCATGAGGAGGCGGTATAGGGGCCCATGGCAGATTAGGGGCCTGGCAGCAGCTATGGGAGGCCCGTAATCTGCCAGCACCCTATGACAAAAAATGGAACACACCAGCAGTGTGTGAGGAGACCTGAAAGTGGCACATGGCAGAGTGTGGCGATGGAGACAGCAGCAATGGGAGGCCGTACAGGGACCCATGAGAGACTCTGGACCTGGCAGCAGCATGAGGAGGCGGTATAGGGGCCCATGGCAGATTAGGGGCCTGGCAGCAGCTATGGGAGGCCCGTAATCTGCCAGCACCCTATGACAAAAAATGGAACACACCAGCAGTGTGAGGAGACCTGAAAGTGGCACATGGCAGAGTGTGGCGATGGAGACAGCAGCAATGGGAGGCCGTACAGGGACCCATGAGAGACTCTGGACCTGGCAGCAGCATGAGGAGGCGGTATAGGGGCCCATGGCAGATTAGGGGCCTGGCAGCAGCTATGGGAGGCCCGTAATCTGCCAGCACCCTATGACAAAAAATGGAACACACCAGCAGTGTGAGGAGACCTGAAAGTGGCACATGGCATGAGACACTGTGGACCTGGCAGCAGCATAAGGAGGCGGTACAGGGGCCCATGGCAGATTAGGGGCCTGGCAGCAGCTATGGGAGGCCCGTAATCTGCCAGCACCCTATGACAAAAAATGGAACACACCAGCAGTGTGTGAGGAGACCTGAAAGTGGCACATGGCAGAGTGTGGCGATGGAGACAGCAGCAATGGGAGGCCGTACAGGGACCCATAAGAGACTCTGGACCTGGCAGCAGCATGAGGAGGCGGTACAGGGGCCCATGGCAGATTAGGGGCCTGGCAGCAGCTATGGTAGGCCCGTAATCTGCCAGCACCCTATGACAAAAAATGGAACACACCAGCAGTGTGAGGAGACCTGAAAGTGGTACATGGCAGAGTGTGGCGATGGAGACAGCAGCAATGGGAGGCCGTACAGGGACCCATGAGAGACTCTGGACCTGGCAGCAGCATGAGGAGGCGGTATAGGGGCCCATGGCAGGTTAGGGGCCTGGCAGCAGCTATGGGAGGCCCGTAATCTGCCAGCACCCTATGACAAAAAATGGAACACACCAGCAGTGTGTGAGGAGACCTGAAAGTGGCACATGGCAGAGTGTGGCGATGGAGACAGCAGCAATGGGAGGCCGTACAGGGACCCATGAGAGACTCTGGACCTGGCAGCAGCATGAGGAGGCGGTATAGGGACCCATGGCAGATTAGGGGCCTGGCAGCAGCTATGGGAGGCCCGTAATCTGCCAGCACCCTATGACAAAAAATGGAACACACCAGCAGTGTGAGGAGACCTGAAAGTGGCACATGGCATGAGACACTGTGGGCCTGGCAGCAGCATGAGGAGGCGGTATAGGGGCCCATGGCAGATTAGGGGCCTGGCAGCAGCTATGGGAGGCCCGTAATCTGCCAGCACCCTATGACAAAAAATGGAACACACCAGCAGTGTGTGAGGAGACCTGAAAGTGGCACATGGCAGAGTGTGGCGATGGAGACAGCAGCAATGGGAGGCCGTACAGGGACCCATGAGAGACTCTGGACCTGGCAGCAGCATGAGGAGGCAGTATAGGGGCCCATGGCAGATTAGGGGCCTGGCAGCAGCTATGGGAGGCCCGTAATCTGCCAGCACCCTATGACAAAAAATGGAACACACCAGCAGTGTGAGGAGACCTGAAAGTGGCACATGGCAGAGTGTGGCGATGGAGACAGCAGCAATGGGAGGCCGTACAGGGACCCATGAGAGACTCTGGACCTGGCAGCAGCATGAGGAGGCGGTATAGGGGCCCATGGCAGATTAGGGGCCTGGCAGCAGCTATGGGAGGCCCGTAATCTGCCAGCACCCTATGACAAAAAATGGAACACACCAGCAGTGTGAGGAGACCTGAAAGTGGCACATGGCAGAGTGTGGCGATGGAGACAGCAGCAATGGGAGGCCGTACAGGGACCCATGAGAGACTCTGGACCTGGCAGCAGCATGAGGAGGCGGTATAGGGGCCCATGGCAGATTAGGGGCCTGGCAGCAGCTATGGGAGGCCCGTAATCTGCCAGCACTCTATGACAAAAAATGGAACACACCAGCAGTGTGAGGAGACCTGAAAGTGGCACATGGCATGAGACACTGTGGACCTGGTAGCAGCATGAGAAGGCGGTACAGGGGCCCATGGCAGATTAGGGGCCTGGCAGAAGCTATGGGAGGCCCGTAATCTGCCAGCACCCTATGACAAAAAGTGGAACACACCAGCAGTGTGTGAGGAGACCTGAAAGTGGCACATGGCAGAGTGTGGCGATGGAGACAGCAGCAATGGGAGGCCGTACAGGGGCCCATGAGAGACTCTGGACCTGGCAGCAGCATGAGGAGGCGGTACAGGGGCCCATGGCAGATTAGGGGCCTGGCAGCAGCTATGGGAGGCCCGTAATCTGCCAGCACCCTATGACAAAAAATGGAACACACCAGCAGTGTGAGGAGATCTGAAAGTGGCACATGGCAGAGTGTGGCGATGGAGACAGCAGCAATGGGAGGCCGTACAGGGACCCATGAGAGACTCTGGACCTGGCAGCAGCATGAGGAGGCGGTATAGGGGCCCATGGCAGATTAGGGGCCTGGCAGCAGCTATGGGAGGCCCGTAATCTGCCAGCACCCTATGACAAAAAATGGAACACACCAGCAGTGTGAGGAGACCTGAAAGTGGCACATGGCATGAGACACTGTGGACCTGGTAGCAGCATAAGGAGGCGGTACAGGGGCCCATGGCAGATTAGGGGCCAGGCAGCAGCTATGGGAGGCCCGTAATCTGCCAGCACCCTATGACAAAAAATGTAACACACCAGCAGTGTGAGGAGACCTGAAAGTGGCACATGGCAGAGTGTGGCGATGGAGACAGCAGCAATGGGAGGCCTTACAGGGACCCATAAGAGACTCTGGACCTGGCAGCAGCATGAGGAGGCGGTATAGGGGCCCATGGCAGATTAGGGGCCTGGCAGCAGCTATGGGAGGCCCGTAATCTGCCAGCACCCTATGACAAAAAATGTAACACACCAGCAGTGTGAGGAGATCTGAAAGTGGCACATGGCATGAGACACTGTGGACCTGGCAGCAGCAAGAGGAGGCGGTACAGGGGCCCATGGCAGATTAGGGGCCTTGCAGCAGCTATGGGAGGCCCGTAATCTGCCAGCACCCTATGACAAAAAATGGAACACACCAGCAGTGTGAGGAGATCTGAAAGTGGCACATGGCATGAGACACTGTGGACCTGGCAGCAGCATGAGGAGGCGGTACAGGGGCCCATGGCAGATTAGGGGCCTGGCAGCAGCTATGGGAGGCCCGTAATCTGCGAGCACCCTATGACAAAAAATGGAACACACCAGCAGTGTGAGGAGAACTGAAAATGGTACATGGCAGAGTGTGGCGATGGAGACAGCAGCAATGGGAGGCCGTACAGGGACCCATGAGAGACTCTGGACCTGGCAGCAGCATGAGGAGGCGGTATAGGGGCCCATGGCAGATTAGGGGCCTGGCAGCAGCTATGGGAGGCCCGTAATCTGCCAGCACCCAATGACAAAAAATGGAACACACCAGCAGTGTGAGTAGACCTGAAAGTGGCACATGGCAGAGTGTGGCGATGGAGACAGCAGCAATGGGAGGCCGTACAGCGACCCATGAGAGACTCTGGACCTGGCAGCAGCATGAGAAGGCGGTATAGGGGCCCATGGCAGATTAGGGGCCTGGCAGCAGCTATGGGAGGCCCGTAATCTGCCAGCACCCTATGACAAAAAATGTAACACACCAGCAGTGTGAGGAGATCTGAAAGTGGCACATGGCATGAGACACTGTGGACCTGGCAGCAGCATGAGGAGGCGGTACAGGGGCCCATGGCAGATTAGGGGCCTGGCAGCAGCTATGGGAGGTCCGTAACCTGCCAGCACCCTATGACAAAAAATGGAACACACCAGCAGTGTGAGGAGATCTGAAAGTGGCACATGGCATGAGACACTGTGGACCTGGCAGCAGCATGAGGAGGCGGTATAGGGGCCCATGGCAGATTAGGGGCCTGGCAGCAGCTATTGGAGGCCCGTAATCTGCCAGCACCCTATGACAAAAAATGGAACACACCAGCAGTGTGTGAGGAGACCTGAAAGTGGCACATGGCAGAGTGTGGCGATGGAGACAGCAGCAATGGGAGGCCGTACAGGGACCCATGAGAGACTCTGGACCTGGCAGCAGCATGAAGAGGCGTTATAGGGGCCCATGGCAGATTAGGGGCCTGGCAGCAGCTATGGGAGGCCCGTAATCTGCCAGCACCCTATGACAAAAAATGTAACACACCAGCAGTGTGAGGAGACCTGAAAGTGGCACATGGCATGAGACACTGTGGACCTGGCAGCAGCATGAGGAGGCGGTATAGGGGCCCATGGCAGATTAGGGGCCTGGCAGCAGCTATGGGAGGCCCGTAATCTGCCAGCACCCTATGACAAAAAATGGAACACACCAGCAGTGTGAGGAGACCTGAAAGTGGTACATGGCAGAGTGTGGCGATGGAGACAGCAGCAATGGGAGGCCGTACAGGGACCCATGAGAGACTCTGGACCTGGCAGCAGCATGAGGAGGCGGTATAGGGGCCCATGGCAGATTAGGGGCCTGGCAGCAGCTATGGGAGGCCCGTAATCTGCCAGCACCCTATGACAAAAAATGGAACACACCAGCAGTGTGTGAGGAGACCTGAAAGTGGCACATGGCAGAGTGTGGCGATGGAGACAGCAGCAATGGGAGGCCGTACAGGGACCCATGAGAGACTCTGGACCTGGCAGCAGCATGAGGAGGCGGTATAGGGGCCCATGGCAGATTAGGGGCCTGGCAGCAGCTATGGGAGGCCCGTAATCTGCCAGCACCCTATGACAAAAAATGGAAAACACCAACAGTGTGAGGAGACCTGAAAGTGGCACATGGCAGAGTGTGGCGATGGAGACAGCAGCAATGGGAGGCCGTACAGGGACCCATGAGAGACTCTGGACCTGGCAGCAGCATGAGGAGGCGGTATAGGGGCCCATGGCAGATTAGGGGCCTGGCAGCAGCTATGGGAGGCCCGTAATCTGCCAGCACCCTATGACAAAAAATGGAACACACCAGCAGTGTGTGAGGAGACCTGAAAGTGGCACATGGCAGAGTGTGGCGATGGAGACAGCAGCAATGGGAGGCCGTACAGGGACCCATGAGAGACTCTGGACCTGGCAGCAGCATGAGGTGGCGGTACAGGGGCCCATGGCAGATTAGGGGCCTGGCAGCAGCTATGGGAGGCCCGTAATCTGCCAGCACCCTATGACAAAAAATGTAACACACCAGCAGTGTCAGGAGATCTGAAAGTGGCACATGGCATGAGACACTGTGGACCTGGCAGCAGCATGAGGAGGCGGTACAGGGGCCCATGGCAGATTAGGGGCCTGGCAGCAGCTATGGGAGGCCCGTAATCTGCGAGCACCCTATGACAAAAAATGGAACACACCAGCAGTGTGAGGAGATCTGAAAGTGGCACATGGCATGAGACACTGTGGACCTGGCAGCAGCATGAGGAGGCGGTACAGGGGCCCATGGCAGATTAGGGGCCTGGCAGCAGCTATGGGAGGCCCGTAATCTGCCAGCACCCTATGACAAAAAATGGAACACACCAGCAGTGTGAGGAGACCTGAAAGTGGCACATGGCAGAGTGTGGCGATGGAGACAGCAGCAATGGGAGGCCGTACAGGGACCCATGAGAGACTCTGGACCTGGCAGCAGCATGAGGAGGCGGTACAGGGGCCCATGGCAGATTAGGGGCCTGGTAGCAGCTATGGGAAGCCCGTAATCTGCCAGCACCCTATGACAAAAAATGTAACACACCAGCAGTGTGAGGAGATCTTAAAGTGGCACATGGCATGAGACACTGTGGACCTGGCAGCAGCATGAGGAGGCGGTACAGGGGCCCATGGCAGATTAGGGGCCTGGCAGCAGCTATGGGAGGCCCGTAATCTGCCAGCACCCTATGACAAAAAATGGAACACACCAGCAGTGTGAGGAGATCTGAAAGTGGCACATGGCATGAGACACTGTGGACGTGGCAGCAGCATGAGGAGGCGGTATAGGGGCCCATGGCAGATTAGGGGCCTGGCAGCAGCTATGGGAGGCCCGTAATCTGCCAGCACCCTATGACAAAAATGGAACACACCAGCAGTGTGAGGAGACCTGAAAGTGGTACATGGCAGAGTGTGGCGATGGAGACAGCAGCAATGGGAGACCGTACAGGGACCCATGAGAGACTCTGGACCTGGCAGCAGCATGAGGAGGCGGTATAGGGGCCCATGGCAGATTAGGGGCCTGGCAGCAGCTATGGGAGGACCGTAATCTGCCAGCACCCTATGACAAAAAATGGAACACACCAGCAGTGTGTGAGGAGACCTGAAAGTGGCACATGGCAGAGTGTGGCGATGGAGACAGCAGCAATGGGAGGCCGTACAGGGACCCGTGAGAGACTCTGGACCTGGCAGCAGCATGAGGAGGCGGTATAGGGGTCCATGGCAGATTAGGGGCCTGGCAGCAGCTATGGGAGGCCCGTAATCTGCCAGCACCCTATGACAAAAAATGGAACACACCAGCAGTGTGAGGAGACCTGAAAGTGGCACATGGCATGAGACACTGTGGACCTGGCAGCAGCATGAGGAGGCGGTATAGGGACCCATGGCAGATTAGGGGCCTGGCAGCAGCTATGGGAGGCCCGTAATCTGCCAGCACCCTATGACAAAAAATAGAACACACCAGCAGTGTGTGAGGAGACCTGAAAGTGGCACATGGCAGAGTGTGGCGATGGAGACAGCAGCAATGGGAGGCCGTACAGGGACCCATGAGAGACTCTGGACCTGGCAGCAGCATGAGGAGGCGGTATAGGGGCCCATGGCAGATTAGGGGCCTGGCAGCAGCTATGGGAGGCCCGTAATCTGCCAGCACCCTATGACAAAAAATGGAACACACCAGCAGTGTGAGGAGACCTGAAAGTGGCACATGGCATGAGACACTGTGGACCTGGCAGCAGCATGAGGAGGCGGTACAGGGCAGATTAGGGGCCTGGCAGCAGCTATGGGAGGCCCGTAATCTGCCAGCACCCTATGACAAAAAATGGAACACACCAGCAGTGTGAGGAGACCTGAAAGTGGTACATGGCAGAGTGTGGCGATGGAGACAGCAGCAATGGGAGGCCGTACAGGGACCCATGAGATACTCTGGACCTGGCAGCAGCATGAGGAGGCGGTATAGGGGCCCATGGCAGATTAGGGGCCTGGCAGCAGCTATGGGAGGCCCGTAATCTGCCAGCACCCTATGACAAAAAATGGAACACACCAGCAGTGTGAGGAGACCTGAAAGTGGCACATGGCAGAGTGTGGCGATGGAGACAGCAGCAATGGGAGGCCGTACAGGGACCCATGAGAGACTCTGGACCTGGCAGCAGCATGAGGAGGCGGTATAGGGGCCCATGGCAGATTAGGGGCCTGGCAGCAGCTATGGGAGGCCCGTAATCTGCCAGCACCCTATGACAAAAAATGGAACACACCAGCAGTGTGAGGAGATTTGAAAGTGGCACATGGTATGAGACACTGTGGACCTGGCAGCAGCATGAGGAGGCGGTACAGGGGCCCATGGCAGATTAGGGGCCTGGCAGCAGCTATGGGAGGCCCGTAATCTGCCAGCACCCTATGACAAAAAATGGAACACACCAGCAGTGTGAGGAGATCTGAAAGTGGCACATGTTTGGGGCATGATTCATGGCGGATTTAGTCAATTTTGTCAGGAACTGGTGGTTTGAAATCCAGACTAATCCACGCCTGATTCATTTTCACAAACGTGAGTCTCTCCACACTTTGGGTGGACAGTCGTGTCCTCCGCGGAGTTACAATACCTCCTGCCGCACTAAACACGCGCTCCGATGCCACGCTACTGGCCAGGCATGACAGCCTTTCAAGGGCAAATTCAGCTAGTTGGGGCCAAAGGTCAAGTTTCGTTGCCCAGTAGTCAAGGGGATTGTCTACCTCGGTTGGCAGGGTGCTGTCCAAGTAGGCCCAAGCCTGTTGTTTGAGGTCCTGCTCCAGGTCCACCTGATGCTGCTGCTGCTGCTGCTGCTGCTGCTGCTGCGGCTGGTTAGTAGTTTCCTCACTGCGCTGGTGAAGAAAGCTACTCATCATCGACTGCAGACTGAGGCAGCCGCTGCTGGTGGAGCTGCCACTGCTCCTACCACCCCACCCCTCCCCTGCTGCCATGGCAGCGGAATGCGAGCGCACAGGGCCCACAGTGTCTGAGGATGGACGTTGGCGCAGAAAGGCAGAGACCAGCTGACTACATAGGTGGTTTTTATAGTACGTTATTTTGGCCTCCCTCTCAGCAGGTGTGAAAAAGGCCACCATTTTTGAACGGTAGCGAGGGTCCAACAAGGTGGACAGCCAAAAGTCATCCCTCTGTCTGATGGTTATTATTCGGCTGTCGCTACGCAAACAAGCGAGCATGCTATGGGCCATTTGTGCCAAGGAATGCGAGGGACTCCCTGCCTCCATCTCCACAGCATACTGCCACGGTGCGTCTGGGTCCTCTGTCTCCTCCTCCTCCTCCTCTACCAGATGCTCCTGCTCCTCCACTCCTGTCCGCTGAGTGGAAAAACCACCCATTTCACTCAATAATTCCTGAGCACAAATGTCCTCCTCTACCTCCTCCTCTTCTTCCTGTCCTGCCCCCACAGGGGTCATGTGGCGTTGAGATCTGTGCGCCACGTCTACCGCAATCTGACCAGCCATTGTTAACAGCATTTGTTCCAGGACGTGCAACAGAGGAATGACGTCGTTCATCCCATAGTCCTGCCGACTCACGAATAGCGTGGCCTCCTCAAAGGGCCTGAGCAAGCGGCAGGTGTCACGCATGAGCTGCCAATGGCTGACATCGAAGTTACACAGGGGAGTACCTTTATCCGCTTGTAACATCAGGAAATCGGTGATGGCCTTTCGCTGTTCGTAAAGGCGGTCTAACATGTGTAGGGTTGAATTCCACCTTGTTGCAACGTCGCAGATCAGGCGATGCTGTGGAATTCCGTTCTGCCGCTGCAGCTCAAGGAGGCTGTGCTTTGCGGTGTAGGAATGGCTGAAATGCATGCAAAGTTTACGTGACATTTTAAGGATGTCTTGCAGTGGGATGGTGGATTTTAGGAACCGCTTGACAACCAGATTGAACACGTGAGCCATGCATGGCGCATGGCACAACCTTCCTTGACGCAGAGCAGACACCATGTTCTTTCCATTGTCGGTCAACATGGTTCCGATTTTCAGTTTGCGCGGAGACAGCCATCTGTCGATTTCTCTGTTCATTACACTGAGAAGTTCCTCCCCTGTGTGACTACGTTTGCCAAGGCATACCAGGTGCAGCACAGCGTGACACCGTTGCGCCCTGCACATGTGATATGCCGGTCGGGTAATGGGACTTGGCACGGGGGTGGCGGCTGAGGACACGGCGGAAGAAGAGGTGGTAGAGGCGGACATCTTTGCCGGACCAAGGACGTGCAAACGTGGAGGCAAAAGCGGCGTGACCTGTCCAAGTTGCTGGTGCGGCTGTGATGGCACCACGTTCACCCAGTGGGCCGTAAATTACATGTACTGTCCCTGACCGTAGTTACAGCTCCACACGTCGGCGCTGCCGTGCACTTTGGCAGAGACCGACATGCTCAAAGACTGGCCCACCATCTCTTCTACATGTGAATGCAGGGCTGGCACTACCTTTTTGGCGAAGAAATGACGGCTTGGCACTCTCCACCGCGGCGCGGCACAAGCCATCATTTCTCGGAAAGGTGCTGAGTCCACCACTTGGAAAGGGAGGGACTGCAGCACCAGCAACTTGGACAGGAGGACGTTCAGCTTTTGCACCGTCGGGTGCGTGCTCGCAAACTGTTGTCTCTTGGAAACGGATTCCAAGAAAGACTGCTGACGGAATCCGTGAAGAGGAGTAGCAGGAGAAGGAGCATCAGAACGAGCGGAAGATGCCAACGAGCGACAACTCCCCTCAGCAGAGGTGTTGGAGCCTTGACTGGCTGATAGAGGGCGATTGACGTCGGGTGACGGAGCAAGTAACGGAGCGGGTGATGGAGCGGGGGCTGGGGCGGGCAGAACCGCCGTATCTTTATCACGGTTTTCCCAGGCCACCAAATGGCGACGCTGCATATGCTGCCGCAACGCTGTAGTCCCAACATGGGCCCCCTGGCCACGCTTGACTTTCTGGCCACATAGTCGACATACGGCTACGTTTACTTCCTTGGGCGGCTTGACAAAAAATTGCCACACCACCGAGTAGGAAACTTTCCCCCGATACTCCTCACTGGCTGACTGCTGCTTCCTCCGTGCACACCGGCACCACTACTGGCCGTGGTGGTAGGCTGCAGTGGAGCTGGTGCTGTACTCCGTGGCCGTTTGCCTCCACTGACACTGCTGCGACCCTGCTGCCTCCTGGGCAACCCACCGACTGTTTTGCTCGCTGCCAAGCTGCCACCCTCTTCTCCTGATGATGCGGAAGCAATAGCCTGATGACGACGAGGCTGCCAAGTGCGATCAGCCTCATCATCATCAATTAGGGTCTCCGCCTCACTACTAGCCCCCTCGGCTGCGTGTGGGTCAGGAGACAGACCTGTCTCTAGACCGGCTACCGAGCCACTCTCCTCGCCACTACTTCTTCGCCTGGCTGCTGAAGAGGCGGATGTCTCCCCTCATTCCTGACCGCCCTCTGTTAGCTCTTCCTCACTGTACAGTGGGGCTGAGCCCACAGCATGCGATACTTTGCTTGGTGAGGGAACACCAAAGGACAGGGGCAGGTAGAGGACACGTGATTTCAGTGGGCTTGCTCCCGGGCCATGCCAACTAACGGTTGTGTCTGACGTACCCACCGACCGTTGGCTGTAGGTGTCAGAGGTGACCTGGGAAGAGGAAGACGACCGAGCCAACCAATCGATAACGGCAGGGTTGTCGGTGGAGACACGACCACTGGATGACATCGGGAGCACTGGCCTCTGGCTGCGACTAGTGCTGCCTCGACCCCTTCCTCTGCTACCACGTCTGCTCGCTCCTAAAACATTGCCTCCTCTGCCACTCCTATGCATGTTGTCTGACATACTCTTTAATTAAACGATTCTGTGTCCCTGAGTAACAATTCTGTGTCTGTCCCTGAGTAACAATTCTGTGTCCCTGAGTAACAGTTCTGTGGCCCTCAGTAACAATTCTGTGTCCCTGAGTAACAATTCTGTGTCCCTCAGTAACAATTCTGTGTCCCTGAGTAACAATTCTGTGTCCCTGAGTAACAATTCTGTGTCCCTCAGTAACAATTCTGTGTCCCTCAGTAACAATTCTGTGTCTGTCCCTGAGTAACAATTCTGTGTCTGTCGCTGAGTAACAATTCTGTGTCCCTCAGTAACAATTCTGTGTCCCTCAGTAACAATTCTGTGTCTGTCCCTGAGTAACAATTCTGTGTCGGTCGCTGAGTAACAATTCTGTGTCCCTGAGTAACAATTCTGTGTCCCTCAGTAACAATTCTGTGTCCCTCAGTAACAATTCTGTGTCTGTCCCTGAGTAACAATTCTGTGTCTGTCCCTGAGTAACAATTCTGTGTCCCTGAGTAACAATTCTGTGTCCCTCAGTAACAATTCTGTGTCCCTCAGTAACAATTCTGTGTCTGTCCCTGAGTAACAATTCTGTGTCCCTAAGTAACGTTTCTGTGGCCCTAAGTAACGGTTCTGTGGCCCTCAGTAACAAATCTGTGTCCCCCAGTAACAATTCTGTGTCCCTCAGTAACAATTCTGTGTCCCTGAGTAACAATTCTGTGTCCCTCAGTAACAATTCTGTGTCCCTCAGTAACAATTCTGTGTCTGTCCCTGAGTAACAATTCTGTGTCCCTGAGTAACAATTCTGTGTCCCTGAGTAACAATTCTGTGTCCCTCAGTAACAATTCTGTGTCCCTCAGTAACAATTCTGTGTCTGTCCCTGAGTAACAATTCTGTGTCTGTCCCTGAGTAACAATTCTGTGTCCCTAAGTAACATTTCTGTGGCCCTAAGTAACGGTTCTGTGGCCCTCAGTAACAAATCTGTGTCCCTCAGTAACAATTCTGTGTCCCTCAGTAACAATTCTGTGTCCCTGAGTAACAATTCTGTGTCTGTCCCTGAGTAACAATTCTGTGTCTGTCCCTGAGTAACAATTCTGTGTCCCTCAGTAACAATTCTGTGTCCCTCAGTAACAATTCTGTATCCCTGAGTAACAATTCTGTGTCCCTCAGTAACAATTCTGTGTCCCTCAGTAACAATTCTGTGTCTGTCCCTGAGTAACAATTCTGTGTTCCTAAGTAACGTTTCTGTGGCCCTAAGTAACGGTTCTGTGGCCCTCAGTAACAATTCTGTGTCCCTCAGTAACAATTCTGTGTCTGTCCCTGAGTAACAATTCTGTGTCTGTCCCTGAATAACAATTCTGTGTCCCTCAGTAACAATTCTGTGTCCCTCAGTAACAATTCTGTGTCCCTCAGTAACAATTCTGTGTCTGTCCCTGAGTAACAATTCTGTGTCCCTAAGTAACGTTTCTGTGGCCCTAAGTAACGTTTCTGTGGCCATAAGTAACAGTTCTGTGGCCCTCAGTAACAATTCTGTGTCCCTCAGTAACAATTCTGTGTCTGTCCTTGAGTAACAATTCTGTGTCCCTAAGTAACGTTTCTGTGGCCCTAAGTAACGGTTCTGTGGCCCTCAGTAACAAATCTGTGTCCCTCAGTAACAATTCTGTGTCTGTCCCTAAGTAACAATTCTGTGGCACTAAGTAACGTTTCTGTGGCCCTAAGTAAAGTTTCTGTGGCCCTAAGTAACGATTCTGTGGCCCTAAGTAACGTTTCTGTGGCCCTAAGTAACGTTTCTGTGGCCCTAAGTAACGGTTCTGTGTCCCTCAGTAACAATTCTGTATCCCTCAGTAACAATTCTGTGTCAGTCCCTGAGTAACAATTCTGTGTCCCTAAGTAACAATTCTGTGTCTGTCCCTGAGTAACAATTCTGTGTCCCTAAGTAACAATTCTGTGTCTGTCCCTAAGTAACAATTCTGTGTCTGTCCCTGAGTAACAATTCTGTGTCCCTAAGTAACGTTTCTGTGGCCCTAAGTAACAGTTCTGTTCCCCTCAGTTACAATTCTGTGTCCCTCAGTAACAATTCTGTGTCTGTCCCTAAGTAACAATTCTGTGGCCCTAAGTAACGTTTCTGTGGCCCTAAGTAACAGTTCTGTGGCCCTCAGTAACAATTCTGTGTCCCTCAGTAACAATTCTGTGTCTGTCCCTAAGTAACATTTCTGTGTCTGTCCCTGAGTAACAATTCTGTGTCCCTAAGTAACGTTTCTGTGGCCCTAAGTAACAGTTCTGTGGCCCTCAGTAACAATTCTGTGTCCCTCAGTAACAATTCTGTGTCTGTCCCTAAGTAACAATTCTGTGGCCCTAAGTAACGTTTCTGTGGCCCTAAGTAACAGTTCTGTGGCCCTCAGTAACAATTCTGTGTCCCTCAGTAACAATTCTGTGTCTGTCCCTAAGTAACAATTCTGTGGCCCTAAGTAACGTTTCTGTGGCCCTAAGTAACGTTTCTGTGGCCCTAAGTAACAGTTCTGTGGCCCTCAGTAACAATTCTGTGTCCCTCAGTAACAATTCTGTGTCTGTCTTTGAGTAACAATTCTGTGTCCCTAAGTAACGCTTCTGTGGCCCTAAGTAACGGTTCTGTGGCCCTCAGTAACAAATCTGTGTCCCTCAGTAACAATTCTGTGTCTGTCCCTAAGTAACAATTCTGTGGCCCTAAGTAACGTTTCTGTGGCCCTAAGTAACGATTCTGTGTCCCTCAATAACAATTCTGTGTCTGTCCCTAAGTAACAATTCTGTGTCTGTCCCTGAGTAACAATTCTGTGTCCCTAAGTAACGTTTCTGTGGCCCTAAGTAACAGTTCTGTGGCCCTCAGTAACAATTCTGTGTCCCTCAGTAACAATTCTGTGTCTGTCCCTAAGTAACAATTCTGTGGCCCTAAGTAACGTTTCTGTGGCCCTAAGTAACAGTTCTGTGGCCCTCAGTAACAATTCTGTGTCCCTCAGTAACAATTCTGTGTCTGTCCCTAAGTAACAATTCTGTGGCCCTAAGTAACGTTTCTGTGGCCCTAAGTAACGATTCTGTGGCCCTAAGTAACGTTTCTGTGGCCCTAAGTAACGATTCTGTGGCCCTAAGTAACGTTTCTGTGTCCCTAAGTAACGTTTCTGTGTCCCTAAGTAAAGTTTCTGTGGCCCTAAGTAACGTTTCTGTGTCCCTAAGTAACGTTTCTGTGTCCCTAAGTAACGTTTCTGTGTCCCTAACTCTCTCCCTGAATACAGCCAGGTCTGCCTCTGTTGAATGTCTGGAGGCAAATGGAGAATTCTAAAATGGCCGCCATTTATAGCTCGACCATTACACTGTGCTGGCTGGCTGCTGATTGGCTAATGCGATCACATGTCATGAATGAATGCATTATGGGTCAGCGCGCCTTGTCTGCGCGCCTTCCCAGACATCCCCGCTCCGTCGCTGCACATGTCGCCGCCATTTTAGGAAAAATTTCGATTCGCGCATCCGAAGATTTTCCTAATATTCGAAACGAATTCCACTTCGCCTACTTCGATTCGCTCATCTCTACTCACCACATCAGTGTCTTGTAGATGCGACTCCGACAAATACATCTGAGCATAACTGCTACTTCCCCTTAATGAGCTGCAGTGTGACAACTTATCTCACTTCTCATCTGATTTACTGACTCTCGCAGGATTCTTATACTGATTTAGAAACCACAGAATTTGCAGCCCTTTTGATTAATACTGAACTTCAGACAGCTAGAAAAGAAACACAATTAATGTAGCTCTGTATGTATTAGCACATCAATACATGATCATCACTAGCACTGGGCCACCTGGGGCTGGTGCCCAGCATCTCTTGCAGGTTGAGCTAGGTTCCGATGCCACAATCGTCTGTTTTGGTTTTGGTTTTGGCAATACAGTGTCATTTGCAATACAACTGCTCCTTTTTTGCTGCCTGTCAAGACTTCAGATACTGCAGCAGCACAGAGCCAAGGAAGGTTCCCCTAACCTCATTCTCAGCTCTGATGTACAGTGCCACCTAGCAAAGTCAAGGGGCACTACTGCTGTGTCTGGGGTCTGGTCGGTGGATTTTACAGACGAAGGTGGGAATTTCTGTATTGGAGGAGGTCTGGAGAGATTACGGGGTGATGGAGGGGAGATACACTATATTGACAAAATTATTGGGACAGCCCTCCAAATCATGTGATTCAGGTGTTCCAATCCCCTCCATGGACACAGGTGTATACAATCAAGCCCCTAGGCATGCAGACTGTTTCTACAAACATTGGTGAAAGAATGGGTCGCTCTCAGGAGCTCAGTGACTCCAAGCGTGGTCCCGTGATAGGTTGTCACCTCGGCAATAAGTCCATCTGTGACATTTCCTGGCTACTAAATATTCCACGCTCAACTGTTAGTGGGATTATAACAAAGTGGAAGCAACTGGGAACAACAGCAACTCAGCCACCAAGTGGTAGGCCACGTCACATGACAGAGCGGGGTCAGCGCATGCTGAAGCGCACAGTGCGCAGAAGTCGCCAACTGTCTGCAGAGTCAATAGCTAAAGACCTCCAAACTTGGTGTGGCCTTCAGATGAGCACAACAACAGTGCGTAGAGAGCTTCATGGAATGGGTTTCCATGGCCGAGCAGCTGCATCCAAGCCTTACATCACCAAGTGCAATGCAAAAGCACTTAAAATCCACTTTCAAACAGGTGCCTATGCATGAAAACAACAATTGTGCAAAAAAAGTTACACTTCAACACGCACGCTAGAGTGAGATCAGCAATACTAGGCCTACAGTTAAAGTGATTAACCACTTGCCCTCCAGAGGATTTACCCCCCCCCCCCTTCCTGACCAGGCCATTTTTTTGCGATACGGCACTGCGCAATGCTGCACCCAAATGAAATTTATGGGGTGTTTTTCCCACAAATAGAGATTTCTTTTGGTGGTATTTGATCACCTGTGCGTTTTTTATTTTTTACACTATAAATAAAAAAACCTATCAATTTTGAGAAAAAAAACAATATTTTTGACTTTTTGCTATTAAACATATCCAGTAAAAAAATTTAAAAAAATCTAATTTCATCATAAATTTAGGCCAAAATGTATTCTGCTCCATGTCTGCTAAATAAAATCCCAATACATGTAAATTAATTGGTTTACGTGAAAGTTACAGTGTCTACAAATGGGAGTATATATATATATATACTGGAATTAAAAAATGTTTTATACTAGTAATGATTAGATTAGATTTGATTCAACTTTATTGTCATTGTGCAAAGTACAGTGTACATGTACAGAGCCAATGAATTGCAGTTAGCATCCAGCCAGAAGGGCATAAATAGGCCATTTACAATAAATAACAGTATAACTAAAATCAGGGTATGGGATATGCAGTAATACCATGATCGGTGCAATGAGTAGTGCATTAAAGGATGACATATTCAGTAATGCAATGGTGAATAAAATATGCAGTCATGCAATATTGTCTGATTATCTGTTCAATGCTTTAACAGCCACAGGGAAAAACAATTTTCCAGTCTATTTGTACGGGCTCTGAGACATCTGTATCGTTTGCCAGATGGAAGGAGTATGAACAGTCCATGGTTAGGGTGAGAGGCATCATTAATGATGCCCCTTGCCCTTTGTACACAGCGTTTTTTGTAAATGTCCTCCAAGGTGGAAAGCTGAACACCAATAATTCGTTGGGTGGTTTTCACCACCCTCTAAAGGGTTTTGCGGTCTGAAGCAGTGCAGTACCACACTAAGTGTATGCTCCATAACGCATTTCATAATTTCCAATGACATCACCACGCCAAGTACAGCGGTCCGCGTGCACTCCAACTGCATTCCAGCCCTCAGTTTCGGTTCCCCTTCAGCATCCAACTGGCCAGGGAGCCGGGAGGGCGACGGCTATACATCCAGTAGCAGTGCCGAAAAACCATTCACCAGTTACAGATTTAGAGATGCGGCTTTATTAACTTCATTTTATGTAAGTGCAATTTACCTTTGTTTTAATGAATTTTATGACAGACTACACTCAGAGGCGCCTTCCTCTATCCTTTCTTTACATGTCATTTGGAGACCGCTGCCTCTCTCTACCAGAAGGCTTGTCATGGAGGCGCAACTGTCTGTTGGCCACAGTCATAAAACAATTGGATGGACTGAACAAGACTATCCACAGTGAATCATCAGTTTGCGCCATGATCTCCTTTATATGCTTTTACTGGTGTAACACTCTCCTGGTTCCTAGTTACACTAGGGGGAGCAAGATCCCAATGATGGTTAGTCAGAAGCTGCCAGGCAGCTCAGGAGGAATATCCAGTGGGGTCAAATTTGGAACAGGGCTGAGAAGCTCTGCAGACCAGCCTCTCAGGAATTTCCCCCTGCTCTGAGGTTATTTGGGAGGGCCTTAGAGGCAGAGGGCAGATCTGAGGAGTAGCTGGTTGCACCCCTTAGGGACTGTAGCCAATCCCCAACAGGAGGTTGGAAGGGACCGGACTCCTTAAAAGGGGGATGGAGTTTGCTCAGGAAGGAGGAGTAGGAGGAAGGAGGAGATGTGGGAGATGATGGTCAGGTGGAAGATTGGAGGAGAGAAGAGAGTGCTGGGAGGCAGTCAGGAGGCTCATTGGGATGGGGCTTACCTGCAAGCCTGGAACTGAGGAGGGAGAAAACTCGGGACTCACTGGTCCCTACAAGGAGCATCACCTGTGGAGCAGGAGGGAGCTGTCCAGATCACAAGCCTGGTAACTGTGGCCATCCATACGCTGTGCAGGAGAGCACCCTGAGTGAGTAAACATGGGTGGATTGGGGAAGGAGCACTCTGGTGGGAAACCAGATTAATCCCCTTGCCAGAGACTGCCTACTTTCTGAAGGACACAGGATCTGGGTCCCCTGCTCACGACTATAGGGACTGTTATCTGGAGGTGCTGGCTAGCACTTCAACCAAGTTTGTTGAGGCTTTATAGAGGAAGATATACAGTTGTGTTCAAAATAATAGCAGTCAGATATCACTAACCGGATCAATCCCTGTTTTTGGTAGAAATTATATTTCTACATGGCAAATAATTTACTAGCAGGTGTAGTGGAGTAATAGAAATCCAACAGACCCAACAGTCATGACATGCATGCTGCTGATTCTGTGTCATTGAATCACTAATTGAAAGGGGCATGTTCAATATAATAGCAGTGTGGAGTTCTATTAGTGAGGTCATTCATTCTTTGAAAAACAGGTGTCAATTATTGCCCTTATTTAAGGAAGGAAGGCAGCAAATGTTGTACATGCTGGTTACAGTGCATTTCTTTCTGAAATTCGGAGGAAAATGGGTCATTCCAGACATTGTTCAGAAGAACAGCGTACCTCGATTAAAAAGTTGATTAAAGAGGGGAAAACATATAAAGAAGTGCAGAAAATGATAGGCTGCTCAGCTAAAATGATTGCAAATGCTTTAAAATGGCAACCAAAACCTGAAAGACGTGGAAGAAAGCGAAAAACTACCATTGGAATGGATAGAAGAATAGCCAAAATGGCGCGGACTCAGCCAACAATCAGCTCCAGGAAGATGAAAGAAGGTGTGACGTTCCCTGTGAGGACTGTTACAATTAGAAGATGCCTATGTGAAGCCAAGCTATCTGCAAGAAGCCCCCGCAAAGTCCCACTGTTGGAAAAAAGACGTGTGCTGAAGAGGTTACAATCTGCCAAAGAGCACATTGACTGGCCTAAAGAGAAATGGCGCAACATTTTGTGGACTGATGAAAGTAAGATTGTTCTTTTTGGGTCTAGTGGCCGGAGACAGTTTGTCAGACGACCCCCAAACACTGAATTCAAGCCACAGTACACTGTGAAGACAGTGAAGCATGGTGGTGCAAGCATCATGATATGGGGATGTTTCTCATACTACGGTGTTGGGCCTATTTATCGCATACCAGGGATCATGGATCAGTTTGAATACATCAGAATACTTGAAGAGGTCATGCTGCCTTATGCTGAAGAGGAAATGCCCTTGAAATGGGTGTTCCAACAAGACAATGACCCCAAACACACCAGTAAACGTGCAACATCTTGGTTCCAGACCAACAAGATTGACATTATGGAGTGGCCAGCCCAATCCCCGGATCTTAATCCAATAAAAACTTGTAGGGTGACATCAAAAATGCAGTTTCTGAGGAAAAACCAAGAAATAGAGAAGAACTGTGGAATGTGGTCCAATCATCCTGGGCTGGAATACCTGATCACAGGGGCCAGAAGTTGGGTGACTCCATGCAACACAGATGTACAGCAGTTCTCAGAAACAGTGCGACTACAACCAAATATTCATGAAGTCATTCAAAGGAAAGCAAAATCTTCAAACATTTCTCAGTTTATATAGTGAATGTTTGAGTTTGTAAAGAAGAATATAAACACTGCTATTTTTTTGAACCGTCTAATATTCACTTTTTAAAAAATTTTTTAGAGGAACAACACAAATTTGATGTATTTTTCTTCATGTTTTGATTTGGAATAGAATGTGTCGTGTTCCCAATGCATTTGTGTGGATGGAAATAAAAGCTATTAGAAGGATTTTGAGCTTTATTCACTTTTTTCAACACACTGCTATTATTTTGAACACAACTGTATATAGTTCAGGAAAGCTGTCCTTGAGTTTCAGTCCATGATGCATCCTCTACACCCTTATATCCCATCCAAGTTGATATCCCCTAATAAAAGCAACAAAACCAATGTTTCATGACTGGGTTCCTGACTATATATGCATGTTGTTCCTAGATTGTAAGCTCGAAAGAGCAGGACCCTCGAACCCCTCGTGTATCACATTGTATTGGTATTGTTCTGTCACATGTTCTGTTCCCCTCTGTAATGTACAGCGCTGAGCGAACTATTGGCGCTTTATAAATACTGTATAATAATAATAATAATAATGTTGTGTGGGAGTATTGAAGAGCTGGTAACTCAGGACTATAGAGGGATCCACATAAAATAAATGTTCTTGAGCGGTTTTTGCGGACGTAGTGCTACACTGGGGAACCTGCTGTCGGTGCCATTGGTGGTGTTGGAGAGGGGGGGGGTGCACTTTTGAAAGTGATTGGGACGCTCTTTTATTGGAAAGACCTTTATTGGCTCATGGTCCTGTGTACACAAATTGTAGATAATACTGTACATAAATATTTATTCCTCATGGATGACTGCTCTGAATGGTGAATACTAAGAGCAGACGTCCTCCTCACTCCTCACCCCTCCTAACTCCCATAGAAGTGCTACAAAAGTGAAAGTGGAAATAGACAAAATTTTTGAACTTCACACAGCCTCCAGATCGCAGAAAATGTCAGCTGTGAAGGCATTATTCCTGATCCTCCTATGGCAGACGTGTGAGTAGAATCATTATTAGAATAGGGAGCCTTGTTATAATGTGTTTTCTATGGGTAGGAATCACTGAGCATTGTGTGTCCGGTTGTCTTCTGTATAGATCAGCCTTTCTCAACCAGGGTGCCCAGGCACCCTTGGGTGCATTGAGGTTTCTTCAGGGGTGCCTTTGTAAAATGTCTAAAAATTACCCAAAACTGTATTCAAGCCAGCAGGTGGACAAATCTGCCTTTTAGGTTATAAATCACCTCTAATTTTGGGTGTCTTACATGTGTGGATGTTGTTGCATTATAAAAACTATTAGAATAGTTTATCACATTTTAGAATAGGGTGCCCTTTTAAATTATGGACAGTCTTCAGGCACCCTATTTTAGAATGGGGTGCCTCAAGACTGTCCATAATTTTAAAGGGTACCTCAGGACTGTCCATCATTTTTAAAGGGTGCCTTGACTGAAAAAAGGTTGAGGAACACTGGCATAGATTGCTGTGTGTTGGACCTCCTCTATTCAGACAAAATGTGGAGTTTGGATTGCTAAAATGTTGGTTGCAATGTGAAAGCTACACTGTTCTGTTAGTCGATCCTGCTCAGATGCTCACACACTGTAGTTAGTAGCAGACATTTTATTAGGTGCTCCTAGCTGCCATTATACATGTGTCTGCTTTTAGAACTACAACCAAAGAGAGGCAATAACACAGTTGTACCAGTATCTAAGTAGTGAGACCCCTAGAGGCCATACACAGCATATAACATATTGCTACATCCTTTCTCTTTTAAATAAAGGAACAATGAAATATAACAAACACAATGGTGAAGTAGAACATAGCTATAAGTTAGATATAATCCTTGAGGTGAGCCGGCTTTCTGATTGTTCTGCCAGCTTGCGTAACATATGAGGTTTCTTCACAGAAATCTTGGTGTTCTTCTGATTTTGGCAGTCTATTTTTTAGGACTGTCTCTCTCTGCCTAGAGACCTCCCTATGCTCCTCAGCAGTCCCTGTTTCTTTGTTGCTGGTATTCATAGTCTCATCGCTTTGAGTGTCCATATACTGTTCCCAGGGCCCTTTATCATCTCCTTCTTGTGTTTTTCTCAGATGTCTCCGATTTCTCCTCCATCTTCTTCCTTCCTCTGTTATAATTTCATAGGACCGTGGTCCCAATTTCTGTACAACCTTCGCTTTTTTCCAGTGTTTGTCATATTTGCCTATTGGCTGAATCCGTGCATTTTCATTGCTCTGGAGAACAGGCAGATCTTTTGCAGATTTATTATAATAGAAAGCTTGCCTATCTTGATTCTTCGTTAGTTTGGCTTTAACATTGCGCACAAGCTGTGGCTTTAGTAGTTGACCTGCAGTTGGTAGGAGAGTCCTTGTACGTCTACTCATAAGCCGCTGTGCTGGACTGGTGTCTAGGCCTTGTGTGGGTGTGTTTCTGTGGTCCAGTATAGACAGGTATATCTCTGTACCTGCCTGTTTTGCCTTTTGCATGAGTCTTTTGGCTGTTTTTACTGCTGACTCCACTTTACCATTACTCTGTGGATATCCAGGAGATGATGTCTGGTGCTCAAATTCCCACCTCTCCCTGAATTTTTTGAATTCTTCCGATGTAAATTGAGCAGCGTTGTCAGAGAACACAATATCCGGAAAGCCATATCTGGCAAAATGAGCCTTGAGTTTTTTAATTACTGTTTTGGCCCTTGTGTCCTGTAAGTAGTCTATCTCCCAGAAGTTGGAAAAATAGTCCACAGTTACCAGATATTCCTTGTCGTTCCACGTGAACAGATCTGTTCCTACTTTTGACCATGGTCTGTTTGGAATTGTATGTGGTTGCAATGTCTCTTTCGGTTGCTTATCATTGCACGATGCACATATTTCACACTGTGCTATAAAGTTTTTTATGTGGTCATTCATTCCAGGCCAATAAACATATTCTCGTGCACGACGTAGACATCCTTCTACACCTAAGTGAGTCGAGTGCAATCTTTCTATAATGTCTCTTCTAAGGGATTGTGGTATGACAGCTCTTTCTCCTTTAAAGATGATTCCATGCTGCACAGAGAGTTCATCTCTTATGTGAAAAAATGGAGAAACCTCCATTGGAGCATGCTGCTTGTGTTTTGGCCATCCCTTCAAGATGAGTCTTTAGGATCTGTAGAGTTTTATGTTCCGCTGTGCCGGTCTGTATTTGTTTCAGTCTGTCTTTTGAGACAGACAGATATTCACACATATTGATGCTTTCAATGTCTTTTTCTTCTTCATTTGTGATAGGTAAGTAAGCTCTGCTTAAGGCATCTGCAATCAGTAAATCCTTCCCTGGACAGTAACAAATGTTCAAATCATATTTCTGAAGCCTTAACAGCATACGCTGCAGTCTTTTTGGAGCATTCAGTAGTGGCTTCTTTGTAATACTTTCTAAAGGCTTGTGATCTGAATGCACCACCACTTGTCGACCGTAGGTGTACTGGTGAAATTTCTCTAACCCAAATACTACCGCTAGTAGTTCCTTCTCGATTTGAGCATATCCTTGCTCTGTTAGAGTTAACGCTCTGCTTGCATATGTGATTGGCTGTTTATCCTGCATTAGTGTGGCTCCAAGGCCGGTTTCTGAGGCATCACATTGTACTACCACTGCTTGATCTGGATCAAAATATTTTAGCGTTGCTGCGTCTGCAATAGCATTTTTCATTGACTGAAAAGCAGTTTCATGGCTTTCTGTCCATTCCCAGAGTACGTCTTTGTGAGTTAGCTGTCTCAGTGGCTCACACATGTCTGATAAATGCTTGCAAAATTTGGAAAGATAATTCACCATGCCCAGGAATCGTTGTACTCCACGTATATCTGTAGGTGTCGGCATGTCCTGTATCGCCCTCACCTTCTCTGGATCGACTTTAACACCATTTGAGGTAAGAAGATGTCCAATATATGGTACTTCTGTCATTTTTAGTTTGAATTTTGCCAGGTTCAGTTTGATTTGTTTTTTTCTACATCTGTCTAAGAATTGTATTATCTTTTGATCGTGATCCTTTGTTGTGGATTCTAGATCATCACCTTCCCCAACTATTAGTATATCGTCTGCTATTATTTTTACTCCAGACAGTCCTTCCAAAGCTTGCATCAATTTTTGTTGGAACACTTCTGGAGCCGGGCTTAATCCCATTGGCTTTCTCAGCCACTTATAGCGTCCAAATGGGGAAGAAAATGCTGTTAATAAACTTGATTCTTTATCCAGTTCCACATGCCAGAACCCATTTTTCACATCACATACCGAAAATATTTTAGCCTTTGATAGATCTGGTAGAATATCTTCTATTGTTGGCATTGGATAGTGATTTCTTTTCAGGGCCTTGTTCAGTGGCTTAGGATCAATGCATATTCTTAACTTGCCTGATGGTTTTTTCACTACCACCAAACTGCTTATCCAGTCTGTGCTTTCCTGTACTGGTGCTATCATACCTCTGCTGTGCAAATCCTGCAGTTCCTCTTTAAGCGGTTGCATTAAGGCTACAGGTACTCTTCTTGTAGGCAGTCTGGTAGGCTGTATTGTATGATCAATTTCTAGTTTGTATTTACCTTCCAGGCACCCATCACCTTCAAATAAATCAGCATACTCCGTTTTTATGTGGTGAAAATCCAAAATGTATTCTGCCTTTTGTTTAGGATTTTGAGTATTCTCAGAAAGTTCCAGAGCCATGATGTTATGGGACTGCACCTTTATTAAGTCCATAGCCTGAACTGCTTTAACTCCCAGCAAAGGAATGTGATCGTCCTCCTGCAACACAGTAAACTCCACTCTGTAGCTCTTTCTGTTATGTGGATTTCTTCATTTTAGCTTGCATGTTCCCATGGGTTTCAGAACACTTTTGTTGTACATGATCAGTACCTTATCAGTGGGCTCAATGGGAACCTGTTTGTTAAGCAGAGTAAATGGAATGACATTGCAGCTTGCTCCACAATCCAGTTGTACCAGTATCTAAGTAGTGAGACCCCTAGAGGCCATACACAGCATATAACATATTGCTACATACACGTCATTGTTAGCTGTAAGAAATACAAAATGAATCTGTTTAATAAATGAAAACGTCTTCCCTAATTAGGACTTAACACATATATAGTGTACAGCAGGGGCGTCCGTAGGGTTGGTGTCACCCTGTGCGGTAACACTTGGTGTCATCCCTCAGAAGATCCTTGCAGGATGGATGAGATCTGCGGATTGAGCACAATGGATCGTAGTCCGATCCATTATGCTCCCCAATCCGCAGATCTGATCCCTCTTGCGGGGATCGTTGGCTTGCTTTAAAACTTACCTTTTCGTGGAGCTCATAGAGAGAGTCCGGTGGCACCCCCTGCGATAGGTGTCACCCAGTGCGGCGCGCACAACCTAGGAATGCTGCTGGTGTACAGGACACCAGGGATGGGTCCTGGACAGGGGGTATGTTTCCCTGTTATTTGTATTGAGGTCCTTTTAAGGGGAATGAGAAGAGACATTTTAAAGTGTTCAGGGGTTCTCACCAATGCATGATGAGGGGTTCTAGGGTAGTTTTTTTTTATCTGCATAAGTCTGTAGGAGATTAGAGACTAGGCAAAGCAAAGGTTGCAACCCTATCTAGCAATATAATCAAAAATGCAGCGCTACAATAAATATTAAAGTGAAAAAAATGCACTAGCAAGTGATAGAAATGTGATGTCTTAATAAAGACAATAGGTAATCATAAAGTGACAACAGTGTCATCTAAACACATTATATTGCATAAAAATGATATATACAGTTGTGTTCAAAATAAGAGCAGTGTGTTGAAAAAAGTGAATAAAGCTCAAAATCCTTCTAATAGCTTTTATTTCCATCCACACAAATGCATTGGGAACACGACACATTCTATTCCAAATCAAAACATGAAGAAAAATACATCAAATTTGTGTTGTTCCTCTAAAAAAATTTAGGAAAAGTGAATATTAGACTGTTCACAAAAATCGCAGTGTTTGTATTCTTCTTTACAAACTCAAACATTCACTATATAAACTGAGAAATGTTTGAAGATTTTGCTTTCCTTTGAATGACTTCATGAATATTTGGTTGTAGTCGCACTGTTTCTGAGAACTGCTGTACATCTGTGTTGCATGGAGTCACCCAACTTCTGGCCCCTGTGATCAGGTATTCCAGCCCAGGATGATTGGACTACATTCCACAGTTCTTCTCTATTTCTTGGTTTTGCCTCAGAAACGGCATTTTTGATGTCACCCCACAAGTTTTTATTGGATTAAGATCCGGGGATTGGGCTGGCCACTCCATAACGTCAATCTTGTTGGTCTGGAACCAAGATGTTGCACGTTTACTGGTGTGTTTGGGGTCATTGTCTTGTTGGAACACCCATTTCAAGGGCATTTCCTCTTCAGCATAAGGCAGCATGGCCTCTTCAAGTATTCTGATGTATTCAAACTGATCCATGATCCCTGGTATGCGATAAATAGGCCCAACACCGTAGTATGAGAAACATCCCCATATCGTGATGATTGCACCACCATGCTTCACTGTCTTCACAGTGTACTGTGGCTTGAATTCAGTGTTCGGGGGTCGTCTGACAAACTGTCTCCGCCCACTAGACCCAAAAAGAACAATCTTACTTCCATCAGTCCACAAAATGTTGCGCCATTTCTCTTTAGGCCAGTCAATGTGCTCTTTGGCAGATTGTAACCTCTTCAGCACATGTCTTTTTCCCAACAGTGGGACTTTGCGGGGACTTCTTGCAGATAGCTTGGCTTCACATCGGCGTCTTCTAATTGTAACAGTCCTCACAGGGAACGTCACACCTTCTTTCATCTTCCTGGAGCAGATTGTTGGCTGAGTCCGTGCCATTTTGGCTATTCTTCTTTCCATTCCAATGGTAGTTTTTCGCTTTCTTCCACGTCTTTCAGGTTTTGGTTGCCATTTTAAAGCATTTGCGATAATTTTAGCTGAGCAGCCGATCATTTTCTGCACTTCTTTATATGTTTTCCCCTCTCCAATCAACTTTGTAATCAAGGTACGCTGTTCTTCTGAACAATGTCTGGAACGACCCATTTTCCTCCGAATTTCAGAGAGAAATGCATTGTAACCAGCATGTACAACATTTGCTGCCTTCCTTCCTTAAATAAGGGCAATAATTACCACCTGTTTTTCAAAGAATGAATGACCTCACTAATAGAACTCCACACTGCTATTATTTTGAACATTCCCCTTTCAATGAGTGATTCAATGACACAGAATCAGCAGCATGCATGTCATGACTGTTGGGTCTGTTGGATTTCTATTACTCTACTACACCTGCTAGGAAATAATTTTCCGTGTAGAAATATCATTTCTACCAAAAACAGTGATTGATCCGGTTAGTGATGTCTGACTGCTATTATTTTGAACACAACTGTAAATAAATAAAGGTCCATAAAATTATTCAAAAGGTGCGTCAGTATTCCCAAATGAGGAAGATATCAAACATTCACTTTAAACTTCCATCGCATAATCATAAGGTGCACGTGACTTCCATGATGAGAAAAAGGGGTGTGCTTGTACTCACCAGATGTAAAATGATTTTACGCATGTAGTATTAGGGACACTAGTGGTCATCTGGAACCTGGTGGGGATGTGGCACTCCGACGGCGCTTGGTATACCCAGGAAAAGTACTCCAGACCTCTCAGTGGACCCTCTCCGATGGTGGGAACTGCTCGCAGGTTTTACTTACACCCGACAACAGGTGAGTTCAGCAACAATGGGAGATCCACCTTAAGTAGCTCAAATAAGCCACCAGGACAAAAAGCTGATATAGTGTAGTAGTTTTATTCAGCCCAATATTGATAGTCACATATGATGCCAACAGGTATGTTATCCAACATATGGCAGTGGGTAGCAACAGCTACAGTAGGTAAATAAGGTATATAAGGTAAACCTCATGCATGAAAATCAAAGATCCAAGATGGCCGCTGGCTAAACACGTGGCTCCAGCAGCTGAGGGTGACGTCAGCGTGGCAAGCTGGTACCCTGATGCGTTTTGTGCAATGGCACGTTGTCAAAGGGTGGCCTGTCGCCCGTCTTAAATACCCCCCGTGCATGCGCAAACCGGACGCCATTTTGAGAGGTTCGGTGCATGACCAGATAGGAGCCATTTTCCCGAAGCCCGGAAGATCATTGTCAGGAGCAATTTTCCCAAAGCCCCAGGGATCGTTATCACCGCAGGGACCAGGGATGTTTTAACAAGTAAACCTACACAGCCTGGAGGATCAACATCACTGCAGGGACCAGGGGTGTTTAACAAGTATAATTGAAACTGCACAGAGATAAATACAAAACCAATATAAAATTATAATTATAGGGATTATGATTATAGAAATAGGCAAAAACAATAATGATGGGAACATCCTGACGGCCATATAATTAGCTAAGATATAGAACGGTCACCATTTTATTGTAGTCTGTATATACTATAGTGCAGCTGTCATTTTAATGTGGCTGAGGTGAAAATATACAAAAATAAATATACAAAAATAGATTATATATTTTTTAAAAAACAAATCAGAATGAAGGTACATAGGTATCAATTGATGTAACTATTACATAATTATATCATTCGAAAGTTTCAACCAACACATGAAACAATGTAAATTCAGTGTGATTGGGCTGAGGAACTACAAATGCTAAACTAGGTAAAATATGTAAAAAAAAGTTATAAAATAAAAAAATAATCTTTATTAAATATATAGTATTAAAATCATTAATATAATTAATTCCATTAATAAAAATAAAAATGAATATAAAAATCTGAAAGTGAAAAACATAGGAAAAAAAGGTAAAAATATCAAAATGAATGAATTGCTGAAAAAATTGCTGAAAGTAATAATGCAGAAATTAAAATTAAAATAAATTAAATTCATTATTCTCCACATAAAATAATGTCAATGAAGTGATAATGATCCACCGTTCACAATATATAATAAGTGCAATTAACCTAAAAATAAACTGATCATACAATAATATTAAAAATTAATGCTGGAAGACTGGACTGAAGCCCTAAGGTAAATTCATAAACGACTAATAAACCGAATGGGTAATTAAAGTGCACAAAGGAATATATACCTTAACTGTTGTCTATGAAACAATTAATGTCAAGCTCAACATTATGCCCTAATGGAAACAAGGATTTGAGTTCATAAATCCATCTTGTTTCTAGCATGGAAACGGCCCATCTTTTGTTACTTCCCCACCAGCAATGTTTGATCAAGTCAATACCTACAAACCTAAGGCCTGTTGGGTCCCTGTGATGATGATATCTGAAATGTTTTGACAGAGCATGTTCTTTAAATCCTTTCTTAATGTTATAAACATGCTCTCGCAATCTATCGCATAATCTTCTAGTTGTTCTGCCAGCGTATTGCTTTTTACAGATCATTCTAAAAGATAAACAACATGAGTACTGTTGCAGGTAATTACAGTAGTTTGTCAATATCATAATCTTTAGAGGTCACATTAGATCTAAAATTATTAATTTTCTTTTTCCTAAAACCATTATAAGTGCATATCATGCACTTGTTGCAAGGGTAAAAACCTTTTAGTGCTCCTGAGAAAGAAATCCTAGCAGGTGGATTGACTATGTTAGGGGCTATGCAGTTTTTAAGAGTTGGTGCTTTTCGAAAAGCTATTTCAGGGTAGTCAGGTAAGAAATTCCCGAGGATCGGGTCATTTTTAAGGATACTCCAGTTTTTCCTCATAATTTTTGAAATGTCCTTGTAGTGCACTGAACAATTGGTCACAAATGGGCATGACGAGGTGTCATAGCCCTTTTCAATAAATCTATTTATAAGGAGATCTGCTTGAGTATAGTAATCATCCAAATTATTACAGTTTCTCCTTATACGTAAAAATTGTCGTTTGGGAATGTTATTAAGCCATGAGGGATGATGGCAACTGTCTGTAGGGATATAACTGTTGCGATCCTTACATTTAAAAAAGGTTTTGGTGATAATTCTAGTACCAGTATTAAAAAGAGTTAGATCTAAAAAATTAATATCAGTAAAACGAAATTGATAGGTCAGATTAATATTATGATTATTAAAATTCAAAGTGTTAAAAAAAATTGTTAAAGAAAACTCACTACCCTGCCAAAGTAAAAAAATATAGTCTATATATCTCTTATAGAATACTAACTGATTTTACGTCTGGTGAGTGCAAGCACACCCCTTTTTCTCATCTGCCCAGGGGTGTAGATGTACTCTCTCAGATCCTCTCCGGTACTGCTGGTGGGTTGGTTGCTGCTACCAGGTCTATCAGTTGGGCCACTACTTCCCTGCCACACAGTTGGTCCTCGCTCAGGGGGCCAGTGAGCTCAAAGCTTTCCCCTTTTCAGTCCCAGGCCTGCAGGTAGGCCCCATCCCACTGGGCCTCCTCATAGCCTCCTTCCTTCTGCCTCTCATCTTCCTCTCTATCTTCCACCCAAAGTCTCTCAATTGAGCATGCTCCAACACTTTTAAGGGTGTTGGGCAGTGAGCACAGGGCCCCCTAGAGGATGGCAGGCCCTCAGGCCACCCTCATGAAGTCTGTTTCTGATTGTTTGGTCAGATACATTCACACCAGTAGCCTGCTGGAGGTCATTTTGTAGGGCTCTGACAGTGCTCATCCTGTTCCTCCTTGCACAAAGGAGCAGATACCGGTCCTGCTGATAGGTTAAGACTTTCTACGGCCCTGTTTAGCTCTCCTAGAGTCACTGCCTGTCTCCGGGAATCTCCTCCATGCTCTTGAGACTGTGCCGAGAGACACAGCAAAACTTCTGGCAATGGCACGTATTGATGTGCCATCTTGGAGGAGTTGGACTGCCTGTACAACCTCTGTAGGGTCCAGGTGTGGCTTCATGCTACCAGTAGTGACACTGACCCTAGCCAAATGCAAAACTAGTGAAAAACAGTCTGAAAAGATGAGTAGGAGAAAAAATGTCAGTGGCCTCCACCTGTAAAACCATTCCTGTTTTGGGGGTTGCCTCATTGTTGTCCATCTAGTGCACCTGCTGTTAATGTCATTAACACCAAAGCAACTGAAACTGATTAACAACCCCCTCTGCTACTTACCTGACCAGATAAATATTCCAGGAGTTTCATTGACTTGATGCTAGACTCGGATTAAAAAGTGTTCCTTTCATTTTTTGAGCTGTGTATATACAACTGTATAGACCAGACCAAAATGAGGAACAAATGAGGAGGAACGAGGGACAGAGGGACTTTCTTCCAAATCAGGGACAGTCTCTCAAAATCAGGGACAGTTTGGAGCTATGCTTCATGATTGTGCCTAGTGTTTTCTTATCTGGCTTGTAAATTTTAGTGTTGATTTAGGAGGAGATAAAAAAAAACAAACAATCTTGCAGAAACCTATCCAAAGGTCACCCAGACTGGCACACACACTGTATGAACTCCAGCATGACAGGGCAAAGAGCAATTACCATACCAAAACAGCTCTATCCCATAAACCCCCTCCCTGTCATGTAAAGTAAGTCCTAGTTATTTATCTCTTTCCTTACCGATTGTTGCATAATGACTTTACTAACAATAAAACAGCAGCACAATAATGTTTACTGTCCTTGTTTAACCTTTTTTGCAGCCAGGACTATTCTTTTTTCAGTTGTTTTTTTTTTAATTTGTAGGCATGTTTACAAAATCATTTTAGGCCTGATGATTACTTAAAACCACCAAAATATTTTACATTTTCTGAAAGCCAAGACCCTGGAGAATAAAATGGTGCTTGTTTCAATTTTATGTCACATGGCGTTAGCTCAACAGTTTTTCAAGCACTAAAATTCAGTACAAAAATACACTAAAATTATTTTTTGAGCACACAAACACAATATATTATCCAATCCAATAAGCTTCCATGTTTTATTGCCAAGGTTAGAAGCTGATGGGCTACCATGCACAGCTGCACCAGATTCTAAGTGAACCAGCCTTAGTAAATCTCCCCCATTGCGTCAAGCCCTAATATTGTGTGTGTTGTGAAATGGCAACAAACTTCAGTACCCTACAGTCTTCACTCTGACGTGTATGGCGATGTGTAACGTGTAGCGTCATGGGCATTTTTGTCTACAGGCACGCCCAATCCATGTTTTCACTCATATGTGTATGTATGTGAGGGTGGGAGATCAACATCTTTCGAAGGGGTTTGAAGTGCTTAGGTGTAACAGATTTTTTTACTTTTTTTCACTATACTTTATGACATAGGACAGGGATCTCCAAACTTTCTAAATGTAGGGCCGGTTTACTGTCCATCAGACTTTCAGGGAGCTGGACTGTGGCCATTGGGAGTAGGAATTGTCCCAACATCAGTAGGAGTAAACAACACATCTTTGGTATTAGGCGGAGGAATAGTGCCCCTTAATTATTGTAAGTGGGAGGAATAGTGCACAATTGTTGGTGTCAGCAGGAGGAATAGTGCCTCATCATTGGTGGTAGTTTGAGGAATAGTGTCCTATTGTTTGTGTCATTGGGGGAAAATAATGCCCTACCATTGGTGTCGGTGGCAGGAATGGTGCCTCATCATCGGTGTCAATGGGAGGAATAGTGTCCTACTGTTGGTGTTATTAGAAGGAAATAGTGCCCCATCGTTGGTGTCAGTTGGTGGGAATAGTGCCCCATCGTTGGTGTCAATGGGAGAAATAGTGCCTCATTGTTGACGTAAGTAGCAGTAATTATGCCCCATTGTTGGTGAGAGAAAAGAAATAGTGTCCTGTATCAGTGGGAGTGTCAGGGCTCCCAGGTATGACCAGAGATGTGTGACTGACGCAGGGAAACGCAGACTTCATATATGGGATAAACAATATAATTTATTAACACTAACAATACAAACATAAACGCAGTGCAATACTAAACATACAGTGCAAACAAACCCAACCAACCACCCACAGATAACAGTACATACAAGCAAGCGTCGTCAGGCAGGCCGGGTCAATATCAATTGGGCAGGTAGGTACAGGGGGAGCAAGCGGAGAATGGTCGGGGTCACAGGCCAGGTTCAGCAGGTAGCAAGCAGCGTAGTACAGAGGGTCAGGCAGAGGGATGGTCAGGGTCACAAGCCAGGGATCAGGACAGGTAGCAAGCAGCGTAGTACAGAGGGTCAGCAAAGGAACAGGATGCAGGACAGATACAGGGCCCAGGACAAACAGACGGCACCGAGTCGTCTGGCAAGACTGCGGGCACCGAGTCTTCTGGCAAGACTGCGGGCACCGAGTCAACTGGCGGAACTGCGGGCACCGAGTCGTCTGGCAAGACTGCGGGCACCGAGTCGTCTGGCAAGACTGCGGGCACCGAGTCGTCTGGCAAGACTGCGGGCACCGAGTCGTCTGGCAAGACTGCGGGCACCGAGTCGTCTGGCGGAACAGCGGGCGCCGAGTCGTCTGGCAAGACCGCGGGTACCGAGTCGTCTGGCGGAACAGCGGGCATTGAGTCGTCTGGCGGAACTGCGGGCACCGAGTCGTCTGGCGGAACTGCGGGCACCGAGTCGTCTGGCAAGACTGCGGGCACCGAGTCGTCTGGCAAGACTGCGGGCACCGAGTCGTCTGGCAAGACTGCGGGCACCGAGTCGTCTGGCAAGACTGCGGGCACCGAGTCGTCTGGCAAGACTGCGGGCACCGAGTCGTCTGGCAAGACTGCGGGCACCGAGTCGTCTGGCGGAACAGCGGGCATCGAGTCAACTGGCGGAACAGCGGGCACCGAGTCGTCTGGCAAGACTGCGGGCACCGAGTCGTCTGGCAAGACTGCGGGCACTGAGTCGTCTGGCGGAACAGCGGGCACCGAGTCGTCTGGCAAGACTGCGGGCACCGAGTCGTCTGGCAAGACTGCGGGCATCGAGTCAACTGGCAGAACAGCGGGCACCGAGTCGTCTGGCAAGACTGCGGGCACCGAGTCGTCTGGCGGAACAGCGGGCATCGAGTCAACTGGCGGAACAGCGGACGCCGAGTCGTCTGGCAAGACTGCGGGCACCGAGTCGTCTGGCAAGACCGCGGGCACCGAGTCGTCTGGCAAGACCGCGGGCACCGAGTCAACTGGCGGAACTGCGGGCATCGAGTCAACTGGCGGAACTGCGGGCACCGAGTCGTCTGGCAAGACTGCGGGCACCGAGTCGTCTGGCAAGACTGCGGGCACCGAGTCGTCTGGCAAGACTGCGGGCACCGAGTCGTCTGGCAAGACTGCGGGCACCGAGTCGTCTGGCAAGGCTGCGGGCACCGAGTCGTCTGGCAAGGCTGCGGGCACCGAGTCGTCTGGCAAGACTGCGGGCACCGAGTCGTCTGGCAAGACTGCGGGCACCGAGTCAACTGGCGGAACAGCGAGCATCGAGTCAACTGGCGGGACTGCGGGCACCGAGTCGTCTGGCAAGACTGCGGGCACCGAGTCGTCTGGCAAGACCGCGGGTACCGAGTCGTCTGGCAAGACCGCGGGCACCGAGTCGTCTGGCAAGACTGCGGTCACCGAGTCAACTGGCGGAACAGCGGGCACCGAGTCGTCTGGCAAGACTGCGGGCACCGAGTCGTCTGGCAAGACTGCGGGCACCGAGTCGTCTGGCAAGACTGCGGGCACCGAGTCGTCTGGCAAGACTGCGGGCACCGAGTCGTCTGGCAAGGCTGCGGGCACCGAGTCGTCTGGCAAGACTGCGGGCACCGAGTCGTCTGGCAAGACTGCGGGCACCGAGTCAACTGGCGGAACAGCGAGCATCGAGTCAACTGGCGGGACTGCGGGCACCGAGTCGTCTGGCAAGACTGCGGGCACCGAGTCGTCTGGCAAGACAGTGGGCTCCGAGTCAACAGGCACGACAGTGGGCACCGGGTCAGGTACCGGATCGTCTGGATCAACAGCGGGCATCGAGTCAACTGGCCTAATAGGATCGTCGGGCTGGATCAGTTCATCAGGCTGAATGCAGGCATCAGGCTGAGTAGAGGCTTCAGGCTGAGTAGAGGCTTCAGGCTGAGTAGAGGCTTCAGGCTGAGTAGAGGCATCAGGCTGAGTAGAGGCATCAGGCTGAGTAGAGGCATCAGGCTGAGTAGAGGCATCAGGCTGAGTAGAGGCTTCAGGCTGAGTAGAGGCTTCAGGCTGAGTAGAGGCATCAGGCTGAGTAGAGGCTTCAGGCTGAGTAGAGGCATCAGGCTGAGGAGAGGCATCAGGCTGAAGAGAGGCATCAGGCTGAGTAGAGGCATCAGGCTGAGTAGAGGATTCAGGCTGAAGAGAGGCATCAGGCTGAAGAGAGGCATCAGGCTGAGTAGAGGCATCAGGCTGAGTAGAGGCTTCAGGCTGAACCACGGAAGGCAGGTTCACCGGTTTGGATACTGGCAGGATGGTATTGGTTGGAAAGAATTTTCGCTTTTTTCTGGTTTTAACTACTGGAGCACTGCAAGTAAACGCAGGTCTGCAAACGAATGGAGCAGCTGGAGACAGAGAAGAGCTGGAGGATGGAACAGAGGAGGGAGCAGTTGCTACAGAGGGCTTCTTTACAGGGTTAAAGGCAGGATAGGTGCAGCGAGTGGGAACAGGGTACTGACATGCGGTAGATAGCCAAGTATACTGGGCTGTAACTGGGGGAGTTGTTGGGAATACAGGAGTAGAGTTAGAAGCAGGACTGGGTTTTTGTAAGCTGACTGAGGCTGGGTGCAACAAGTCTATCCATGTCTGCAGTATGGGTTGAACAAAGCTGAGCTTACACAAAGCCTGTCTGGTCAATGACTGCACTGCGTTTATACAATCTTTTAGTACCTGTGGTGAACATGTGGAATAACGCTCCAGAAAGTAACCCACATCATCCTCTAATAACCACACCAGGGACTCTACCTGGTCTGCACTAAATGTCGGCAAAAATTCATCCCTGCATTCGGGGGTACCAGATGAAACCAACTCAGCACAAACCTGAATCAATGGCTGCACCATAGAGAAATCTGTGCCCTGATCTACTAGAACATGAGCGATCCGTATACATTCTAGCAGTTCATCCCGGGGATACTCCTTCAGAGTCTGATAAGCATACTCTCTGTCATCAAGCACTAGCAGAGATAAATACTCAACCTCATCAAGATCCATCCTTCCCATCAACAAACCAAGATGGCTTCCCTGTGCAGCCACTTCTGGTCAGGATTGGCCTTGGTGTAATGTCAGGGCTCCCAGGTATGACCAGAGATGTGTGACTGACGCAGGGAAACGCAGACTTCAGATATGGGATAAACAATATAATTTATTAACACTAACAATACAAACATAAACGCAGTGCAATACTAAACATAATACAGTGCAAACAAACCCAACCAACCACCCACAGATAACAGTACATACAAGCAAGCGTCGTCAGGCAGGCCGGGTCAATATCAATTGGGCAGGTAGGTACAGGGGGAGCAAGCGGAGAATGGTCGGGGTCACAGGCCAGGTTCAGCAGGTAGCAAGCAGCGTAGTACAGAGGGTCAGGCAGAGGGATGGTCAGGGTCACAAGCCAGGGATCAGAACAGGTAGCAAGCAGCGTAGTACAGAGGGTCAGGCAGAGGGATGGTCAGGGTCACAAGCCAGGGATCAGGACAGGTAGCAAGCAGCGTAGTACAGAGGGTCAGCAAAGGAACAGGATGCAGGACAGATGCAAAGTTGAGTCTCTGATTGCTGGGAGCATCCGCTGGCCAGCCCTGGTACTGCAGATGAAAAGGCAGGTGAGTCCCACCATTGCTGGCCAGTCCATTCCTGACAGGGAGTGCCCCGAGGGCCAGATAAAGGAAAGCAAAGAGCCACATCCGGCCCCTAGGTCACAGTTTGGAGACCATTGACATAGAGGACCAGAAATGTGATACTGCAACATTGTATTTTTTATGACAGGTTCTCTTTAATGAGTTATCAAGCTTCAGTTAGACCCTATTAAAGCTAAAAATGCAGAGATCGGGCTCCATTAGCTTTCTCTCTGGCCACAGTAGCCAGGGAAAGTAACAACAGAAATCAGATGGGACGTTATAAGTGCCGATTACTAGGCAGTGGAGATCTGTGAACATGTATCCCTCAGGATACATGACAGGGACAAATGGAAGGGAATGTCCCGGGTTGAACAGTATAGTTCTGCTTTGAAATATTACTGCAATTTCACTTGAAAGTGTACATTATTGTGGTATAGAACCATACACGAATGTATTCTGAAAGAATTTTCTTTCTAAAATCTTTTCTAAAAATTTTCATTAGTGGGTCACAGAAATGTCTGATTTTTGTGTGACCATCAAATTTAAGTGATCAGGCATGTTGAAAGTTTTTTAAAAAACACACAGATTTTGAATTAATGATGGGAGAATCGTGTGAGAAATATAAACGAAAAAAAGAAATGAGCATGAGCTGTAACCTGGAAAGAAAAGAAAATTCTTGGCCACGAAAATTCTTTTCTGTAGCAATATGAGGCAAAATTGAACGCTTGGTTGGTTGAATTTCCAAATCGATGGTGGTGCCATCGGATTACAAAATTTCCGATTTTCTAAAGAAAATTAGTTCATAATTTAATCCATGCATGGCCTCATAAGCAAGAGCATAATCAGGTGTGAGCAGTGGTCTAGGCAGGCAGCAAGTGAGAGCATAGTCAGGAGTGAGCAGAGGTCTTGGTAGGCAGCAAGCAAGAGCATAGTCAAATGCAGGGGCATCCCTAGGGTTGGTGTCACCTGGTGCGGTAACACTTGGTGACACCCTCTCCGACGATCCCCGGAGGATGGATCGGATCTGCGGATTGAGCATAATGGATCAGACTCCGATCCATTATCCTCCCCAATCCGCAGATCCGATCCATCCTGCGGGGATTGTTGGCTTGCAACCTATACAGGGTTAACTGATCTCTCCACGAACTCCACTAAAAGGTAAGTTTTAAAGCAAGCCCCCCCTCCTCTCTCTCTCTGCCTTTTCTCTCTTCTCCTCTCTCTCTCTCTCTGCCCTCTCTCTGCCATCTTTCTCCCCCCCACCTAGTACATGAAGCTGCAGTGCTGTCACCAGGGATTACACGCTGACCTGCTGCATACTCTGCCCGCCCCTCCAGCTCTCCGACTTCAGCACCCGTGGCAGGGATGTTGAAACTCAGAGGAGGAGAGGTGTCCGAAGTGCCTGCCTCACGGTCCATCCCCTCAAGGCTTGCTTATTTCAGCACAGGGAGAGACTGAGCCTCTCATGGGGCACTGTAGTGACCCCAGGCCCTCGGGCAGTGCCCTAATGGTCTGTCCGCCCCTGGTGGAGCGGGTCCGGTGTCACCCCGTGCAAAAGGTGTCACCCGGTGCGGCGCGCACCCTCCACACCTGCCTAGGGACGCCCCTGGTCAAATGTGAGCAGAGGTCTAGGTAGAGAGCAAGCAAGAGCATAGTCAGGTGTGAGCAGAGGTCTAGGCAGGCAGTAAGCAAGAGCATAGTCAGGTGTGAGCAGAGGTCTAGGCAGGCAGTAAGCAAGAGCATAGTCAGGTGTGAGCAGAGGTGTAGGCAGGCAGTAAGCAAGAGCATAGTCAGGTGTGAGCAGAGGTCTAAGCAGGCAGTAAGCAAGAACATAGTCAGGTGTGAGCAGAGGTCTAGGCAGGCAGTAAGCAAGAGCATAGTCAGGTGTGAGCAGAGGTCTAGGCAGGCAGCAAACAAAAGCATAGTCAAGTGTAAGCAGAGGTCTAGGCCGGCAGTAAGCAAGAGCAGAGGTCTAGGCAGGCAGTAAGCAAGAGCATAGGCAGGTGTGAGCGGAGGTCTAGGCAGGCAGTAAGCAAGAGCATAGTCAGGTGTGAGCAGAGGTCTAGGCAGGCAGTAAGCAACAGCATAGTCAGGTGTGAGCAGAGGTCTAGGCAGGCAGCAAACAAAAGCATAGTCAAGTGTGAGCAGAATTCTAGGCAAGTATCAAGCAAGAGTGTAGGTCATTCCTGGTTGGCAACAATTTAGCAACTGGCAGGCAAATATTGTAGCTCTTTAGGCACAGCACCAGTCACTTCAAAGACTAGAATTTAAGGACACTTCCTGTCAATTGACACGCCCAGTGTCCTTACTGGGAACTTTAGAAGTCCTGGCAGGGATTCTGAGAGTGCCACAACAGTATAATTTTTTTGAAAGGCAGTAATACAGTGTGTATAGCTATAACAATAACTTTTCACAGAGACAAAATGATGTGTGGTTTGCAGGAAACACTAACTCAGCTGGACACACTAGTTACAGCCCAAGGCTTCACAGAACCTTTTATTTAGAGTGGATGGAAGACCCAATATTAGTTTTTTTTTAATTGCAGTCTGTGTCCCCATTGATGAGATTTCCCCTCATTTGCTGTCCAGACTTGAAGAGATAGGAAATATCTTCCGTAGGGACACTCGCTGCAACCACTTTTTTATTTGTCAAATTAGGAATAGTTAGAACAACTCTCAGGTTATTATTAATATCTGAGCCTTCCTGTTTCTGTGACAGCAACTCCCTTCATTTGTGCTACTATCACAAGCTGTCAGAAACTCAAGAAGTGAGGTAAAGTGTCACAACAGAAAAAAAACTTAACCAGAGTATTTGCTTTTCCCAAGTCTATCCAAAACTAAGAAAACGAGTTGTGTCTGGAGTTTGATTTGACTATTATTACAAACAGTATACACTCATAAAAGTGCGCTCACAGTAGGTTTGGGCTCCACCTGTCAGCCTGGTGTGAGCCCAACTCTGCCTGCAGGATGACGTCATGTATAGCTCCACTCCAGGATATATGTCTGGTAAGTGGTTTGTGAAGGTGGAGATTGCACACAGTGAATGAAGGCTTAAAGTGGAAAGTACAACAGTGGTTGTAAAGCACATGGGACACTAATCCACTTTTTCTTGCATTAAGCACTTTATTTGGGACTTTTATACATTTTTTGGACTTTGTATATGTTTGGACGTTTAATGTTTCATATAGAATCATGTGGTTTTATGTATAAACTAAAGGTATTCTTGTATATAGTACATCATTTTTTATTTATTTATATTCTTATTTTTTCTTCACTTTGCTGGGTTTTGGCTGAGCGCTGTATTTATATAACTTATATATTATTACAAATAATTTGGCAACGTGAGTGAAATGAAGATGCTCTCAGGAGCCTGTACATATCCATCAATGGCTTCCAGAGCACCCAGGACAGTCTATTTAGAAGTACCAGCTGCCGGAACGCAGGTTGATATTGAGTCTTCCTCATCTTCTGGCCCTCACAACTGGTCAGTGAGATCCTCTGTCACAGTAATTGGACAATAATGAGGTTCAGGCAGTGGATGCCTGCTGGAATGAAGCTGTTATTTGCATCAAAACAAGTCTGAAGGTGACTTTCCTATTAAAATAGGCCTAAAGTTAAAAAAAAACATACTTTAGGCCCAATGCTCCCATGCCAGGGAAAAGTCAGCATCCCTGCCTCACAAGGAATTTACTCACAGCTTTTGGTAAAGAAATAAAAGTGTCAGAGAATCAATGGATAGTCAAAATGTAAGGCAATCTGCACCAGATAACCTGTAGGTATTTAAGGGTTGTCATGTCTAAAGCAAAGGGGAGCAGTTGACCAGTTTGCTTTAAAGAGGACCTGTACTGTGCAAGCTATGCCCAAAAAAGCCAGCAGAGGACAAAGGTCTAGTTACCAGTATTGCCTTTGGCCCCCCTGTAGCTGATATTTTCCCCAAAATCTTACCATGCCATGTTCTGCACTGCATCTCTGTGTGGAGGCAGCCATTTTGGAAGGGGCAAGGCTTTGCCTCCTCATGTCAGTGCTGTCCCAATGATTGGTGATCTGATGACTGTTTAGAAGATGATAAAGAAACAGCAGGAAAAGTGAGGAAAACAGATCCACAGAATAATGAAGTAGAAGCAGAGAAATCCTTGCACTGCAGATCCTTAGGTACAGCTTCCTTTCCAGCAAGGAGAAAAGTAAGTAGCAAAGCAGTGACATCAACAAATCTCCATTAAAATTTGATTAGACTAATCGGGGCAGCAGTGGCTTAGATAATCTTACACTGCAGGCATATACCTATGATTATCATAGCACAGGAAATACTCTGCAGTTTTTCAGTTGGATTTAAAGACAAAAACTAGATTTTTCTAGGTATTACTTAGAGGCAATTAACATTTCTAGATGTTCCTTATAATATAGCAAATCTTCACTTAGTAACCATTATATTCTAAATCCTTTTTTGTATATATAATTATTTTTTTCAGCCTTTCTTCACAATGAAGCCGCCTTGGTGGTTTTTGCTCCATCACCACAAAGAGCCCAACTGGGAGAAAACATTGTGCTGGCATGCACTTTCAAAGTGAATGACCTTTCAATAAACCCTCATTACCTCGCTATTTTGTGGCTTTTCCAGGGCAATGAGGTTCTGAGGTTCGACAGGAAGGGGACATCATCCAATCCAAGAATGGCTATTAATATTCAGGACTTCACCAAAGGAATTGTTAATATGGAAATTAAAAATGTCACCATCTCTGACAATGGAAAATATCGGTGCATAGTAACCTACAGTCCACAAAAGCAATTCGCAGACATAGACCTCATTGTTTATGGCAAGTATTATATACAAAACTATATTTCTAAATGTAAAAATGGACTCACAAGTAAACATTACAAGGGTATTGCTCTCAGATATCACAAAGCAGACTCTTGCCTGGAGTGCTTTATCTGTAAGAACTACAATTCTATTGGCCTAGTCTTAAACTCATATTATAATATTTAAAATAGAATAAAGTTAGAAAAATTATGCATTAAGTTGTGTTTGGGAGTTTATTTAGTACGGGTTTTGGAACCCAGGAGTAACATCTGGTATGAGGATAGTTTTTAACTTTGGAACATTAGCATGGTTGTTTGGAAATGTTATCAGAAGAATTTTTGACATTAATACTGTAACTTGTATTGCAAGTTTTATTTTGGCACATACACCTAAAAACAATCACACTAGAAAACTGAATGTATCGTGCCCATGGAAATAGTTGTTAATTGTAACCTAAAACTTAATGTAAATGTCTGGCTATGTCTATAAACATTTCAAGTCTTGACATATTCCGAACAAGCAGCAAATAAATTTTAAACCCAGCTCTTGCTGACCTCTGTAGCTGCAGATACTGTGGAGTAATTTATCTTCAAATGTCACAGTAGAAGTTTTTAAGTCCTCGAAGTCATGCACTTCCTCTTCAAGCAATGATTCAGCCACTCAGCTCTATCTGCTTCCTCTCATAGCAGTGACTCTCTCTGGTCCTCCCTGCCATGAGTGACTTAGCAGCTCAGCCTCTCCTGCTCGCCCCCCAAGCAGTAACTCAGCAGCTCTTTGCTCCCTGATCACCTTCTTCCATAAGTGACTCAACAGCTCACCTTCAAGCCCTACTTCCCCTCCCAGCTGGGACTTAGCAACACAGCTGTCCCTCCATCTCCATACTAGCAGAGACTCAGCAGCTCAGCTTCCTCTGACTCCCCCTCCAGGCAGTGACTCAGCAGCTCAGCTGTTCCTCCTCTTCCTTCCACACAGTGAATGAGCAGCATTCCTGCCTAATTACTAACGTAAACACAGAGCAGGAGAACTGGTAGTGGGGAGTAGGGTAAGCTGACCCATTGAGAGTTATATATAAAGGTCTTCAGTTTGTCTTTAAGGATGAATTGCTCATCAGTGCCTGCAGGTACAGAGGTCAGTGAGGGCTGGTTTTAAAGTTTATTTACTGCTTGATATATAAATACTTAAAGGGGAAGCACAGCCAAAGCTCTTTTGGCTGGACCTCTCCTGTGGATCACAGAAGTGCAGAACGAACTGCACTCCTTTGACCCATTTTCAGGCGACAGACGTCGCTCAGGCGATCCAGGCTGGGGAAAGATCTTAACTTTAAAGTGAGAATCTACCCAGGAACCTGGACCAGAACCTGGCTCAGCCACTGAGAGCCTGAGCCAGCCACTCCCTCCCCCTCCAGTGAGCTCAGGGGGAGCAGAGTAGACAGCGGTGACTGACAATCACCACTTTCTGCTCACAGCAGCGTTGAGAATTCAGCGATCAGCAGTCATGTGATTCCTGAGTTCTCACCCCTAGGGCCGGCGAGAGACAGATGCAGCATTGAACTGATGCTGAATCCATGTAAGTAAGTATGATTTGGAGGGGAAAAAAACATACTTCTCCCCTTTTAAATGTCCTTAGTCCTGTCACATATTTACTTTAAAGAAGACATATCAGTAGCCTTACAAGTAAATGTTGGCAATCATAACTAAAATTACACACAGTGGCACAACTAACCTCCTACTGGAGCTAAACTTGCTTTGGTGGCCATGGGCCATATCTTAGGCAGTCATGTTGCAAAAGCAGATAGGTAGCTCTAGGTTATCTAAACAGAGGTCAAGACCAAGCAGCAGTTATGTCGGTGGGTGGATGGACTCTGGATGATCCTACTCCAGAAGACAGGGAGATGTTTGTGAGGTTTAAAAATCAAAAAATGTGGCGCTAATCATAGAACCTAAAAAATGCTAATCAAAAAAATTATTTTAAAAAATATATAACACATACAATACACCTCGTGAGATAAATATACATATAATAATCAAGTGGTCATAGTGATCAGAAAATATATATTAAACTAATATCATAAAAAACATAGTGTATAAATACTGTGTATTGACAATCTTTGTGACAATTTCTAACACATGAAGGCAATAAATAATTATAATAATTATACTGTGATCAATCATGCAAATAAAGTGCACAAAATATCACACTAAAACACAAGCGAAAAATAAAAAATGTGTAGACAAATGTCCAATGGGTGGGTGACACCACTACTGCAATTGCAAGCACACGTGATCATAAAGTGACTCCAGGTGCAGAAACTCCAACACACGGCTAGATTAGCCTCTCACCTCCAGGCTTCGACCCGTGAAGGTCAAAGCGTATAGTGGGATCAAACCCTCAAATCCTCTCAGCATCTACTGATATCCACTGATCCACTTTCCCCATCCATAGATATCCTTCTCTAGGGGTCGATAATCAAGCAGTGGCTCCTCTCACACTCACGGCACCGGACACGGAGAATCCTTGATTGCCTCTACCCACGCCACTCTTCTTCTTTGTGAGGTTTAGCTGTTTCTTTTTAGAAAAAAAAAATTCATGGAGAAGCGTAAAATCATAGCTCACATCTTAGTTTTGTGTTCTCTGGAAAGTCTGCAGATTTGCACCGTTTTAGAAGAGTCAGGGCGTGACCATCTCAAGTTCTTTCTTGTCTGAAAAATAGATATCTGAAAGGAAATGACATACTATGTAATTGGGATAAATAGCTGTGTAAATACAAGATTAAGCACTTCCTTGATTTTTACATAACCAGCATCTCAAAACTGGGTAATGGATATAACTATGTCACAAGGGTACAGGGAGTAGCTGTAAATGAGATACAGAATTTCCATGTAGTGATATTCCAGCAGAGTGTGAGTCCTACAAAATCAGATGGGTTCCAGGGCCACAGGCCAGAAAGCTAACCAACTCAAGATGTTTTCTCTGTCATGAAAAGGTCCTACAATGCTCTGGGCCTATCACTTCTCTCTAATTGTGGGAGGCAAGCAACCACTTATATGCAACTTTCTCAATCTCATGAGGGAAACAAAGGATTCCAATAAAAAGACCACAGATTTAAGTTGATTCATTACACATGTTCTCTCCACCTAGCTCAGCCATTCTCAACCAGGAGTTCTGTGGAAGTCTATGGATCCTGTAGAGGTTGCAAGGGGTCCTTGAGTTGAAATCGATTGAGCTCCCATTTGATGGTACCTGCATAGCCTCAGGGCTAATGTTACTTGATAAATTCAGCAGGAGGATACCTATGATATTTTTAGCTGTCTGAAAGGGTGGCCTTCTGATTACCACTGTAAGGGTTGCGGTCTTCCCACTGGCCACCAATGTAAGGGGCTTTTTTCCCCAAATATGTTGACCCCAAATAAATTAGCTTTGTAAGGGCTTGCTGATACCTGAATATTATTTTATGGGTTCCTCCAGACTAAATAGGTTTAAAAAAGTTGACCTAGCAACTTCTTCCCAGATCCTAACACTTCAGTAACCAAGCTTCCACCCACTTTGATGCACTTTAGCTGTCCAACAATGACCTCATTGTTGTCTTTCACATATTTCTTCATGAATTTGATTTTGTTATTTACTCAGCAGATGTGTTAGTGTGACATTAAATGCAGAAAGTTTTTAGTAAATGATAAATTCATTTTGTAAAGCGCTGTGCTAACTGTTGGCGCTATATAAATCCTGTATAATAATAATAAATAATAATAAATGATACCTTTTCCTGGCTAACATAGGTTATTACAGATGCAAGCTTCCCGGACCTTCCTTATGTCCATTTTCTGGTGTTTTATGATGACGGAGGAAGAGACATAGGGAAGTTCCAGGGTGGATAAAAATCAATGATTTTTTTAAAAAAATAAAAAAAATCAGATTTTATAATTTAAATCAGATTTTTTTTATTTAAATCGATTTTTTAAAATAGAATGCTTTTTGAGGAAAATATATTACCATCCAAAGGTTATTCCATCATGAAATAAAGATTAGTTTTTTAATTATGTAGAATAAGGCTGTGTATGTTTAATTTTTTTGGTAAATAAATTCCATGAATCCATTCACAATGTCATGCTGTGAGATTATTGGGCAGTTTCTCTGCCTACAAGATATTATCACAGATGATTGGTTTACTTTTGCAGTTCTCAAAACTGAATTTGACTCAGCGGAGATCACATGCCTCTTCTTCACAGAAAAAATGTTATAACATGAACAGAGTTAAGAAAAAGACCTTCATCCTAACTTCTACAAACCTATGAATACATAATCAACCCCTTCAGTGCTAAGGTTCAAGAAGTTCAGTGAATAGAATAGAAACAATATTTTTCTGATTGTTTGGAGTGGAATAGATCTGCACAAGAAGAAAGTGAAACTAAGTGTGAGGAGGAAGGGGCTGACAGTCTAAGTTTCTTCAAATATATATATTTTGTTTAGCCAAATTAGTTGCCAAACATGGATGTTTAAGCAAATCACATCTGCTGGAATGTTATTGTTTCAGATGAATAAATCTACCGTATTTGCCGGCGTATAAGACGACCCCCTACTTTTCCTGCTAAAATGTAGTGTTTGGACTATACTCGCCGTATAAGACTACCCCTCTTCCAGTGCACACCAGTGGGAGGAATAGTGCCCCATCATCGGTGTCAGTGGGAGGAATAGTGCCCCATCATTGGTATTAGTGGCAGGAATAGTGCTCCATCATTGGCATTAGTGGCAGGAATAGTGCCACATCATTAGTATCAGTGGGGGGAATAGGTGCCCCATCATTGGTATCAGTGGCAGGAATAGTGCCCCATCATTAGTATCAGTGGGGGGAATAGGTGCCCCATCATTGGTATCAGTGGGAGGAATAGTGCCCCATCATTGGTATCAGTGGGGGGAATAGTGCCCCATCATTGGTATCAGTGGCAGGAATAGTGCCCCATCATTAGTATCAGTGGGGGGAATAGGTGCCCCATCATTGGTATCAGTGGGGGGAATAGTGCCCCATCATTGGTATCAGTGGGGGGAATAGTGCCCCATCATTGGTATCAGTGGCAGGAATAGTGCCCCATCATTAGTATCAGTGGGGGGAATAGTGCCCCATCATTGGTGTCAGTGGGAGGAATGGTATCCCATCATTGGTGTCAGTGGGGGGTGGAAAAGTGCCCCATCATTGGTGTCAGTGGGGGGTGGAATAGTGCCCCATCATTGGTGTCAGTGGGGGGGAGGAATAGTGCCCCATCGTTAGTGTCAGTGGGAGGAACAGTGCCCCATCATTGGTGTCAGTGGGAGGAATAGTGCTTCATCATTGGTATCAGTGACACCAATGATGGGGCACTATTCCTCCCACTGACACCAATTACACTTGCTGACCCTGTTCTAGTATGGTGCTGCTGCAGCCAACATATGTGGTTGCAGCAGCACCTCTACACTGAACACTTACCTGCTGCTCCTGCACTCGATTTTCACGGTGCCGCTCGGCTCCGCCCCCTCGCCGGTGATTGGCCGCCTGTGTGCCTTTCCTGAGCTACAGTTCTGGCGGCCAATCACCGGTGAGGAGGCGGAGCCGAGCAGCCGCGCGAACATCCAGTGGCCGAACTGAAGGAGCAGCTGCACTTCCTGGACCGGATCGTCGTGGGACCGGAGCCAGGTAAGAAACAGCCCCTGCCCACCCCTGTACTTAGTGTCCCTTCCGTTGGAAGGGGGGGGCTGCGGCGGCACCGCGCCGCCCCCCCTAAAAGTGTCAGTATGCCGTATACCGGCGTATAAGACGACCCCCGACTTTTAAGAAGATTTTCAAGGGGTAAAAAATCGTCTTATACGCCGGAAAATACGGTATTTAAATTGTTATTATTAAGGTAATGATTATTTTTCTCCTTCCTAAGTACAACAGAAAAGTTGTCCAAATATGAATGATTAACCTTACTGACTAGTGATTTAAATCAAATCCACCCTGGGAAGTTCCCAAAAGATTTCATCTTTTTTCTTTTTAATCTAAGAGTTTTTATTAGAACTGAAGTAGAACTAAAGTAACAAGATCAATGCTGACAAAGATATGCAATTATGTTGTACATATTCAAAGGAACAAATAAGAAAAGGGCTCTGCAATATAGCATACATAGAAGGAATGTATTACATAGACAACTGGCAAGTTATCAAATTGCTGGAGACAAGTGAAATAAGAATCTGGATATAGACTGTTTGCAGGTATATGTTCAAAATAATGTAGCAAGGTCCATGTAATTGGAGTATAACTGGTTGACAAACTGTGAAAACCTAAACAAAAGGTGTTATGTGCTGTCTCGAAAAAAGAGATATTTGGAACTTAGAAGTATCCTTGACAAAACCGATCACAAATGAAAATGTATATAGAATTTCAGCCTGAGTACATCGAACCTAAACACATTGGAGCCACTGTTGAAAATCAAGTTGCAGTTCTATCTAATGGGTGACAAGTAGAAGAATCTGCCTGCCAAGGTTTCCCAAATTTTCTGAACTTTATCGGTTTCTTCCTGTGGTCATACATCAGTTTCTTATACAGATACATTTTAATAATATCTACTTTCCATTGTTGTAGGGTAGACACACCAGTTTGGATCCATGCTTTAGCTACCAGCTTCTTGGCAGTAAATAACACCTCCTCCAAAAAGGTGTACAGATAAATATTTAATTCTCAGGAGGACTCAAGAGGACCCAGCAGGTATAATCAAGGACCGCAAGTCCAGATCACGGTCGCCGCTTACCTCCCGCTGTGCGGCCCGGTCATTAACATGATATGAACTTGGTGGCCCTGGCCCTCCGGGCAAATGCCCGGTGTGCCCTACGGCCAGTCCGAGCCTGCTTGGGACATAATGGGTTATAAGACCAAAAGCTTGCATTCTTAATAACTTTCATCAGCCAAGAAAATGTATCAGTTAACCATTTGCCCTCTAGAGGATTTACCCCCCTTCCTGACCAGACCATTTTTTGTGATACGGCGCTGCGTTACTTTAACTGACAATTGTGTGGTCATACAACGCTGCACCCAAATGAAATTTACGTCCTTTTTTCCCACAAATGGAGCTTTCTTTCCGTGGTATTTGATCGCTTTTTTTATTTTTTGCGCTATAACCTAAAAAAGTCCAACAATTTTGAAAAAAACTCCAATATTTTTAACTTTTTGCTTTTAAACATATCCAGTGGATAAATTTTAAAAATCAAATTTCATCATAAATTTAGGCCAAAATGTATTCTGCTCCATGTCTTTGCTAAAAAATAATCCCAATACGTGTAAATTAATTGGTTTACATGAAAGTTATAGTGTTTACAAATAGATGTATATATACTGGATTTTTTTTTTTATTATTTTATACTAGTAATGGCGGCGATCAGCGACTTATAGCGGGACTGTGGTGGGCATTCTGACAATGGGGGGGAAACTGACGAACTGTCACTGACATCCCCAGTGACACTAATACAGTGATTAGTGCTAATAAAAAGCACTGACAATGCACTCATGACACTGGGCAGGAAGGGGTTAACATCTGTGGGCAGCACAGTGGCTTAGTGGTTAGCACTTCCACCAAGTAGTACTCGGTCATTGGTTCAAATTCCAACCATAGTACTACCTGCCTGGAGTTTGCATGTTCTCCCTGTGGGTTTCCTCCAGGTTCTCCGGTTTCCTCCCACACTCCAAAGACATGCTGGTAGGTTAATTGGCTCCTGTCTAAATTGTCCCTAGTATGTGTTTGTATGAATGTGAGTTAGGGACCTTAGATTGTTCACCCCTTGAGGGGTAGGGACTGTTAGGAATGTACAATATATGTATGTAAAGCGCGGCGTAAATTGACAGCACTGTATAAGTACTTGAAATAAATAAAATCAAAGGGTTAACTGTGTACTGTGTGTGTTTCACTAGTGAAACATACTGCTTTGTATTGCTCTGCTATGCAGAGCAATACAAAGCAGCATGTTGGTGCTGACTAGAGATGAGCGAAGAAATGAAAAATTCGATTCGACTGATTCGGCGAATTTGTGGACAATATTCGATTCGAGTCGAATAAATTCGCTGTGAATTTAACTTAAAAAAGGGTGTTTCTAGGCTTCAGAGAGACTTAATATTAGTGCAGAACACTGTACCTTTAATTTAAATGCCCTTGGAGTCTGCTGGGGAAGAGAAATAATACTGTCAGTCAGTATGACATGCAGATGAGTGCCGTCGATCTTAGAATCACTGCACACTTCACTCATTTGGCCAGTCACGGGGCCAAAACCAGTGTTTGGAGCCACAGTGTGGCGGTGGAGGCAGCAGCAATGGGAGGCCATACAGCAACCTATGACAAAATGGAAACCAGCAGGAGTGTGAGGAGACCTGAAAGTGGCACATGGCAGAGTGGGAGCAATGGGAGGCGGTACAGGGACCCAGGTCACACTGTGGGCCCAGCAGCAGCAGCGTGACCAGGCGGTACGGGGGCCCATGGCCGATTTGGGGCCTGGTGGCACATATGGAAGGCCTGTAATCTGCCAGCAACCTATGACAAAATGGAAAACCGCAGGAGTGTGAGGAGACCTCAAAGTGGCACATGGCAGAGTGGGAGCAATGGGAGGCCGTACAGGGACCCAGGTCACACTGTGGGACCAGCAGCAGCGTGACCAGGCGGTACGGGGGCCCATGGCCGATTTGACCTCGTTCATCCCATAGTCCTGCTGACTCACGAATAGCGTGGCCTCCTCAAAGGCCCTGAGCAAGCGCAGGTGTCACGCATGAGCTGACAATGGCTGACATCTAAGTTACACAGGGAGTACCTTTATCCGCTTTTAACATCAGGAAATCTGTGATGGCCTTTCGCTGTTCGTAAAGGCGGTCTAACATATGTAGGGTTGAATTACACCTTGTTGCAACGTCACAGCATGAGGAGTCGGTACGGGGGCCCATGGCAGATTACGTGCCTGGCAGCAGCAATGGGAGGCCCGTAATCTGCCAGCACCCTATGTCAAAAAATTGAACACACCAGCAGTGTGAGGAGACCTCAAAGTGGCACATGGCAGAGTGGAAGCAATGGGAGGCCGTACAGGGACCCAGGTCACACTGTGGGCCCAGCAGCAGCGTGACCAGGAGGTACGGGGGCCCATGGCCGATATGGGGCCTGGCGGAACCTATGGAAGGCCTGTAATCTGCCAGCAACCTATGTCAAAATGGAAAAGCACAGGAGTGTGAGGAGACCTCAAAGTGGCACATGGCAGAGTGGAAGCAATGGGAGGCCGTACAGGGACCCAGGTCACACTGTGGGACCAGCAGCAGTGTGACCAGGAGGTACGGGGGCCCATGGCCGATATGGGGCCTGGCGGAACCTATGGAAGGCCTGTAATCTGCCAGCAACCTATGTCAAAATGGAAAAGCACAGGAGTGTGAGGAGACCTCAAAGTGGCACATGGCAGAGTGGAAGCAATGGGAGGCCGTAAAGGGACCCAGGTCACACTGTGGGACCATCAGCAGCGTGACCAGGAGGTACGGGGGCCCATGGCCGATATGGGGCCTGGCGGAACCTATGGAAGGCCGCTAATCTGCCAGCAACCTATGACAAAATGGAAAACCGCAGGAGTGTAAGGAGACCTCAAAGTGGCACATGGCAGAGTGGAAGCAATGGGAGGCCGTACAGGGACCCAGGTCACACTGTGGGCCCAGCAGCAGCGTGACCAGGAGGTACGGGGGCCCCTGGCCGATATGGGGCCTGGCGGCACCTATGGAAGGCCGCTAATCTGCCAGCAACCTATGACAAAATGGAAAACCGCAGGAGTGTAAGGAGACCTCAAAGTGGCACATGGCAGAGTGGAAGCAATGGGAGGCCGTACAGGGACCCAGGTCACACTGTGGGCTCAGCAGCAGCGTGACCAGGCGGTACGGGGGCCCATGGCCGATATGGGGCCTGGCGGAACCTATGGAAGGCCTGTAATCTGCCAGCAACCTATGTCAAAATGGAAAAGCACAGGAGTGTGAGGAGACCTCAAAGTGGCACATGGCAGAGTGGAAGCAATGGGAGGCCGTACTGGGACCCAGGTCACACTGTGGGCTCAGCAGCAGCGTGACCAGTAGGTACGGGGGCCCATGGCTGATATGGGGCCTGGCGGAACCTATGGAAGGCCTGTAATCTGCCAGCAACCTATGTCAAAATGGAAAAGCACAGGAGTGTGAGGAGACCTCAAAGTGGCACATGGCAGAGTGGAAGCAATGGGAGGCCGTACAGGGACCCAGGTCACACTGTGGGCTCAGCAGCAGCGTGACCAGTAGGTACGGGGGCCCATGGCTGATATGGGGCCTGGCGGAACCTATGGAAGGCCTGTAATCTGCCAGCAACCTATGTCAAAATGGAAAAGCACAGGAGTGTGAGGAGACCTCAAAGTGGCACATGGCAGAGTGGAAGCAATGGGAGGCCGTACAGGGACCCAGGTCACACTGTGGGACCAGCAGCAGCATGACCAGGAGGTACGGGGGCCCATGGCCGATATGGGGCCTGGCGGCACCTATGGGAGGCCGCTAATCTGCCAGCAACCTATGACAAAATGGACAAGCGCAGGAGTGTGAGGACATTTCAAAGTGGCACATGGCAGAGTGGAAGCAATGGGAGGCCGTACAGGGACCCAGGTCACACTGTGGGACCAGCAGCAGCGTGACCAGGCGGTACGGGGGCCCATGGCCGATATGGGGCCTGGCGGCACCTATGGAAGGCCGCTAATCTACCAGCAACCTATGACAAAATGGAAAACCGCAGGAGTGTAAGGAGACCTCAAAGTGGCACATGGCAGAGTGGAAGCAATGGGAGGCCGTACAGGGACCCAGGTCACACTGTGGGCCCAGCAGCAGCGTGACCAGGAGGTACGGGGGCCCATGGCCGATATGGGGCCTGGCGGAACCTATGGAAGGCCTGTAATCTGCCAGCAACCTATGTCAAAATGGAAAAGCACAGGAGTGTGAGGAGACCTCAAAGTGGCACATGGCAGAGTGGAAGCAATGGGAGGCCGTACAGGGACCCAGGTCACACTGTGGGACCAGCAGCAGTGTGACCAGGAGGTACGGGGGCCCATGGCCGATATGGGGCCTGGCGGAACCTATGGAAGGCCTGTAATCTGCCAGCAACCTATGTCAAAATGGAAAAGCACAGGAGTGTGAGGAGACCTCAAAGTGGCACATGGCAGAGTGGAAGCAATGGGAGGCCGTAAAGGGACCCAGGTCACACTGTGGGACCATCAGCAGCGTGACCAGGAGGTACGGGGGCCCATGGCCGATATGGGGCCTGGCGGAACCTATGGAAGGCCGCTAATCTGCCAGCAACCTATGACAAAATGGAAAACCGCAGGAGTGTAAGGAGACCTCAAAGTGGCACATGGCAGAGTGGAAGCAATGGGAGGCCGTACAGGGACCCAGGTCACACTGTGGGCCCAGCAGCAGCGTGACCAGGAGGTACGGGGGCCCCTGGCCGATATGGGGCCTGGCGGCACCTATGGAAGGCCGCTAATCTGCCAGCAACCTATGACAAAATGGAAAACCGCAGGAGTGTAAGGAGACCTCAAAGTGGCACATGGCAGAGTGGAAGCAATGGGAGGCCGTACAGGGACCCAGGTCACACTGTGGGCTCAGCAGCAGCGTGACCAGGCGGTACGGGGGCCCATGGCCGATATGGGGCCTGGCGGAACCTATGGAAGGCCTGTAATCTGCCAGCAACCTATGTCAAAATGGAAAAGCACAGGAGTGTGAGGAGACCTCAAAGTGGCACATGGCAGAGTGGAAGCAATGGGAGGCCGTACTGGGACCCAGGTCACACTGTGGGCTCAGCAGCAGCGTGACCAGTAGGTACGGGGGCCCATGGCTGATATGGGGCCTGGCGGAACCTATGGAAGGCCTGTAATCTGCCAGCAACCTATGTCAAAATGGAAAAGCACAGGAGTGTGAGGAGACCTCAAAGTGGCACATGGCAGAGTGGAAGCAATGGGAGGCCGTACAGGGACCCAGGTCACACTGTGGGCTCAGCAGCAGCGTGACCAGTAGGTACGGGGGCCCATGGCTGATATGGGGCCTGGCGGAACCTATGGAAGGCCTGTAATCTGCCAGCAACCTATGTCAAAATGGAAAAGCACAGGAGTGTGAGGAGACCTCAAAGTGGCACATGGCAGAGTGGAAGCAATGGGAGGCCGTACAGGGACCCAGGTCACACTGTGGGACCAGCAGCAGCATGACCAGGAGGTACGGGGGCCCATGGCCGATATGGGGCCTGGCGGCACCTATGGGAGGCCGCTAATCTGCCAGCAACCTATGACAAAATGGACAAGCGCAGGAGTGTGAGGACATTTCAAAGTGGCACATGGCAGAGTGGAAGCAATGGGAGGCCGTACAGGGACCCAGGTCACACTGTGGGACCAGCAGCAGCGTGACCAGGCGGTACGGGGGCCCATGGCCGATATGGGGCCTGGCGGAACCTATGGAAGGCCTGTAATCTGCCAGCAACCTATGTCAAAATGGAAAAGCACAGGAGTGTGAGGAGACCTCAAAGTGGCACATGGCAGAGTGGAAGCAATGGGAGGCCGTACAGGGACCCAGGTCACACTGTGGGACCAGCAGCAGCGTGACCAGGAGGTACGGGGGCCCATGGTCGATATGGGGCCTGGCGGAACCTATGGAAGGCCGCTAATCTGCCAGCAACCTATGACAAAATGGAAAACCGCAGGAGTGTAAGGAGACCTCAAAGTGGCACATGGCAGAGTGGAAGCAATGGGAGGCCGTACAGGGACCCAGGTCACACTGTGGGACCAGCAGCAGCGTGACCAGGCGGTACGGGGGCCCATGGCCGATATGGGGCCTGGCGGCACCTATGGAAGGCCTGTAATCTGCCAGCAACCTATGACAAAATGGAAAACCGCAGGAGTGTGAGGACATTTCAAAGTGGCACATGGCAGAGTGGAAGCAATGGGAGGCCGTACAGGGACCCAGGTCACACTGTGGGCTCAGCAGCAGCGTGACCAGGCGGTACGGGGGCCCATGGCCGATATGGGGCCTGGCGGAACCTATGGAAGGCCTGTAATCTGCCAGCAACCTATGTCAAAATGGAAAAGCACAGTAGTGTGAGGAGACCTCAAAGTGGCACATGGCAGAGTGGAAGCAATGGGAGGCCGTACAGGGACCCAGGTCACACTGTGGGACCATCAGCAGCGTGACCAGGAGGTATGGGGGCCCATGGCCGATATGGGGCCTGGCGGAACCTATGGAAGGCCGCTAATCTGCCAGCAACCTATGACAAAATGGAAAACCGCAGGAGTGTAAGGAGACCTCAAAGTGGCACTGTCAGGGCTCCCAGGTATGACCAGAGGTGTGTGACTGAAGCAGGGAAACGCAGACCTCAGATATGTTATAAACAATATAATTTATTAACACTAACAGTACAAACATAAACGCAGTGCAATACTAAACATAATACAGTGCAAACAAACCAAACCAACCACCCACAGATAACAGTATATACAAGCAAGCGTCGTCAGGCAGGCCGGGTCAACATCAATTGGGCAGGTAGGTACGGGGGGAGCAAGCAGAGAATGGTCGGGGTCACAGGCCAGGTTCAGCAGGTAGCAAGCAGCGAGGTACAGAGGGTCAGACAGAGGGGTGGTCAGGGTCACAAGCCAGGATCAGAGCAGGAGAAGTCAGCAGCAGTTCAGATCAGGGTCAGCAAAGGAACAGAAACAGGATGCAGGACAGATACAGGGCCCAGGACAAACACAACACCAAGGCAGAGTCTGCAAGTCTGGCCATCCCTTAAATACCCCAGTATCATCAGTTCCAGGTGTTAGCTGGCTGAAAGGTTGAGTCTCTGATTGCTGGGAGCACCCGCTGGCCAGCCCTGGTACTGCAGATCAAAAGGCAGGTGAGTCCCACCATTGCTGGCCAGTCCATTCCTAACAGTACCCCCCCCTCAAGGAGCGGCCTCAGGACGCTCCAAACAGTCCTAGCTGGGCAAAATGTTCCACCGCCCGGGTCTGGCAACTGGCGGGATAGCAAAGACTGGCACACCGGGCAGGACTCCGGGCAGCGGCACACCGGGCTGGACTCCGGGCAGCGGCACATCGAGCAGAGGCACTCCGGGCAGAGGCACACCGGGCAGAGGCACATCGGGCAGGACTCCGGGCAGAGGCACATCGGGCAGAGGCGCATCGGACAGGACTCCGGGCAGAGGCACACCGGGCAGAGGCACATCGGGCAGGACTCCGGGCAGAGGCACATCGGGCAGGACTCCGGGCAGAGGCACATCGGGCAGGACTCCGGGCAGAGGCACACCGGGCAGAGGCACACCAGGCAGAGGCACATCGGGCAGGACTCCGGGCAGAGGCACATCGGGCAGAGGCACATCGGGCAGAGGCACATCGGGCAGGACTCTGGGCAGAGGCACATCGGATTACCAGGCGAAGCAGCAGGCAGCGGGCCACCAGGCGGAGCAGCAGGCAGCGGGCCCCCGGGCGGGGCGACAGGCACCGGGACCCCGGGCGGGGCGACAGGCACCGGGACCCCGGGCGGGGCGACAGGCACCGGGACCCCGGGCGGGGCGACAGGCACCGGGACCCCGGGCGGAGCAGCAGGCACCGGGCCCCCGGGCGGAGCAGCAGGCACCGGGCCCCCGGGCGGAGCAGCAGGCACCGGGCCCCCAGGCGGGGCGACAGGCCCTGGGCCCCCAGGCGGGGCGACAGGCACCGGGCCCCCAGGCGGGGCGACAGGCACCGGGCCCCCAGGCGGGGCGACAGGCACCGGGCCCCCAGGCGGGGCGACAGGCACCGGGCCCCCAGGCGGGGCGACAGGCACCGGGCCCCCAGGCGGGGCGACAGGCATCGGGCCCCCAGGCGGGGCGACAGGCATCGGGCCCCCAGGAGGGGCGACAGGCATCGTGCCCCCAGGCGGAGCGGCGGGCGCCGGACCCCCAGGCGGAGCGACAGGTCTCGGGCCCTCAGGCGGAGCGGCGGGCGCCGGACCCCCAGGCGGAGCGACAGGTCTCGGGCCCTCAGGCGGAGCGGCGGGCGCCGGACCTCCAGATGGAGCGACAGGTCTCGGGCCCTCAGGCGGAGCGGCGGGCGCCGGACCCCCAGGTGGAGCGACAGGTCTCGGGCCCTCAGGCGGAGCGGCAGGCGCCGGACCCCCAGGTGGAGCAACAGGTCTCGGGCCCTCAGGCGGAGCGGCGGGCGCCGGACCCCCAGGAGGAGCGACAGGTCTCGGGCCCTCAGGCGGAGCGGCGGGCGCCGGACCCCCAGGAGGAGCGACAGGTCTCGGGCCCTCAAGCGGAGTGGCAGGTGCCGGACCCCCAGGCGGAGCGACAGGTCTCGGGCCCTCAGGCGGAGCGACAGGTCTCGGGCCCCCAGGCGAGGCGGCGGGCGCCGGATCCCCAGGCGGAGCGGCGGGCGCTGGACCCCCAAGCGGAGCAACAGGTCTCGGGCCCTCAAGCGGAGTGGCAGGTACTGGACCCCCAAGCGGAGCGGCGGGCACCGAGACACCAGGCACGACAGTAGGCTCCGAGTCAACTGGTATGACCGCAGGCACTGGGTCAGACATTGGATGGTCTGGCTGGACAGCGGGCATCGGGTCACCAGGCATCAGGTCATTTGGCTCGACAGCGGGCACCGCGTCATCTGGCAAGGCAGTGGGCTCCGAGTCAACTGGTATGACCGCGGGCACTGGGTCAGACATTGGATCGTCTGACCGGACAGCGGGCATCGGGTCACCAGGCATCAGGTCATTTGGCTCGACCGCGGGCACCGCGTCATCTGGCAAGGCAGTGGGCTCCGAGTCAACTGGTATGACCGCGGGCACTGGGTCAGACATTGGATCGTCTGACTGGACAGCGGGCATCGGGTCACCAGGCATCAGGTCATTTGGCTCGACCGCGGGCACCGCGTCATCTGGCAAGGCAGTGGGCTCCGAGTCAACTGGTACGACCGCGGGCACTGGGTCAGACATTGGATCGTCTGACTGGACAGCGGGCATCGGGTCACCAGGCATCAAGTCATTTGGCTCGACAGCGAGCACCGCGTCATCTGGCAAGGCAGTGGGCTCCGAGTCAACTGGCATGACCGCGGGCACCGGGGCAGACATTGAATCGTCTGGCTGGACAGCGGGCATCGGGTCACCAGGCATCAGGTCATTTGGCTCGACAGCGGGCACCGCGTCATCTGGCAAGGCAGTGGTCTCCGAGTCAACAGGCACGACAGTGGGCACCGGGTCATCAGGTACCGGATTGTCTGGCTCGACAGCGGGCATCGGGTCATCAGGTATGACAGCGGACACTAGGTCACCAGGCATCAGGTCATTTGTCTTGCCAGCGGGCACCGCGTCATCTGGCAAGGCAGTGGGCACCGAGTCACCAGGTACGACAGCGGGCTCTGAGTCAATTGGCACGACAGCGGGCACCGGATCAGGTACCGGATCATCTGGATCAACAGCGGGCATCGAGTCAACTGGCCTAATAGGATCGTCAGGCTGGATCAGTTCATCATGCTGGGTAGAGGCATTAGGCCGAGTAGAGGCATCAGGCCGAGTAGAGGCTTCAGGCCGAGTAGAGGCTTCAGGCTGAAGAGAGGCATCAGGCCGAGTACAGGCATCAGGCCGAGTAGAGGCTTCAGGCCGAGGAGAGGCTTCAGGCCGAGTAGAGGCTTCAGGCTGAAGAGAGGCATCAGGCCGAGTACAGGCATCAGGCCGAGGAGAGGCTTCAGGCCGAGGAGAGGCTTCAGGCCGAGGAGAGGCTTCAGGCCGAGTAGAGGCTTCAGGCCGAGTAGAGGCTTCAGGCCGAGTAGAGGCTTCAGGCCGAGTAGAGGCATCAGTCTGAACCACGGAAGGCAGGCTCACCGGTTTGGATACTGGCAGGATGGTATTGGTTGGAAAGAATTTTCGCTTTTTTCTGGTTTTAACTACTGGAGCACTGCAAGTAAACGCAGGTCTGCAAACGAATGGAGCAGCTGGAGACAGAGAACAACTGGAGGATGGAACAGGAGAGGGAGCAGTTGCTACAGAGGGCTTTTTTACAGGGTTAAAGGCAGGATAGGTGCAGCGAGTGGGAACAGGGTACTGACATGCGGTAGATAGCCAAGTATACTGGGCTGTAACTGGAGGAGCTGGTGGGAATACAGGAGTAGAGTTAGAAGCAGGACTGGGTCTTTGTAAGCTGACTGAGGCTGGGTGCAACAAGTCTGTCCATGTCTGCAGTAGGGATTGAACAAAGCTGAGCTTACACAAAGCCTGTCTGGTCAATGACTGCACTGCGTTTATACAATCTCTCAGTGTCTGTGGTGAACATGTGGAATAACGCTCCAGAAAGTAACCCACATCATCCTCTAATAACCACACCAGGGACTCTACCTGGTCGGCACTAAATGGTGGCAAAAATTCATCCCTGCATTCGGGGGAACCAGATGAAACCAACTCTGCACAAACCTCAATCAATGGCTGCACCTCAGAGAACACTGTGCCCTGATCTACTAGAACATGAGCGAGCCGGATACATTCCAGCAGTTCATCCCGGGGATACTCCTTCAGAGTCTGATAAGCATACTCCCTGTCATCAAACACTAGCAGATATAAATACACAACCTCATCCAGATCCATCCTTCCCAGCACAAGCCAAGATGGCTTCCCTGTGCAGCCACTTCTGGTCAGGATTGGCCTTGGTGTAATGTCAGGGCTCCCAGGTATGACCAGAGGTGTGTGACTGAAGCAGGGAAACGCAGACCTCAGATATGTTATAAACAATATAATTTATTAACACTAACAGTACAAACATAAACGCAGTGCAATACTAAAACATAATACAGTGCAAACAAACCAAACCAACCACCCACAGATAACAGTATATACAAGCAAGCGTCGTCAGGCAGGCCGGGTCAACATCAATTGGGCAGGTAGGTACGGGGGGAGCAAGCAGAGAATGGTCGGGGTCACAGGCCAGGTTCAGCAGGTAGCAAGCAGCGAGGTACAGAGGGTCAGACAGAGAAGTGGTCAGGGTCACAAGCCAGGATCAGAGCAGGAGAAGTCAGCAGCAGTTCAGATCAGGGTCAGCAAAGGAACAGAAACAGGATGCAGGACAGATACAGGGCCCAGGACAAACACAACACCAAGGCAGAGTCTGCAAGTCTGGCCATCCCTTAAATACCCCAGTATCATCAGTTCCAGGTGTTAGCTGGCTGAAAGGTTGAGTCTCTGATTGCTGGGAGCACCCGCTGGCCAGCCCTGGTACTGCAGATCAAAAGGCAGGTGAGTCCCACCATTGCTGGCCAGTCCATTCCTAACAGGCACATGGCAGAGTGGAAGCAATGGGAGGCCGTACAGGGACCCAGGTCACACTGTGGGACCAGCAGCAGCATGACCAGGAGGTACGGGGGCCCATAGCCGATATGGGGCCTGGCGGCACCTATGGGAGGCCGCTAATCTGCCAGCAACCTATGACAAAATGGACAACCGCAGGAGTGTGAGGAGATTTCAAAGTGGCACATGGCAGAGTGGAAGCAATGGGAGGCCGTACAGGGACCCAGGTCACACTGTGGGACCAGCAGCAGCATGACCAGGAGGTACGGGGGCCCATGGCCGATATGGGGCCTGGCGGCACCAATGGAAGGCCTGTAATCTGCCAGCAACCTATGACAAAATGGAAAACCGCAGGAGTGTAAGGAGACCTCAAAGTGGCACATGGCAGAGTGGAAGCAATGGGAGGCCGTACAGGGACCCAGGTCACACTGTGGGACCAGCAGCAGCGTGACCAGGAGGTACGGGGGCCCATGGCCGATATGGGGCCTGGCGGCACCAATGGAAGGCCTGTAATCTGCCAGCAACCTATGACAAAATGGAAAACCGCAGGAGTGTAAGGAGACCTCAAAGTGGCACATGGCAGAGTGGAAGCAATGGGAGGCCGTACAGGGACCCAGGTCACACTGTGGGACCAGCAGCAGCGTGACCAGGAGGTACAGGGGCCCATGGCCGATATGGGGCCTGGCGGAACCTATGGAAGGCCGCTAATCTGCCAGCAACCTATGACAAAATGGAAAACCGCAGGAGTGTAAGGAGACCTCAAAGTGGCACATGGCAGAGTGGAAGCAATGGGAGGCCGTACAGGGACCCAGGTCACACTGTGGGCCCAGCAGCAGCGTGACCAGGAGGTACGGGGGCCCCTGGCCGATATGGGGCCTGGCGGCACCTATGGAAGGCCGCTAATCTTCCAGCAACCTATGACAAAATGGAAAACCGCAGGAGTGTAAGGAGACCTCAAAGTGGCACATGGCAGAGTGGAAGCAATGGGAGGCCGTACAGGGACCCAGGTCACACTGTGAGCTCATCAGCAGCGTGACCAGGCGGTACGGGGGCCCATGGCCGATATGGGGCCTGGCGGAACCTATGGAAGGCCTGTAATCTGCCAGCAACCTATGTCAAAATGGAAAAGCACAGGAGTGTGAGGAGACCTCAAAGTGGCACATGGCAGAGTGGAAGCAATGGGAGGCCGTACAGGGACCCAGGTCACACTGTGGGACCAGCAGCAGCGTGACCAGGAGGTACGGGGGCCCATGGCCGATATGGGGCCTGGCGGAACCTATGGAAGGCCGCTAATCTGCCAGCAACCTATGACAAAATGGAAAACCGCAGGAGTGTAAGGAGACCTCAAAGTGGCACATGGCAGAGTGGAAGCAATGGGAGGCCGTACAGGGACCCAGGTCACACTGTGGGCCCAGTAGCAGCGTGACCAGGAGGTACAGGGGCCCCTGGCCGATATGGGGCCTGGCGGCACCTATGGAAGGCCGCTAATCTGCCAGCAACCTATGACAAAATGGAAAACCGCAGGAGTGTAAGGAGACCTCAAAGTGGCACATGGCAGAGTGGAAGCAATGGGAGGCCATACAGGGAGCCAGGTCACACTGTGGGCTCAGCAGCAGCGTGACCAGGCGGTACGGGGGCCCATGGCCGATATGGGGCCTGGCGGAACCTATGGAAGGCCTGTAATCTGCCAGCAACCTATGTCAAAATGGAAAAGCACAGGAGTGTGAGGAGACCTCAAAGTGGCACATGGCAGAGTGGAAGCAATGGGAGGCCGTACAGGGACCCAGGTCACACTGTGGGACCAGCAGCAGCGTGACCAGGAGGTACGGGGGCCCATGGCCGATATGGGGCCTGGCGGAACCTATGGAAGGCCGCTAATCTGCCAGCAACCTATGACAAAATGGAAAACCGCAGGAGTGTAAGGAGACCTCAAAGTGGCACATGGCAGAGTGGAAGCAATGGGAGGCCGTACAGGGACCCAGGTCACACTGTGGGCCCAGCAGCAGCGTGACCAGGAGGTACGGGGGCCCCTGGCCGATATGGGGCCTGGCGGCACCTATGGAAGGCCGCTAATCTGCCAGCAACCTATGACAAAATGGAAAACCGCAGGAGTGTAAGGAGACCTCAAAGTGGCACATGGCAGAGTGGAAGCAATGGGAGGCCGTACAGGGACCCAGGTCACACTGTGGGCTCAGCAGCAGCGTGACCAGGCGGTACGGGGGCCCATGGCCGATATGGGGCCTGGCGGCACCTATGGGAGGCCTTTAATCTGCCAGCAACCTATGACAAAATGGAAAACCGCAGGAGTGTGAGGAGACCTCAAAGTGGCACATGGCAGAGTGGAAGCAATGGGAGGCCGTACAGGGACCCAGGTCACACTGTGGGCCCAGCAGCAGCGTGACCAGGCGGTACGGGGGCCCATGGCCGATTTGGGGCCTGGCAGCACCTATGGAAGGCCTGTAATCTGCCAGCAACCTATGACAAAATGGACAACCGCAGGAGTGTGAGGAGATTTCAAAGTGGCACATGGCAGAGTGGAAGCAATGGGAGGCCGTACAGGGACCCAGGTCACACTGTGGGACCAGCAGCAGCGTGACCAGGAGGTACGGGGGCCCATGGCCGATATGGGGCCTGGCGGCACCTATGGAAGGCCTGTAATCTTCCAGCAATCTATGACAAAATGGACAACCGCAAGAGTGTGAGGAGACCTCAAAGTGGCACATGGCAGAGTGGGAGCAATGGGAGGCCGTACAGGGACCCAGGTCACACTGTGGGCTCAGCAGCAGCGTGACCAGGCGGTACGGGGGCCCATTGGCGATTTGGGGCCTGGCGGCACCTATGGGAGGCCTTTAATCTGCCAGCAACCTATGACAAAATGGAAAACCGCAGGAGTGTGAGGAGACCTCAAAGTGGCACATGGCAGAGTGGAAGCAATGGGAGGCCGTACAGGGACCCAGGTCACACTGTGGGCCCAGCAGCAGCGTGACCAGGCGGTACGGGGGCCCATGGCCGATTTGGGGCCTGGCGGCACCTATGGGAGGCCCATAATCTGCCAGCACCCTATGACAAAATGGAACCCTGGGCTGGGGCAGGCAGAACCGCCGTATCTTTATCACGTTTTTCCCAGGCCACCGAATGGCGACGCTGCATATGCTGACGCAACGCTGTAGTCCCAACATGGGCCCCCTGGCCACGCTTGACTTTCTGGCCACATAGTCGACATTAGGCTACGTTTACTTCCTCGGGCGGCTTGACGAAAACTTGCCACACCGCCGAGTAGGAAACTTTGCACCCGCTACTCCTCACTGGCTGACTGCTACTTCCTCCGTGCACACCGGCACCACTACTGGCTGTGGTGGTAGGCTGCAGTGGAGCTGCTGCTCTACTCCGTGGCCGTTTGCCTCCACTGACACAGCTGCGACCCTGCTGCCTCCTGGCAGCAGCAATGGGAGGCCGTACAGGGACCCAGGTCACACTGTGGGCCCAGCAGCAGCGTGACCAGGCGGTACGGGGGCCCATGGCCGATTTGGGGCCTGGCGGCACCTATGGAAGGCCTGTAATCTGCCAGCAACCTATGACAAAATGGAAAACCGCAGGAGTGTAAGGAGACCTCAAAGTGGCACATGGCAGAGTGGAAGCAATGGGAGGCCGTACAGGGACCCAGGTCACACTGTGGGACCAGCAGCAGCGTGACCAGGCGGTACGGGGGCCCATGGCCGATTTGGGGCCTGGCGGCACCTATGGAAGGCCTGTAATCTGCCAGCAACCTATGACAAAATGGACAACCGCAGGAGTGTGAGGAGATTTCAAAGTGGCACATGGCAGAGTGGAAGCAATGGGAGGCCGTACAGGGACCCAGGTTACACTGTGGGACCAGCAGCAGCGTGACCAGGAGGTACGGGGGCCCATGGCCGATATGGGGCCTGGCGTAACCTATGGAAGGCCGCTAATCTGCCAGCAACCTATGACAAAATGGAAAAGCACAGGAGTGTGAGGAGACCTCAAAGTGGCACATGGCAGAGTGGAAGCAATGGGAGGCCGTACAGGGACCCAGGTCACACTGTGGGACCAGCAGCAGCATGACCAGGAGGTACGGGGGCCCATGGCCGATATGGGGCCTGGCGGCACCAATGGAAGGCCTGTAATCTGCCAGCAACCTATGACAAAATGGAAAACCGCAGGAGTGTAAGGAGACCTCAAAGTGGCACATGGCAGAGTGGAAGCAATGGGAGGCCGTACAGGGACCCAGGTCACACTGTGGGACCAGCAGCAGCGTGACCAGGAGTTACGGGGGCCCATGGCCGATATGGGGCCTGGCGGCACCTATGGGAGGCCGCTAATCTGCCAGCAACCTATGACAAAATGGACAACCGCAGGAGTGTGAGGAGATTTCAAAGTGGCACATGGCAGAGTGGAAGCAATGGGAGGCCGTACAGGGACCCAGGTCACACTGTGGGACCAGCAGCAGCATGACCAGGAGGTACGGGGGCCCATGGCCGATATGGGGCCTGGCGGCACCAATGGAAGGCCTGTAATCTGCCAGCAACCTATGACAAAATGGAAAACCGCAGGAGTGTAAGGAGACCTCAAAGTGGCACATGGCAGAGTGGAAGCAATGGGAGGCCGTACAGGGACCCAGGTCACACTGTGGGACCAGCAGCAGCGTGACCAGGAGGTACGGGGGCCCATGGCCGATATGGGGCCTGGCGGCACCAATGGAAGGCCTGTAATCTGCCAGCAACCTATGACAAAATGGAAAACCGCAGGAGTGTAAGGAGACCTCAAAGTGGCACATGGCAGAGTGGAAGCAATGGGAGGCCGTACAGGGACCCAGGTCACACTGTGGGACCAGCAGCAGCGTGACCAGGAGGTACAGGGGCCCATGGCCGATATGGGGCCTGGCGGAACCTATGGAAGGCCGCTAATCTGCCAGCAACCTATGACAAAATGGAAAACCGCAGGAGTGTAAGGAGACCTCAAAGTGGCACATGGCAGAGTGGAAGCAATGGGAGGCCGTACAGGGACCCAGGTCACACTGTGGGCCCAGCAGCAGCGTGACCAGGAGGTACGGGGGCCCCTGGCCGATATGGGGCCTGGCGGCACCTATGGAAGGCCGCTAATCTTCCAGCAACCTATGACAAAATGGAAAACCGCAGGAGTGTAAGGAGACCTCAAAGTGGCACATGGCAGAGTGGAAGCAATGGGAGGCCGTACAGGGACCCAGGTCACACTGTGAGCTCATCAGCAGCGTGACCAGGCGGTACGGGGGCCCATGGCCGATATGGGGCCTGGCGGAACCTATGGAAGGCCTGTAATCTGCCAGCAACCTATGTCAAAATGGAAAAGCACAGGAGTGTGAGGAGACCTCAAAGTGGCACATGGCAGAGTGGAAGCAATGGGAGGCCGTACAGGGACCCAGGTCACACTGTGGGACCAGCAGCAGCGTGACCAGGAGGTACGGGGGCCCATGGCCGATATGGGGCCTGGCGGAACCTATGGAAGGCCGCTAATCTGCCAGCAACCTATGACAAAATGGAAAACCGCAGGAGTGTAAGGAGACCTCAAAGTGGCACATGGCAGAGTGGAAGCAATGGGAGGCCGTACAGGGACCCAGGTCACACTGTGGGCCCAGTAGCAGCGTGACCAGGAGGTACAGGGGCCCCTGGCCGATATGGGGCCTGGCGGCACCTATGGAAGGCCGCTAATCTGCCAGCAACCTATGACAAAATGGAAAACCGCAGGAGTGTAAGGAGACCTCAAAGTGGCACATGGCAGAGTGGAAGCAATGGGAGGCCATACAGGGAGCCAGGTCACACTGTGGGCTCAGCAGCAGCGTGACCAGGCGGTACGGGGGCCCATGGCCGATATGGGGCCTGGCGGAACCTATGGAAGGCCTGTAATCTGCCAGCAACCTATGTCAAAATGGAAAAGCACAGGAGTGTGAGGAGACCTCAAAGTGGCACATGGCAGAGTGGAAGCAATGGGAGGCCGTACAGGGACCCAGGTCACACTGTGGGACCAGCAGCAGCGTGACCAGGAGGTACGGGGGCCCATGGCCGATATGGGGCCTGGCGGAACCTATGGAAGGCCGCTAATCTGCCAGCAACCTATGACAAAATGGAAAACCGCAGGAGTGTAAGGAGACCTCAAAGTGGCACATGGCAGAGTGGGAGCAATGGGAGGCGGTACAGGGACCCAGGTCACACTGTGGGCCCAGCATCAGCGTGAACAGGCGGTACGGGGGCCCATGGCCGATTTGACCTCGTTCATCCCATAGTCCTGCCGACTCACGAATAGCGTGGCCTCCTCAAAGGGCCTGAGCAAGCGCAGGTGTCACGCATGAGCTGACAATGGCTGACATCTAAGTTACACAGGGAGTACCTTTATCCGCTTTTAACATCAGGAAATCTGTTATGGCCTTTAGCTGTTCGTAAAGGCGGTCTAACATATGTAGGGTTGAATTACACCTTGATGCAACGTCACAGCATGAGGAGTCGGTACGGGGGCCCATGGCAGATTACGTGCCTGGCAGCAGCAATGGGAGGCCCGTAATCTGCCAGCACCCTATGTCAAAAAATTGAACACACCAGCAGTGTGAGGAGACCTCAAAGTGGCACATGGCAGAGTGGAAGCAATGGGAGGCCGTACAGGGACCCAGGTCACACTGTGGGCCCAGCGCAGCGTGACCAGGCGGTACGGGGGCCCTTGGCCGATTTGGGGCCTGGCGGCACCTATGGAAGGCCTGTAATCTGCCAGCAATCTATGACAAAATGGACAACCGCAGGAGTGTGAGGAGATTTCAAAGTGGCACATGGCAGAGTGGAAGCAATGGGAGGCCGTACAGGGACCCAGGTCACACTGTGGGCTCAGCAGCAGCGTGACCAGGCGGTACGGGGGCCCATGGCCGATTTGGGGCCTGGCGGCACCTATGGGAGGCCTTTAATCTGCCAGCAACCTATGACAAAATGGAAAACCGCAGGAGTGTGAGGAGACCTCAAAGTGGCACATGGCAGAGTGGAAGCAATGGGAGGCCATACAGGGACCCAGGTCACACTGTGGGCCCAGCAGCAGCGTGACCAGGCGGTACGGGGGCCCATGGCCGATTTGGGGCCTGGCGGCACCTATGGAAGGCCTGTAATCTGCCAGCAACCTATGACAAAATGGACAACCGCAGGAGTGTGAGGAGATTTCAAAGTGGCACATGGCAGAGTGGAAGCAATGGGAGGCCGTACAGGTACCCAGGTCACACTGTGGGACCAGCAGCAGCGTGACCAGGAGGTACGGGGGCCCATGGCCGATATGGGGCCT